>NC_089494.1:135695172-135995172 GCF_036850765.1 Saccopteryx bilineata
GCCCATGTGCAGTGCGGAGCAGTGAGCTTGCTTTGGTCAAATTGTTGAAAGTATAAATCAGGCCTGACCTGTGGTGGCGCAGTGGGATAAAGCGTCGACCTGGAACACTGAGGTCGCCGGTTCGAAACCTTGGGCTTGCCTGGTCAAGGCACATATGGGAGTTGATGCTTCCTGCTCCTCCCCCTTCTCTCTCTCTCTCTGTCTCTCTCTCTCTCACTCCTCTCTCTCTAAAAAAAAATCAATAAATAAAATATTTAAAAAAAAAAAAAAAAAAGAAAGTATAAATCAAAGTCGTCCTTTAATCTATACTTTTATTAATGTCTCTTGCTTACCTTTTAAATTTAAATTTTCTTATTCCTTTTTATCTGTTAGGATGAAAGGCAAGACACTAGCTCAGAAGGAGTTTCAAATGTAGAGGATCAGAATGACTCTGATTCTACACCACCCAAGAAGAAGATGCGGAAGACAGAAAATGGAATGTATGCTTGTGATTTGTGTGATAAGATATTCCAAAAGAGTAGTTCGTTATTGAGACATAAATATGAACACACAGGTATGTTGATGAACCTGACAGTTTTTTAAAAATGCATCTCTTCTCTAACCCTTTTCACAACCTGGAGTGCCCCCCAGAAGCTTAATGAGGATTTTATTTGCTTAAAACCACCATTCTATTTCATATCTGTCTTCCTTTTATGCAGGTAAAAGACCCCACGAATGTGGTATCTGTAAAAAGGCGTTTAAACACAAACATCACTTGATTGAGCACATGCGGTTACATTCTGGGGAAAAGCCCTACCAATGTGACAAATGTGGGAAGCGCTTCTCCCACTCCGGGTCTTACTCGCAGCACATGAACCACCGATACTCCTACTGCAAGCGGGAGGCTGAGGAGCGGGACAGCGCGGAGCTGGAAGAGGCCGGGCCCGGGGTCCCGGGCAGGGGCCGTGGGGCCAGGGCCTCTCCCTCCCCGGCCGACTCCGATGAGAGGGAGAGCCTGACAAGGGAGGAAGATGAAGACAGCGAGAAGGAGGAAGAGGAGGAAGAGGATAAAGAGATGGAGGAACTACAAGAAGAAAAAGAATGTGAAAAGCCACAGGCGGGTGAGGAGGAGGAGGAGGAGGAAGTGGAGATGGAGGAGGAGGAGGAGGAGGAGGAGGAGGGAGAAGAGGCAGAGGATGTAGGCGAAGGAGCAGAAACTGAGAGCGCCATGAGGGATGGTGGGGCTGGAAGGCGGGGCAGCGGCTTAGAACAAAAAGTGAGCGAGAATAGTGAGCAAGTGTCAGAAGAAAAAACGAATGAAGCCTAGTAGTTTTTCTAGAAGGCAAATAAATTCCAATTGGTAATGAAGTTTATTCTATATTATACATGCTTTTCATGGAAACACAGTAACCTGTATACTGTGATTTCTGTTCACTACTGTGTAAAGTAAAAATTTTGAAAAATACAAAATACAAAAAAAAAAAAGAAAAAAACAAAAAAAAATCCAGGTGTGCCTGAACCTCCAACCTAGTAATTTTTTGTGCGTTTTTCAAAGTTAGGAAAAAGTTTGTAACATGAAGCAGATTAGAAAACTATAATGACTCAGAAAGCAAAGATTTAACAGGTTAAAGAAAGCTGATTGATTCAACATCTGGCATTGCTTCATTTATCAGTATTAATTATCATATTGGTTTATTCTTAAGCTGTACAATTGGGAGAAATTTTATAATTTTTTATTGATAAACATATGTAAATCCGCTTCAGTATTTTATTATGTTTTTTTTTAATGTGAGAACTTCTGCACTACAAAATTCCCTTCACAGAAAAGTATTATGCAGTTCCAAATTGTGCTAACTACCTTTTAAAAATTCCACCTCGAAGGTAGTCATTTCTAATATTTAGATGTCAGAGTAGAGTGTATTCTCAGTTAAAGTGTGTTGTTAGCCTTAAGAGAGCAGCCGAGAACAGAACTGGAGTTTCTTACTCATGTTTAAAATGGAGTTCAGAAGGTTGTCACTGCATTCTGATTGCAGGGACTAACCGTGTTAATACTGGTAAGGACAGCAGAGTAGTCAGAATCAGTGTTTGTAATTGTGTTTGAGTATGTGGTAACAAATATGAAGGATTTGATATGAAGCTTTGTATCTCCTTTGGCCTTAAGCAAGACCTGTGTGCTGTAAGTGCCATTTGTCAGTATTGTTGAGGCTCTGCCCGCCTTCACTCATCCCATGGCCTGCAATAACTAGCATTTGTGGATTTGTTTCTTTTCTCAAATTCCAAAGTAAACATTAAAACCACTGACTCTGTCAAAGAAACTGAAACACTGGGACACTTTATCCTTTAATTCCTCAGTATTCATTTGACGTTAATTGACTTTCAGAATTTCTCTACAGAAATGAAAGGGAAATTTTCTAATCTGCTTTATCCATTTACTTGCATTTCTGACATGGACATGCCATTTGTTATTTGGCTCATAACTGTTTCCAAATGTTAGTTATTATGGACCCAGTTTATTAACATCATTAGCTGATTTTTACCTATCAGTATTATTTCTTTTAGTTTATAGATCTGTACAACATTTTTGTACTGTATGTCTTCAAATCTGGCAGTATTAATACCCTTCTTACTGACATATGTACTTTTAGTTTTAGAAAACTTTTATATTTATGTGTCTTATTTTTATATTTCTTTATTTATTACACAGTGTAGTGTATAATACTGTAGTTTGTATTAATACAATAATATATTTTAGTATGAAAATTTGGAAAGTTGATAAGATTTAAAGTAGAGATGCAATTGGTTCTCTTGCATTGAGATTTGATTTAACAGTGTTATGTTAACATTTATACTTGCCTTGGGACTGTAGAACAGAATTTAAATGGGAATGTATTAGTTTTACAACTACAATCAAGTCATTTTACCTTTACCCAATTTTTAATATAAAACTCTGAAATTTTGAAATTCACTGTGTGACTAATAGCATGCTGCTCTGCAGTTTTATTAAGAGATTAGCCTAACCATACAACTCATCTCCTTAGTAAGCCAAGTTAGGGGAACCCGATATAAACAGTGTTGGGAACAATGTTTAACATTTTGTGCCAATTTGTTCCTGTATTCATGTATGTAAGTTACAAATCTGACTCTTCATTTTTAAGTTCCTTGTTACACCATGATCATTTTCTAGTTTTTTACCAGACTTCCCATCTCACAATAAAATGCATCAACAAGCCTGACCTGCTGTCATCTTTTAATTTTTATTGAGAGGTTTTTTTAACTCTGTGAAATGAGGTTTTACATTGTCATTCTGCCCTTGGTTTATCTTGGACTCAGTTTGAGTAACAAACTAATGTTTTAGACATTCATCAGTAGGTTGTGGATTTTCTTGGGGCTGTTTCTGGTGAGGTCAGAATAATGACTAACAGCCATCCATGGAGGTTGCTCTCTCTTCCGGAAACCCTTTACTGTTGATCCCGTAACAGTCTCCTCCTTTGGGTCGGGCAGGAACCCCGGGTGTAGCTTGCCTTTCTTCTGCACTCCCACAGCCCCTTGTATCTTTCTTATCACCCCCCTAGGGACAGGACCAGCTGCCAGTTGCTCCCACATCCCCAGTGCCTCACAGATGCCTAGCACCAGTAGGGGCAACCTTGAATGAAAATATAATTTACACATTAACACAGTTCAGCTATGTTTTTACTATTTTGCTTCTACTTTGAGAACATATCTGTGAAATGTTCTCAATTGAATAATTTTCTTATTCGGGTCCTATCAAACACTAGACAAAATAGACAAATACTAAATTATACCTCCTTTTCCTATTGCCATAATGTTCTGATTTGAGAGTTCAGTTCTAGGTATATATCTGGTGTTTAACTTAATGGTACATGACACAGGCATTCAAGGCTCATAGAAGTGATAAGTCAATCCTACTAAACTCTTTATTATAGGACCCAGGTCCCTTTCTATAGCCTCACACTTCCAGGTGCTCGTTAATGTTATGTTGCTTCATTTCTTCTGTCACTGAGAACAGCTGTCTAGTAAGCAAATTCATGGCACAGTGCTGGGCAATAAGAGTAAGCACCCCTCCCCTGGGGCACTCATACTGTAACTGCTGCAGTAAGGAGCTCAGAGAAGCTATGTGTGGATAAATGGCTAATATAGGAATCCAGGCATCATCAGAAAAGTTTTGAAAAGTAAAACATGTGAACATTTCTCAGTATTCCCTCAAATTACATAACAGCAGTGTCATGTGTTATTTACTTGTGCCATGAGAGATGCTTCACTGCTATTATCAAAATTAACTTTCACCCAAGTCTTAGAAAATCTAAAGACCATGTGCCCATGAATACATACAATTTAAGAAGCAGAATAAGAATTTGAACACAGGCCTATAGCATGCTAAGCTCCATACTCTTAGCTAGCCTATATCACATCTCATGTAAGAATAAATTTACACTGTCCACATTTTAACTCAAGCCTGGTCTTAAATAATAGGAGTAGAAAATATCAGCAAGACTAATACACATTCCATAGTGGGCTAAAAGAGGGGGCTGAGTATTCTGAAATCTGTGTGCAATCTTTTTTTTTTTTTTTTTTTTTCATTTTTCTGAAGCTGGAAACGGGGAGAGACAGTCAGACAGACTCCCGCATGCGCCCGACCGGGATCCACCCGGCACGCCCACCAGGGGCAACGCTCTGCCCACCAGGGGGCGATGCTCTGCCCATCCTGGGCGTCGCCATGTTGCGACCAGAGCCACTGTAGTGCCTGGGGCAGAGGCCACAGAGCCATCCCCAGCGCCCGGGCCATCTTTGCTCCAATGGAGCCTTGGCTGCAGGAGGGGAAGAGAGAGACAGAGAGGAAAGCGCGGCGGAGGGGTGGAGAAGCAAATGTGCGCTTCTCCTGTGTGCCCTGGCCTGGAATCGAACCCGGGTCCTCCGCACGTTAGGCCGACGCTCTACCGCTGAGCCAACCGGCCAGGGCCCTGTGTGCAATCTTAAGATTTACCTTGACAACATGAAAATGCAAACTTAACAACAGATTTCTTCTCTTGAGATCAGTGGGAGGCTATATTAGGAGAGTCACTATATGGACTTTTATCTGAACCTAAAAAAAAAAAAAAAAGAAGAAGCAGCAGCAGCTCTTCTGCTCGAGTGAACATAGATTCCATTCAACAACGCTCTCTTCCCAACAACACATAGGACGTTCATGAAGAGAAACCATATTATGGTCCATAAAACTACTACTCTCAAATTCAAAAGAATTGCAAGCAAAGTGTTTTCTTTGAATATAATAGAATTAAACTAGAAGTTAATAATATATATCTAAAAAATACTCCCACAAATTATTGGAAATTGACAATACATTTTAAAAAAAAAATTTAATGGGATGACATTGATCTATTAATGAGTACATAGGTTTCAGGTAAATATTTCTATAGCATTTGAACTGTTGATTGTGCAGTGTGCCTATCACCCAAAGTCTAATCATTTTCTATCACCTACGTTTGTCCCTTTTTACTTCCCTTCCCCACAACCTCCTCTCCCATGACCCCCTCCCCATGGTAACCACTTCACTTTTATCTATGTCTATGAGTCTCAGTTTTATATCCCATCTATAAGTGAAATCATACAGTTCTTAGCTTTTTCTGATTTACTTATTTCACTTAATATAATGTTCTCATGGTTCATTTATATTGTAAGTGGCAATATGTTATAATTTCTTATGGCTACATAGTAGTAGTTTGTTGTATATATGTACCACATCTTCTTTATCCAATCCTCTATCAAGGGACATTTTGGTTGTTTCCATGTCTTGTCCACTGTGGATAATGCTGCAGTGAATATGAGGGTGCATGTGTCTTTGCGTACCAATATTTTTGAGTTTTTTGGGCAGATATCCAGTAGGGGGATTGCTGGGTCATACGGTAGTTCTATTCTTAATTTTTTTTTGAAGAACCATCATTATTTCTTCCATAATGGTTGCACAAGTTTACAATTCCCACCAGCAGTGAGTTAGGGTTCCTTTTTCTCCACATTTGTTATTACCTGTCAATTAATGTAATACATACACCACATAAAAATATAAAGGCAAAAAATCTTATGATTTTATCAATAGATGCAGAAAAAGCATTGGACATAATCCAGCACCTATGTATGAGAAAAACTCTGAGCAAAGTGGGAATAGAGAAAACATGCTTCAACATAACAAAGGTCATATATGACAGACCCACAGCTAACATTATACTCAATGGGAAAAAACTAGAAGTGTTTCTCTTAAGATGAGGAACAAGACAGATATGTCCATTTTCAGCACTCTTATTCAACATAGTATTGGTAGTCTGAGCCACAGCAGTCAAACAAAAAGAAGAAATACAGTCATCCAATTTGAAAAGAAGTAAAACTGTTATTATTTGCATATGACATGATACTGTATATAGAGAACCCTAAAGATTCCACCAAGAGACTACTAGAAGTGATGAATGAATTCAATAAAGGAGCAGGATATAAAATTAATATTGAGAAGCCAGTTGTACTTTTATACACCTATCAGAAAGGGAAATTAAGAAAACCTCATTTACAATTGCATCAAAAATATTAAATAAAATACTGAGACATAAACTTAACCAAGGAAGTAAATCAGAGAATTTTAAGATGCATAAGAAAAAAGAAAAGAAGATATAAATTACTGGAAGCCTATAGCATGCTAATGAATAGGAAGAATTAGCATCATTAAAATGTCCATACTACCCAAAGGAAACTATAAATTCAACACAATTCTTATCAAAATACCAATGGTGTATTTTACAGAACTAGAACAAATAATTCAAAAATGTTTATAAAACTAAAAAAGTCCCTGAATATCCACAGCAATCATGAGAAAGAAAAAGAAATTTGGAAGTATCATGCTACCTGATATCAAACTACACTACAAGGCTACAGTAATTAAAACAGTATGGCACTGGCATGAAAACAAACATATATAGACCAATGGAACAGAATAGACAGCCTAAAAATAAACCCATGCCTTTATGGCCAATTAATATTTGACAAAGGCAGCAAGAACATACAATGAGGCAAAGACAATCTATTCAATAAATGGTGTTGGAAAAATTTGACAAATACATGAAAAAAAAAATAAACCAGACTACCTTCTTACATCATATAGGAATAAACTCAAATTGGATTAAAACTCAAAAGGCTCAAAACCATAAAATTCCTTGAAGAAAACAGGCAGTAAAATCTCTAATATTTCTCTTAGCAATATTTTTTCTGATATATCTCCTCAAGCAAGGGAAGCAAAACAGAAGTTAAGTAAATGGAACTACAACAAACTAAATTGTTTCTTCATAGCAAAGGAAACCATCAACAAGATGAAAAGACAACCTATTGGAATGAAAGAAGATTATCACCATTGTTACATCTGATAAAGGGATAATTTCCAAAATTTGTAGAGAATTTAAATAACTCAAGACCAAAAGCACAAACAATCCATTAAAAATGGGTAAAGGACCTGAATAGACATTTCTCCAAAAAGGACATACAAGTGGCCAATAGATGTATGAAAAGATTCTCAACATCACTAATCATCAGAAAAATGCAAATTAAAGCCACAATGAGATAGCAGCTTACACCTTTAAGAATGGCTATCATCAATAAATAAACAGACAACAAATGTTGATCAGGTGTGGAGAAAAGGGAAACCTTGTGCACTGTTGGTGGGAATGCAGATT
The DNA here is from genome assembly GCF_036850765.1 of Saccopteryx bilineata. Classification (NCBI taxonomy): domain Eukaryota; kingdom Metazoa; phylum Chordata; class Mammalia; order Chiroptera; family Emballonuridae; genus Saccopteryx; species Saccopteryx bilineata. The sequence goes on from NC_089494.1 coordinate 135,702,879, forward strand.
GGTATAGCTACTATGGAAAACATTTTGGAGATTCTTTCAAAAAGTTAAATGTAACTACCTTATGACCCAGCAATTCCACTCAGGTATATATCCAGAGAAACCCAAAACACTACTTTGAAACACTATGTGAACCCTTATTTTATTTCAGTGTTATTTACAATACCAAAGATACCGAAGTAACTTACATGTCCATCAGTAGAAGAGTGGATGAAAAAGTGATGGTACCTTTATACAATGGAATATTACAGGCCATAAAAAAGAATGAAACCTTCCCATTTGTGACTGCATGGATGAACCTAGAGGGTATTATACTAAGTGAAATAAGTCAGGGAAAGACAAATACTATATGATTTTATTTATATGTGGAATGTAAAGAACAGTATAAACAAACAATAGAAACAGATCATATACAGAGAATAGATGAGTGGTTGCTAAAGGAGTGAGATGTTGGGGGACTGTTTGAGAAAGGTGAAGAGATTGAGAGTACAGGTTGGTAGTTACAGAATAGTCACAAGGATGTAAAGTACAGCATAGGGATATATAGTCAGTGTTATTATAATAACTGCATATGGAGCCAGGCAGGTACTGGAAATATTAGAGGAACACTTTGTAAAGTATATGATTTCCTAACTACTACACTGAACTCCTGAAACTAATAAAAATTATGTTGAATGTAAATTTTTATTAAATGGGGGGAAAAATGCATAGGGCAATGGAAATTATTGTATCTGTGTAACTGAAGAAAAAGATTGTAAAAGTGAACAGAGCCTAAGAGACACGTGGGATACTATCGATTGAATTGTTTTCTACGTGATTTAAAAGGTGAATACATTTAAAGACAAAAAACAGTTACTGGTATAAAAGCTAGTATTGCTGTAACTTTGGTTTATAATTTCAAACTTTACTTTGGACTAATGCACTTAAAATAATTATTAGGTTATTTTCAGGCATACACTATGTGACAATGCAATTTTGTGACATCAACAACCACAAGAGGTGAAGGTAAGGGAGCAGTGTTTGTATGTTACTGTTAAGCTACTGTAAATTCAGGGACTATGGTAATATCACATAAAATAGAATTGAAGTAAAAAAGGGTTGCATAAGACAAAAAAAGGACATCATATATTATAAAACATTAAATACCATGAGAAGATATAATAATTACAAATATTTGCATGCCAAATGACAGACTATCAGAATATCTGAAGCAAAAAGTAACAATTGAAGGGAGAAATAGTTCTATAATAGTTGTTGGAACTTTCCATACCCCACTCACAATATTGGGTAAAACAATCGGATATAACATAATGAAGAAATCACAAAGGAAATGAGAAAATACTTAGAGATGAATAAAAATGAAAATACAACATACCAAAACTTACAAGGTGCAGCAAAAATGATACTACAAGAGAAATTTATAGCTATAAACACCTTAAAAAAATTTTTTTTTAAAAAAGAAACATTTCAAATCAACAAAATAACTTTACAAACACAAGGAACTAGAAAAACAAGAACAAACTAGAACAAACAAAGCTAGCAGGAAAAGGAAAATAAAGATTAGAGCAAGGTAAGTGAAATAAACAATAGAAGAATAGACAAACTAATATAATAGAACATTGGTTCTTTAAAAAGATCAAAAAAATTAACCATTAGCTAGATTGACTAAGAAAAAAGAGAAGGCTCAAATTACTAAAATCAGAATTGAATGTGTGGCACCTAGTACCAATTTTACAGAAATAAAAAAGAGGATAAGAAAGTACTATAAATAATTCTACACCAACAAATTGGATAACTTAGCTGAAATGGAAAATGTCCTAGAAACACAAAACCTATCTAGACAGAATCACAAAGAAATAGAAAATCTGAATAGACCTATAACTAGATTGAATTGGGAATCGAAAACCTCCCAACAAAGTAAAGCTTACAACCTGATGGCTTCACTACTGAATTCTACCAAACTTAAAGAATAACTAATATCAATCCACCTCAAACATTTCTAAAAACTGAACAGTAGGGCACACTTTTTAACCCATTCAACAGACAGTAGAACCCTGATGTAAAAGCCAAGCAAAAACACTACAAGAAAAGAAAATAATGATAGATTATAGAATTGTACTTGAAACCTATATAATTTTATTAACCAATGTCACTCCAATAAATTCAATAAAAAAAATTTAAGTAAATGAAATGACAAAATCCCTGTGAACGTGGATGGAAAAGTCCTCACCAAAATACTAGCAAACAGAATTCTGCAGTTTATTCAAAGGATTATACACCCTCAGCACATAGGATTTACTTCTGAAATGCAAGCATGGTGCAACGTGGATTCACACTTTCTGATTTCAAACCTTACAATAAAGATACAGTAGTCAACACAGTGTGGTACTGACAAAAAGACAGACAGATAGACCAATGGAACAGAGTATGGAGCCTAGAAACTCTCATATATAGGATCAAGTGATCTTTTGACAAGGGTGCCAAGATCATTCAGCTGAAGAAAAGACAGACTTTTCAGCAAGTGAGGCTGGGAAACTGAAGAACCATTTGCAAAAAGAGTAAAAGTGGACTCTTGCCTACCAGCATGTGCAAAAATTAACTCAGAATGATCAAGGTCTAACTGTAAGACCTAAAACAATACAGGTTTCCAAAGAAAACAAAACAAAAGCATCTTGACATTGGATTTGACAGTGATGTTTTGGATATTGCACCAAAGGCACAGATAAAACAAAATACAGAGAAGTTGGACTTCATAAAAAAATTAAAGCTTTGGTCTCAAAAGACACCATCAACAAGTGTAATAAGGCAGAACCGACCCAATGGGGGTAATATTTGCAAATTATAAATCTGATAAGGGTTTAATATCCAGAATATATAGAGAACTCTTAAAACATCAGAAAAACAATTCAATTCAAAAACCAGCTTAAGTAGTCTACTTAAAACTACTTGAGACATTTCTGAAAGAAATAAAAGTATTTGAGTGAAGCACACGAAAGGACGTTCAACGTCACTAATCACTAGAGAAGTGCAAGGCAAAACTACAAGGATATACTACTTCACACACAGTAGCATGGCTACTATTTAAAAAGAAAAAAAGAACACATTTTGGTGAGAATGTGGAGAAATTGGAACCCTATGCACTGTTTAAAATGATAAATTTTATGTTATATGTATTTTACATAAACATTATTATTCCTGAGTACAGGAGTGTCTTTTATTATGCATAACAAGCTTCTTTCAACCATACCAGAGTTTATGCTGACAAGGTAAGCCCTTAGGTAGATTCAAGGAAGGGGCTGGCCATACCAGATAGACCATGCACATGATTAGAAGGTTAGAACTTCCAGCCCCACCCCCTGACCTCCAGGGAAATGAGTGGATCTGAAAATTGAGTACCATCACTAATGACAAATGTGATCAATCATGCCAATAAGATCAATCATGCCTATGTTACAAGAACTTAAAACTTTTGGACAGTGAGGCTTGTGAGTTCCTAGGTTGGTGTACGTGTATGTGTTGGGACACAGAGTGTGCCTGGAGGATGCATGGAATTCTGCACACCCAACCCTACACCTTGTTTTAAGCTTCTCTCCCATTTGGCTGTTCCTGAGTTGTATCCTTTGCAATAAACTAGCAATTGTCAGTAAAGCACTATTCTGAGTTCCGTGAGTTATTCTCATGAATTATCAAACCTGAGAGGAGAAATTATGAAAAACCCTGAATTTACAGCTAGCTGGGCAGGAGTGCAGGTAGCATGAGACCTCTTTTGCAACTGATACCTTAAGGCAGGACAGTCATTTAAGTGAGATTGAGCCCTCAACTTTGGCATCTGTGATAACTCCAGGTAGTCAGTGTAAGAACTGGATTGAATGATAAGAAATTTAGTTTGTTTCAAAGAACCATAGAATTAGCTGTTGGAATGACACAACGGTCCCACAGCTGTTCCCATTTTAAAGATAAGGAAATTGAAACAAAGAGATGGTAAGTGACTTACTCAAGTTAGGGGAGCTGCTGGGATGTTAGACCAGGCCACCTGACTCCAGAATCCACGCTTATGTCTGTGACTGCTGCCCCACATCTGAAGTTCCAACAATAAATAAAACACTCCCAGTTTTCCATAGACAATTTCAGAGTTTCCTACTCATGCTACTCCTGTTATCTGGAACACTCTTCTCTCCCAAGTCCATCTACCAAGCACTCCATCAAGGTCAACCACCAATGCCAGCTCCTGCAGATTCCCCCAATTTCCTGTGGTAACCCTGGGAATATACCTCAACTACTGCAGTGACAGGGGTTGGGATTGATGTCCAGACCATGGCTTCACTCTGAATTTAATTGTTATCTTTGTGCAAAGGCCACACTGCCTGTGGGCTGCTCCCAGCCAGTGACTGAGTATGACAGGAACACTGCAGCAGGCCTGTTCCCGGGAGGTTCTGGACAACTCGGATGTGCTTGCTTTGGCTAGAAGACTCCTAAAGCTGGCTGGAACTTCCTTGGAAGCCACATACACCCACCTGACTCTCAATCCCTCTTTCCTGAATGCAGAGTCAGCCTCACATGATGGCCTGATGGCTCTCCCAGGCTGCTCAGCTTCCTCCCCATTTCTCGTAGCTGGTATCGCTGAGTCGAATTCTTGTACATTTAGTCCTGGCTTCGAATCTGCTTCCTGAAGAACCCAGACTACCATATTCCCCTGGGTTGAAATAATGTTTTCCATCTCTGGAGCCTCCACAGCCTCTTACCAGGGCTTCTGCCATGGCACATACAGACTTTAAATTCTCTCAAGGTGCTGAGTCCTTTTTATCCTTTTCTACACTTAGAAGATGGTCAATGTATATCAGTTAACCAAGTGGTGGATAAATAAGGATGTGAGAATAGGGAACACGGTGTAGCAGGGAAAATTTTGCACTGTGAGCTCTTTGGGATGTGAATGTTATCTGGGGGAAAAAGAGAATTCCATGGTCAAATAAGTCTTAAGAGCTGCTGAGCAGGACAAAAATTAACAGATAGCTTTACCATATGACTTCTTGGAGCATTTAAGGTGCTGTTTTTGTTTTGTGACTCCAGGGAGATGATCATAGGGTTGGTGTTGTGAGGAACCCAGGTGGGACACATAATTAGGTCAGGTGAATCTTGCAGGAGGCCTGGTGCGTCTGAGCTGATCCTGAAGGAACTGCAAGGGTTTCAGTAGACCAAGATGGAAGACAAACAAAAGAGGACTTTCCAGGCAGCACTTCCTGAAGGACACAGGTGGGGAGGCCTGCGGCCCTTCCATGGAGGGGCAAGTAGGTGTGTACCTGCATGGTTGCTGCAGGAGAATGGAAGAGGACAGGCCAGGGAGGAGCTACAGTTTCTGACTGTGATATTCAGTCTTTGTGTGACTCTGAAGGTTTCTGCACCAGGAAATGGATGAAAGAAATAATTAGGTGACAAAGAAAATCACTAGTTTTGGGGGGGGGGGGGTTGTATTTTTCTGAAGCTGGAAACGGGGAGAGACAGTCAGACAGACTCCCACATGTGCCCGACCGGGATCCACCCGGCACGCCCACCAGGGGGTGATGCTCTGCCCACCAGGGGGCGATGCTCTACCCCTCTGGGGCATCACTCTTTTGCGACCAGAGCCACTCTAGCGCCTGGGGCAGAGGCCAAGGAGCCATCCCCAGCACCTGGGCCATCTTTGCTCCACTGGAGCCTCGCTGTGGGAGGGGAAGAGAGAGACAGAGAGGAAGGAGAGGGGGAGGGGTGGAGAAGCAGATGGGAGCTTCTCCTGTGTGCCCTGGCCAGGAATCAAACCCGGGACTTCTGCACACCAGACCGGCACTCTACCACTGAGCCAACCGGCCAGGGCGGAAATCACTAGTTTTAATTAGAAAGGCACAGTGCATGGGAAATGGCTCTCCAAGAAGGCCATCTGCTGCAAAACCAAATACATGTAAGCCAGTCTCAGGCTTTATAACCAAAGCTGCGTGTTTGTCACATTATTGGATTCACGGTCATAAGAAGGTTTTTGTCCTGCTTAATGTTCTAGCTTGCAATAAGTGTTATGGGAAAAAGTCTATTAAAACCCTATTAGGGGGAAGAGAAAATGGCAACAGATTAGGCGGACATTACAACTTCAACCTCCCAGAATGAAAGTGGATTACAACTTAACTTAGGAACAATCATCTTGAAAATCCAATTTTGGACTAAACTAAGAAGAATCTATAACCAGGCATCATCGAAGAAAACACACAGGCTGGTAGGAAGGGCAGAGACACAGGAAGGGCTGCCCTACTCCCAGCAAGAGGTGGCCTGGAGGGTCCTTCAAGGTGGGGTGGGTTGCCCAGAGAGTTGTGGGTCCTCAGCCCCAGGACCAGAGCCCCAGAGAATAGAGGAGGCATATGGGCAGTATTTAGCAGGAAAAAAGTGGTGTCCGGCACACCCACCAAAGGCGGAGCCTGGTGGGGCATGGCATTCTGCATGCCTGCAGAAGGTGAAGCCCAGCGAGGGGTCCCACAAGCCCATGGGGCAGCCTGAGCTGCAGCCCACAAGCTCATATACCCAGCAGTACCGATGCTCAAGTGCCTGAGGAGGTGGCAGCAGTGGCAGGCTGATGGAAAGACCACACCTTGGGAATAGAGAGGCCACACACACTGGCCAAGAGTAGATAAAAACCAGCCTAGGAGTGCAGCTGATAGTTACAATGCCATCAGGAATTGCCCTAGCAGAGGCAGCCACAAATTCTGGCTTGCCTGTAGCTCCAAGAAGGTTGCTAAGGGCCAGTCATAAGCAGTGACCCCCACTGGTCTGCACCAGGTTCCACGCAGGAAGGTCCAGGGCTGGTACATCCAGGGGCCGGATACAGAGATCATCAGCTCAGGATTTAACAATCCTACTTAGAATGGTATCTTAAGGAAGGGCTCCTCACACCTGACCCAGCTAAGGCATAAAAAACACTGACACAAATAGCAAAAAGAACAGTAGCAGCAGACAAGTAGCCGACAGCAGATTACAAACAACAGCAGAGGCCAACCCAAGTAGATCTAGAAACAACACAATTGAAAGCTGGAGGCAGATAACACCAAACCTATACTCAACTAGCTACACAAACACCACATCCAAAGGAGCAGTCTATACAGAGACAAAATAAGAAGACAGAGAAATGCAATCCAAATAAATCAACAAGAGAAAGCCCCAGAAAAAGAACTGAATGAGATGGAAATAACCAAGATACCAGATACAGAGTTTAGAATACTGATTGTTAGGATGCTCAAGGATCTTAGAGCAACAATAGATGGACATAAAGAGCACCTAAACAAAGAGATAGAAAGCATCAAAAAGGACATTGAAATCATAAAAAAAGAATCAGACAAATGACAAATACAATATCAGGAATGAAGACAACACTAGAAGAAATTAAAAGGCTGGATGAAGCAGAGGATCAAATCAGCAATTTAGAGGACAAGATAAGTGAAAGCACAGAAGCAGAACAGCAAAAAGAAAAGAAGATCAAAAAGTCTGAGGAAGTTATAAGAGAGCTCTGTGACAACATGAAGAGAAATAACATCCGCATAATAGGGGTTCCTGAAGGAGAAGAGAAAGAACAAGGAATAGGGAACCTGATTGAAGAAATCAGAGCTAAAACCTTCCCTAAATTGATGAAGGAAAAAGTCACACAAGTTCAAGAAGCACAGAGAATCCCATTAAAGAGAAACTCAAGAGACTTACACCAAGACACATCATAATTAAAATACCAAAGCTAAGAGATAAAGAATATTAAAAGCTGCAAGACAAAAGTAGTCAATTACCTACAAAGGAGCCCTCATAAGGATGACATCTGACTTTTCTTTTTTTATTATTAATTTTAATGGGATGACATTAAATTAATCAGGGTACATAGGTTCAGAGAAAACATCTCCAGGTTATTTTGACATTTAATTATGTTGCATACCCATCACCCAAAGTCATATAGTCTTCTGTCACCTTCTATCTGGTTTTCTCTGTGCCCCTCCTTTCCCCCACCCCTCCCTTCCCCACCCCATCCCTGGTAACCACCACATTCTTGTTCATGTTCCTGAGTCTCATTTTTATGTCCCACCTATGTATGGAATCATATAGTTCTTAGTTTTTTTCTGATTTACTTATTTCACTCAGTATAATGTTATCAAGGTCCACCCATGTTGTTGTAAATGATCCGATGTCCTCATTTCTTATGGCTGAGTAGTATTCCATAGTATATATGTACCACTTCTTCTTTATCCCAACATCTATTGAAAGGCTTTTTGGTTGTTTCCATGTCTTGGCCACTGTGAACAATGCTGCAGTGAACATGGGGCTGCATGTGCCTACGTACCAGTGTTTTTTAGTTTTGGGGGGTATATTCCCAGTAGAGGGATTGCTGGGTCATATGGTAGTTCTATTTTCAGTTTTTTGAAAATACTTTCTTCCATAGTGGTTGTACTACTTTACATTCCCACCAACAGTGGATGAGGATTCCTTTTTCTCCACAGCCTCTCCAACACTTACTACCTGTCTTGTTAATAATAGCTAATCTAACAGGTGTGAGGTGGTATCTCATTGTAGTTTTGATTTGCATTTCTCTAATAGCTAATCAAGATGAGCTTCTTTTCATATATCTGTTAGCCATTTGTATTTCTTCCTGGAAGAAGTGTCTGTTCATGTCCTCTTCCCATTTTTTTATTGGACTGTTTGCTTGTTTGTTGATGAGTTTTATGAGTTCTCTGTATATTTTAGATATTAGGCTCTTATCTGAGCTGTTGCTTGAACATCTAATCTCCCATTTAGTTGGCTGTCTGTTTTGTTCTCAGTTTTTTTTGCTGTGCAAAATCTTTTTAGTCTAATGTAATCCCATTCATTTATCTTTGCCTTCACTTCCCTTGCCTTTGGAGTCAAATTCTTAAGTGCTTTTTGTAACCAAGGTCCATGAGTTTAGTACCTATGTTTTCTTCTATGTAATTTATTGTTTCAGGTCTTATATTTAGGTCTTTGATCCATTTTGAATTAATTTTAGTACAAGGGAACAAACTGTAGTCAAGTTTTATTCTTTTGCATGTGGCTTTCCAGTTTTCCCAGCACCATTGTTGAAGAGGCTTTCTTTTCTCCATTATGTGTTGTTGGCCCTTTTATCAAAAATTATTTGACCATATACATGTGGTTTTATTTCTGGGCCTTCTATTTTGTTCCATTGGTCTGAGTGTCTATTTTTCTGCCAATATCATGCTATTTTGATTATCATAGCTCTATAATATAATTTGAAGTCAGGTATTGTAATGCCCCCAGCTTCGTTCTTTTTCCTTAGGATTGCTCTGGCTATTCGGGGTATTTTTATAGTTCCATATAAACCTGATGATTTTTGTCCCTTTTCTTTAAAAAGTGACATTGGAATTTTGATGAGAATTGCAGTAAATTTTTATATCGCTTTGGGTAATATAATTTTGATTATATTTATTCTTCCTATCCAAGAACAAGGAATATTTTTCCATTTTATTATATCTTTTTTGATTTTTCTTAATAATGCTTTGTAGTTTTCATTATATATGTCCTTTACATTCTTTGTTATGTTTATTCCTAGGTATTTTTGTTGTTGTTGCAACCATGAAGGGGATTGTTTTTTGAGCTCATTTTCTGATGTTTCATAGTTGGCATATAGGAAGGCAAAGGACTTTTGTATATTAATTTTGTATCCTGCGACCTTACTGTATTACAGGGGTCCCCAAACTACGGCCCGCGGGCTGCATGCGGCCCCCTGAGGCCATTTATCCAGCCCCCACCGCACTTCCGGAAGGGGCACCTCTTTCATTGGTGGTCAGTGAGAGGAGCACATTGACCATCTCATTAGCCAAAAGCAGGCCTATAGTTCCCATTAAAATACTGGTCAGTTTGTTGATTTAAATTTACTTGTTCTTTATTTTAAATATTGTATTTGTTTCCACTTTGTTTTTTTACTTTAAAATAAGATATGTGCAGTGTGCATAGGGATTTGTTCATAGTTTTTTTATAGTCCGGCCCTCCAACGGTCTGAGGGACAGTGAACTGGCCCCCTGTGTAAAAAGTTTGGGGACCCCTGCTGTATTGGTTTATTGTTTCTAGTAGTCTTTTTTTTTTTTTTTTTTTTTTGGAGTCTTTGGGGTTTTTGATGTACAGGATCATATCATCTGCAAAAACTGAAACCTTTACTTTTTCTTTCCCAATATGAATGCCTTTTATTTCTTTCTCTTGTCTGAGTGCTCTGGCTAAAACTTCCAGCACTACGTTGAATAAGAGGGGAGAGAGTGGACAACCTTGTCTTGTTTCTGATTTTAGGGGAACAGTCCTCAGTTTTATGCTATTTTATATTATGTTAGCTGATGGTTTATCATAGATGGCCTTTATTGTGTTGAGATATTTTCCTTCTATACTCATTTTGTTAAGTGTTTTAAACATAAAATAATGTTCTATTTTATAGAATGCCTTTCTGCATCTATTGATAAGATCATATGGTTTTTGTTCTTTGTTTTGTTGATATGGTGTTAACCGTTTTATGTATGTTGAACCATCCTTGTGATTCTGGAATGAATCCCACTTGATCATGATGAATTATTTTTTAATGTGTTGTTTCAACACATTAGTATGTTTGCATCTGTATTCATCAGAGATATTGGTCTGTAGTTTTCTTTTTTTGTGTGTTGTCCTTGCCAGGTTTTGGTATGAGGGTTATGTTGGCCTCATAAAATGTGTTTGGCTTCTTCTTCAATTTTTTGGAAGATTTTTAATAGAATAGGAACCAAGTCTTCTTTGAATGTTTGATAGAATTCACTAGTATAGCCATCTGTCCCTGGGCTTTTCTTTTTAGGGAGGTTTTTAATAGTTCTTTCTATTTCCTCCCTGCTTATGGCTCTGTTTAGGCTTTCTGCTTCTTCATGACTCAGTCTAGGAAGATTGTATTGTTCTAAGAATTTATCTATTTCTTCTATATTGTTAAATTTGATGGCATATAGTTTTTCATAGTATTCTACAATAATTCTTTGTATATCTATGGTATCTGTGGTGATTTCTCCTCTTTCATTTTGGATTTTGTTTATATGAGTCCTTTCTCTTTTTTCCTTGGTGAGTCTTGCCAAGGGTTTGTCAATTTTGTTGATATTTTCAAAGAACCAGCTCCTTGTTTTATTAATTTTTTTCTATAGTTTTTCTGTTCTCTATTTTGTTTATTTCTGCTCTGATTTTTATTATTTCCTTTCTTCTGCTGGTTTTTGGTTGTCTTTGTTTTTCTTTTTCTAGTTCCTTAAGATGTGAAGTTAAGTGGTTTACTTGGGCTCTTTCTTGTTTATTCATATAGGCCTGTAGTGATAGGAACTAACCTCTTATTACTGCTTTTTCTGCATCTCAGAGATTCTTATATGTTGTTTTGTTATTTTCGCTTGCATGTATGTGTCTTTTGATCTCTGCACTTATTTCTTCTTTGACCTACTCATTTTTTTAATTATGTTGTTTAGTTTCCACATTTTTGTGGGTTTGTGTACCTCTTTTTTGCAGTTGAATTCTAGTTTCAAGGCTTTATGATCAGAAAATATGCTTGGTATAATTTCAATCTTTCTGAATTTGTTGATGTTATTTCTGTCGCCCAACATATGGTCAATTCTTGAGAATATTCCATGTACACTAGAGAAAAATGTATACTCTGGCACTTTGGGATGAAATATCCTATAGATGTCTATCATATCCAATTGTTCTAGTGTTTCATTTAAAGCCAACATTTCTTTATTGATTTCTTGTTTGGATGAACGATCTAGAGCTGTCAGTGGTGTATTGAGGTCTCCAAGTATGATTGTATTTTTGTCATTTTTTGTTTTCGAGTCAGTCAGTAGCTGTCTTATATATTTTGGTACTCCTTGGTTTGGTGCATATATATTAAGAAGTGTTATGTCTTCTTGATTCAGTGTTCCCTTTATCATTATGAAATGACTGTTTTTGTCTCTGATTACCTTTGCTGTCTTATAGTCAGCATTCTTAGATGAGTATTGCTACACCTGCTTTTTTGGAGGATGTTATTTGCTTGGAGTATTGTTTTCCAACCTTTCATTTTGAATTTGCTTTTATCCTTGTAGCTTAGATGTGTTTCTTGTAGGCAGCATAGAGTTGGATTTTCTTTTTTAATCCACTCTGCTACTTTATGTCTTTTCATTGGTGAGTTCAATCCATTTATGTTTAGTGTAATTATTGACATTTGAGGGGTTTTATTGCCATTTTATATATTACTTTCTAATAGTTTTATATCTTGTTTGGTTCTTCTATTTTTCTATAATTTGTTTTTGTTTGGTTGTAATCCATACTTCTTTTCTCTGTTACTTCTTTTTTCAAGTCATGTGCTTCTGTGTTGTTTTTTCTGGGGTGGTTACCATTAAGTAATGGAAAGTATACATATCATGCTCATTGTAGTACACTATCTCATGAGTGCTTCTGCACTCCAACCTCCTTTGCTACTGTTAATCTTTGTCCTCTCCCCTTTTTTGTTTCTTTGTCATAGATTAATCTTGTTTTTATTGTGATTTTGATGGGGCTTTTACTTGTAGTTTTGTTTTGTTTTGTTCTTTGTGTCTGGTTGTAAAATCCCCTTTAGTATTTCCTGAAGGGGGGGTTTTCTGGTGATAAATTTCCTCATCTTTTCTATATCTGTGAATGTTTTTATTTCTCCTTCTTTTGAAGGAAAGCTTTGATGGGTATAGTATTCTTGGCTGGAAGTTCCTCTATTTCAGAACTTTAAATATTAGGGTCCACACTCTTCAAGCTTGTAGAGTTTCTGCTAAGATATCTGTTGATAATCTTATGCACCTTCCTTTATATGTTGTATTTTTCTTTTCCCTGGTTGCCTTGAGAATTTTTTATTTGTCATGGGTTTGTGTCAATTTCATTATGATATGCCTTGGAGTAGGTTTGTTAGGGTTAAGATAACTCGGTGTTCTGTTTGCTCCTTGAATTCAAGGCTTCAGTTCTTTCCACAGGCTTGGGAAGTTCTCATCTATTATTTGTTTGAATATGTTCTCCATTCCATTTCCTCTCTCTTCTTTTTCTGATATAACCATTATCTTACGTTGCTCTTTCTGATGGAGTTGGACAATTCCTGTAGGGCTATCTTCTTTTTTTTAATTGTGAGTCTCTCTCATCTTCTCTGTAGTACTGCTAGTTGCCTGTCTTCTATGTCACTAATTCTCCCCTCTATCTGACCTGTTCTATTGGCTAAGCTTGTTACCTTGTTTTTCAGTTTATGAATTGAGTTTTTTTTAATCTCTGTTTGATTTGTTTTTATAGTTTCAATTTCCTTGGTGAAGTATTCTTTCTGTTCCTTGAATTGTTTTTTGAGCTCCATAAATTGCCTTTCTGTGCTTTCTTGTATATCCCTGAGTATTTTTGGGACTTCAATTTTAAAATCTCTGTCATTTAACTCCAAAGTTTCTAAGCTATTGAAATTTTTTTCATAGATTTTTCCTAATCTATCTGAGCTACATCACTGTCTTTTGTATCCATGATATTTGATTTCTTTTTCTTTAATGGCATTTGAGAGTGGTATTGTTAATAACACTAATAAGGGTTGGTAAAAAAAAATTTCTTGAGAAAATGCAATGAAGAACTGAAAATTCTATTGTACTAAGTGGAACAAAAATACATAGAACAGAGGGTCTGAGTTGGGGAGAAGTGACAAAGAGGCAAAAGGAAACAAAGCAAGAACCCACAAAATGCCACAAGGAAGAAATTTGGATCAAGAATAAAATAATTTGTAAATGATGGTCGAATGAGAGAAATAGTGTAAGAGAAAAGAAAAAGAGAAAAAAATACAGTGAAAAATGAAAATTCTTTTGTATTAAGTGGCACAAAAACTATAGAATAGAGAGCCGGAGTTGGGGGAAATGCTAAAGAGATAAAAAGCAAAGTAAAAAGCACACAAAATGCCACAAAGAAAAAATTTGAATCCAGAATAAAATAATTTGTTGGTGGGTGATATTCAAATGAGAGAAAAATGAAAGACAAAGAAAGAAACAAAAAGAGATTTAAAAAAATTGAGTTAAATTTTTTGGAATGTAACACTTATAGAAAAAAAAGAATGGAAAAAGTAACACCTACAGGTAATAATGTTCAAAATGAAAAGAAAAGAATAAAACAGAAAGAGGATAAAATGACCATGGTACAAGAAAAAAAAGATAAAAAATATAAGAAAAAAATGGAAAAAGTTATAGTCTGTGGATTTTTTATGGTTTTGAGAAGTTATCTTTTTCCTTTTTCTTTCTTCTCTCTCTTTTTGGTAAGTGATGCTGTACCCCAGGTTCTGCCCCTGTGGCACTCTTAGGCAGAGATTTGCTGTTGTGTCACTATGGTGATGACATAAACTAGGCCTCAGTCCCGTTGGTAGGCGGGGCTTGTTAGCGTTTGCAGGCTCCAACAATGGGAGAGTCCGTTTTCCCAAAGCCTCTCCCCAAATCTCTCCTTCTTGAACAAGCAGCCTGGGACTCAGCTGTGAAGTTGCCCCAGCCACTGCCTGGAGAGCAAGAGGCTCTAAGAGCTGACAAATCCCCCCTCTGTCCCCACTCAATGCAGGGTTCTGGGTAAGGCTTTGCCAGCCAGAGCTGCCAGCATAATCAGGCAGGGCTGGGAGCCGATTGCCTTTCAGGTGTCTTTCTATGAGCCTCCGGCCATGTCTAGTATACCTCAGCACTCCACAGGTGTGCTCTTCAGGGGCTGTCTGTAAGCTGACTGCGCGCCCTTCTCCCCACCACTTCTGCAGTTCTCTTCCCCAGGAGTGTGCTTTGTTAGCCTGTATGGCTGGTGGAGGTGCGTCACCTAGACAGGTCTGGGTGTAGGGAAGCTTGCTTTCATGCACTTCATGTGCACTGTTTGGGAAGTCAGGATTATCCAAAAACTCTGGTCACAGCCCACACAGACTGTGACAGTCTCCCACCCAGCCCCTCCATCCGGAAACAAGGGCACCCACGCCCGAAGCGCCAGGTGGATCCACTCGCACACTGCCCACGTTTGCTGACCAGGATACTGGGAGTAAACAAGGCAACTGCTCGCCCACCTCTTCCAGGGTCTGGCACTGACATTGTTACCTCCATGTGGGCTGAGCCATGGGCACACTCTCTTCTCGGCTTGAATGTCTTTGCTCTAGCCCAGCTTTTTCCATGCCCCCAGTCCTCGTTTTCTCTCAGTTCCAAGTGAAAGCAGCCCTTGCTCAGGTCAGTGAAGAAAGCGAAATACTTTGTTCTCCATCTTATTTCTTTCAGAGTGGATTATATATTCAGCCACCTTTTTGCTCAATCGTACCTTTGTTTGATGTATGTGTATTTCAGATGCTCCTGAGATTGTTTTTCTGTCTCTAGTTGTTGAATTTGTTGAAATTTCAGGGAGAGGTATCAGGAGCACTCCTCACAGTGCCATTTCTCTGATGTCACAACATCTGACTTTTCAACAGAAACACCTGAGGCCAGAAGGGAATGGCAAGAAATATTCAAAGTGCATTGAACCTTGTTCAATGCACAACAAGAGCCTACAGCCAAAACTTTTTAGTCCAGCAAGATTATCATTTAAAATTGAAGCAGAAATAAAAAGCTTCCTAGACAAAAAAAAAAAAAAAAAAAAACCCACAAAACTCAATTCATAACAACCAAACTGATGCTGCAAGAAGTTAAGGGGCCTGTTGTAAACAGATCAAAGTGGGGAAAAAATATAGTAAAATAGGAATGTAGAGATAAAGAATAAAATGGAATAAACAACTACATATCAATAATAACCTTAAATGTAAACAGATTAAATGCTCCAATCAAAAGACATAGGCTGGTGGCATGGATAAGAAAACAGGACCTATACATAGACTGTCTAGAAGAGACCCATCTCAAAACAAATACATATAGACTGAAAGTAAAGGGATGGAAAGAAATATTTCATGCAAATTGAAATGAAAAAAATGCTGGGGTAGCAATACATATATCTGACAAAATGAACTTTAAAACAAAATGAACTTTAACTTTATACTAAGGGATAAAGAAGGTCACTGTATAATGATAAAGGGAACAATCAAGCAGGAGGATATAACCATTGTAAATATTTATGCACCTAACATAGGAGCACCTAAATATATAAAGCAGATTTTGATGGACATAAAGGGAGAGATCAACAGCAATACTATGATAGTAGGGGATTTCAATACCCCACTAACATCACTAGATAGATCCTCAAGAAAGAAAATTAACAAAGAACCAGCAGCCTTTAAAGACACACTAGATCAACTGGATGTAATATCTTCAGACTTTCACCCTAAAGCAGCAGAATATACATTCTTTTCAAGTGTGCATGGTACATTCTCTAAGATATACCACATATTAGGGCATAAAATGAGTCTCAATAAATTTAAGCAGATTGAAATCATATCAAGTATCTTCTCTGATCACAATGGCATGAAACTAGAAATCAACTACAAGAGAAAAACTGAAAAACATTCAAACACTTGGAAACTAAATAGCATGTTATTAAATAACGAATGAGTTAACAATGAGATCAATGAAGAAATCAAAAGTTTTCTTGAAAGAAATGAAAGTGAACATAAAACAACTCAAAATTTATGGAATTCAGTAAAAGCAGTCCTTAGAGGGAAGTTCATAGCATTACAGGCATACCATAAGAAGCAAGAAAATGCTCAAATAAACAACTTAATCCTGCATCTAAAAATACTAGAAAAAAGACAGCAAGTAAATCCCAAAGAAATAGAAGGAAGGAAATAATAAATATTTGAGAGGAAATAAATGACATAGAGGCAAAAACAAAAAACCAACAACAACATAAAAAACAATACAGAAGATCAATGAAACCAAGAGCTGGTTCTTTGAAAAGGTAAATAAAATTGCTGAACCTTTAACCAGACTCACCAATAAAAAGAGAGAGGACTCAAAAAAGAAAATTGGAGGCCCTGGCCGGTTGGCTCAGTGGTAGAGCGTCGGCCTGGCATGCAGGAGTCCCGGGTTCGATTCCCGGCCAGGGCACACAGGAGAAGCGCCCGTCTGCTTCTCCACCCCTCCCCCTCTCCTTCCTCTCTGTCTCTCTCTTCTCCTCCCGCAGCCGAGGCTCCATTGGAGCAAAGATGGCCCGGGCGCTGGGGATGGCTCCTTGGCCTCTGCCTCAGGCACTAGAGTGGCTCTGGTCACCGCAGAGTGATGCCCCGGAGGGGCGGAGCATCGCCCCCTGGTGGGCATGCCGGGTGGATCCCGGTCGGGCGCATGCGAGAATCTGTCTGTCTCTCCCTGTTTCTAGCTTCGGAAAAAAAAAATGGAAATGAGAGTGGAGAAGTAACAAATGACATAGCAGAAATACAAAGGATTCTAAGAAAATACTATGAAGAACTGTATGCCAAAAAATTAGACAACCTGGGTGAAATGGACAAATTCCTTGAAACATATAATCTTTTAAAAATCAATCCGTAAGAATCAGAAAACCTAAACGGACTGATTACAACAAATGAAATTGAAATAGTTATCAAAAAACTTCCAACAAACAAAAGTTTTGGGCCAGATGGCTTCACAGGAGAATTCTACCAAATATTAAAGTAGAACTAACTCCTATCCTCCTCAAGCTATTTCAAAAAATTCAAGAGGAGGGAAGACTTCCAAGCTCCTTTTATGAGGTGAACATACTCCTTATTCCAAAACCAGACAAAGACAATACAAAGAAAGAAAACTATAGGCCAATATCTCTGATGAATGTAGATGCTAAAATTCTTAACAAATGTTAGCAAACCGGATCCACCAAGACATGAAAAAAATCATACATAATAATCAAGTGGGATTTATTCTGGGTAGGCAAGGCTGGTACAATATTTGCAAATCAATCAATGTGATTCATCATATAAACAAAAGGAAGGATAAAATCACATGATAATATTAACAGATGCAGAAAAAGCATTTGATAAAATCCACCACCCATTCATGATCAAAAAACTCTCAGCAAAGTGGGAATACAGGGAACATACCTCAACATGATAAAGGCCATATATGACAAACCCACAGCCAACATCATATTCAATGAGCAAATTTAAAAGCAATCCCCTTAAGATCAGGAACAATGTAGGGGTGCCCCCTTTCACCACTCTTATTCAACATAGTTCTAGAAATCCTAGCTACAGCAATCAGACAAGAAGAAGAAATAAAAGGCATCCAAATTGGAAAAGAAGTAAAACTATCATTATTTGCTTATGATATGATACTGTACATAGAAAATCCTAAAGTCTCAGTCAAAAAACTACTAGACCTGATAAATGAAATTAGCAAGGTGGCAGGCTATATTAATATTCAAAAATCAGAGGCATTTTTATATACCAACAATGAACTGTCTGAAAGAGAAATTAAGGAAACAATCCCTTTTACTATTGCAATCAAAAAAATAATGTACCTAGGAGTAAATTTAACCAAGGAGGTTAAAGACTCAGAAAATTATAAAACATTGATAAAAGATATCAAGGAAGGTACAAACAAGTGGAAGCATATACAGTGTGCATGGATAGTATGAAGAAACATTATTAAAATAGCTGTATTAGCCAAAGCAATTTATAAATTCAACAAAATTCCTATTAAAATACCAATGACATACTTCAAAGATATAGAACAAATATTCAGAATTTTATATGAAATTCAAAAAGAACACAATAGCCTCAGCAATCTTAAAAAAGAAGAATAAAGTGGGTGGTATCAAAGTTCCTGATATCAAGTTATACTACAGGTCATTGTACTGAAAACGGGTTGTTACTGGCATAAGAACAGGCATATAGATTCATGGAACAGAACAGAGAACCCAGAAATAAATCCACACCTTTATGCACAACTGATATTTGACAAAGGAGTTAAGAGCATACAATGGAGTAAAGACAGCCTCTTCAACAAATGGTGTTGGGAAAATTTGACAGCTACCTACACAAAAATGAAACTAGACAACCAACTTACACCATTCACAAAAATAAACTCAAAGTCAATAAAAGACTTAAATGTAAGCCGTGAAACCGTAAGCATCTTAGAAGAAAATATAGGCAGTAAGCTCTCCAACATCTCTTGCATCAATATATTTGCTGATTTATCTTCACGAGCAAGTGAAATAAAGGACAGGATGAACAACAAATGGGACTACTTTAAACTAAAAAGCTTTTGCACAACTAAAGACAATATAAAAAAATAAAAAGACAACACACACAATGGGAGAACATATTCAACAATAGGTTTGATAAGGGTCTAATAACCAAAATCTATAAAGAACTTGTAAAACTCAACACCAGGAAGATAAACAATCCAATCAAATAATGGTCGAAAGAAATGAATAGACACTTCACCAAAGAGGACATACAGATGGCCAATGGGCATATGAAAAAATGTTCAACATCACTAATCATTAGAGAAATGCAAATTAGAACCACAATGAGATATCACCTCACACCAGTCAGAATGGTGCTCATCAACAAAACAACACAGAATAAGTGCTGGGAAGGATGTGGAAAAAAGGGAACCCTCCTGCTCTGCTGATGGGAATGCAGACTGGTGCAACCACTGTGGAAAACTGGAGATTCCTCAAAAAATTAAAAATCGAACTGCCTTTTGACCCAACCATCCCACTTTTAGGAATATATTCTAAGAATAACAAATCACTGATTCAAAAGAAGAAATGCACCCCCATGTTTATTGCAGCATTGTTTACAATAGCCAAGATCTGGAAACAACCAAAGTGTCAATAGACGAGTGGATTAAAAAACGCAATGGAATACTACATGGCTGTGAAAAAGAAGGAAATCTTACCTGTGTGACAACATGGATGGACCTGGAAATTATTATGCTAAATGAAATAAGCCAGGCATAGAAAGAAAAATATCGTATGATCTCACTCATTTGAGGAATCCAATGAACAATGTGAACTGAGTAGCGGAATAGAAGCAGAGGCGGGATCAAAGGGACCAGAAAGAAAATGACAGAGGGAAAGGGGATGAAAGGAGGGAATCAGAGAAGGGAAAGCAATTGGTGAAATTATATACACATACCGCAGTGTTATAGAGAACAGGAAAGCAAATTCTGGAGGCAAAGGGGGAGCGTTTGGGGGGAGGGGGACAGGGGGATGTTGAGGGAAACACGGGGTGGGAGGGATGTATTTTATGGGACACTTGAATCTATGTAAACAAATTAAAATCAATAAAAAATTTTTAAAATTTAAGAAAAATAATGATCAAATCTGTGAATTCTTGGAATAAAAAGAAAGAAAAAACCTATTAGAATGAACAAATTGTTTTGCCTTTTCTTTGGAACAGAAGCTGTAAATCACATCCTATTTCTTGACTTTTTTAAGGCTAATTTGTAGCCTACACTCACACATGTGGAGCAGCTGAAGTTTGTATTCTCTGAGCAAACCTGGGCTTTTCATTTTAAAAAATATTTAGTGCTTGTGAATATTATCTCTCAACCCAAATGCTGGTGTGTGTCCTGACGCAGCAGAAGCGCCAATGCTGCACACCTCTCGCTCACTAGACCCAGTGCACCGCCATGGTGCACCACGGCTGAATTGAGTTGGTGCTCTTTTTTATTTTTATTTTTATTTTATTTATTGACTAGAGAGAGAAGGAAACATGGATCTGTTCCTGTAAATGTGCTGACTGAGGATTGAACATGCAACCTTTTAGTATCATGATGATCTCTAACCAACAGAGCTATCCGTCCAGGGCATATGAATTGGTGCTCTTAAGGAAAGCTTTTTGTTAAAGATTTGAAAATTGCTGTCTGACCTATGGGGGCACAGTGGATAAAGTGTCAATCTGGACTACTGGAAACCCCGGGCTGCTGGGTCAAGCACATAGAGGAAGCAACTACCATGAGTTGATGCTTCCCACTTCTCCATTTTTCTATTTCTCTGTCCCTCCCCCCTACCCCCTTCCTCTCTCTCACCCCTCTCTTTATTTATTTTTTTATTTTTTGTATTTTTCTGAAGCTGGAAATGGGGAGAGACAGTCAGACAGACTCCCGCATGCGCCCGACCGGGATCCACCCGGCACGCCCACCAGGGGCGATGCTCTGCCCCTCCAGGGCGTCGCTCTGCCGTGACCAGAGCCACTCTAGCGCCTGGGGCAGAGGCCAAGGAGCCATCCCCAGCGCCCGGGCCATCTTTGCTCCAATGGAGCCTTGGCTGCGGGAGGGGAAGAGAGAGACAGAGAGGAAGGAGGGCGTGGGGGTGGAGAAGCAAATGGGCGCTTCTCCTATGTGCCCTGGCCGGGAATCGAACCTGGGTCCCCCACACACCAGGCCGACGCTCTACCGCTGACCCCTCTCTTTAAAAGTCAATAAATGAAATCTATAAAAAAGAAAAATTCCTAATCAGCACCTTTTAACCCAAATGAAAAGCAAATGGTATTGTGTGAAATAAAAATATATTAATTTTCAATATTAAATGATGAGAAAGTTGAACAAATTTTACTCTAGACCTAACACTCAGAGTCATTCTAAATTTAAATTACTTTTAATTTTAAACATCAACATTTTGAGTTTTAATTATTTCAAATCAATTGTAAAAGTAATTTCAAACTCTTCCAAGGACAATATTTGTTATGGCATCTGTGGTAAGTGAGAGAGGAGTGTTTTCTGAGGGTATGGTTAGTTCTTAAAATATGTCTTTGCAGTTGCTTTTCAGGATGCAAATCAGATTTATATTTCTTGATGTGTCTTTTAGTTTTCCCTAACTTTAATGCATTCCCTTTGTAGTTTACAACTTAGGACTTTTTCTCAACACTCTTCTGTCTATATGCACAGCCATCCCCACTGTTTCAAACTTGATGACAAAAATCTCTGACTGTATTTACTCAGTCTTTTTCTCGGTTTAATCAGATCGATACCCTGCTCTGGGACCTTTGTTCATGCCGCGTCCTCTATCTCTACCGCTGCTCCTTTTTCTCCTTGCTGAGTTAGCTTCTGCCACTTGCTCAAGAAAACCTCCCTTGACTGTCATGATTGAGCCAGTGCTCCTACATCACACTCATCACCTTTCTCTGCTCCTTGGAACTGACCACCATTGTAATTTTCATTTTTGTATGATTATTTGATAGTAGCCTGGTTTCCCCTGGGCCCTAATCTTCCCAAGTTCTGGTGACGGGTGTTGAAATAAGGGATCGGGTGTACTTTTCTTCTATTACATCATGTATGAAATTATATTTGATGTACATACTTTAAACCCTTTAATATAACTTCCAAGAAAGTCTGATTAAAAAAATTCCCAAAGAGCTAGTTAGCTAGTTAGCTCAGTCGGTTGGCACGTCCTCCCAAAATGACAAGGTTGTGGGTTCGATCCCTGGTCAGGGCTCACTGGAAAGCAACCAATGGATGCACAACTAAGTGGAACAACAAATGAATGCTTCCCTTCTCCCTCCCCCCTCTCTCTCCTCCTCTCTCTTCGTCTTTCTAAATATCAGTCAATCATTAAAAATTAAGTGCTGGCTCAGTTGGCTGGAGCATCATCCCGAAGTGCAGAGGTTGCCTGTTCAACCCCTGGTCAGGGCACACACAGAAACAGCTTGATGTTCCTCTCTCTCTGTCTCTCTCTCTCTCCCTGCCTCTTTCTAAAAGAGAGAGAGAGAGAAGAGAAAAGGAAGAAAGAAAATCCCCAAAGAAAACTGAAAAGAGCAATTGATACCAAAGCATGGGAAATGTTTTCCTGATTGTTAAAGAACACTGGGTCTGCTCTGGCCAGTAGACACAAATTAGAAGATGAATCTGTCCAATCACGTAGGTATACTCTCTGTTATACTCTCAAGTAAAAGAGGTGAAAAGGAATAAGAGGTATAGACTTTATAAACTTCCAGTTATAAAATAAATATGTCCTGGGGATGTCTGGTACAGCATGGTGACTGTAGTTAACAACACTGCATTAGATATTGGAAAGTTGCTAAGAAAGTAGATCTTAAAAATCATCACGGGGAAAAACTTATTTTGTAACTAAATATGATGACAGATGTGAACTCAACTTACTGTGGTGACCATTTCACAATGTATACAAATATCCAGTCATTATGTTGTACACCTGAAACTAACATAATATTTATTATATGTCAATTATACCACACAACCAAAAAAAAAAAAAAAAAAAAAAGACCAAAATAATGGTACAAGAAGAAAGTAAAAAAAAAAAAAAGTTTTATTTATTCATTTTAGAGAGGAGAGAGAGAGAGAAGGGGGAGGAGCAGGAAGTATCAACTCCCATATGTGCCTTGACCAGGCAGGTCCAGGGCTCTGAACTGGCGACCTCAGCATTCCAGGTCAGTGTTTTATCCACTGTGCCACCACAGGTCAGGCTGAAAGTAAAATATTGAATAGACCAATAATTATTAGAAAACTGAATTTAATGTTCCCAAAGTATCCAAACCCAGAGGGCATTCCTACACGCATTCCTATATACCCAAACCCATTGCTACAGTAGTTTGTGTCCCCCTCCAAATTCCTACGTTGAAACCTAACCCCCACTGTGATGGTGAATTAGGGTCTTTGGGAGGTGATTAAGCCAGGGTGTGGAGCCCTCATGAATGGAATAGTGCTCCTATAACAGACACACCAGGGAGCTCTCTCACTCTCTTTCTACCATATGAGGGTTATGAACTTTAAATTATTCAAAGACTGAATTAATTATTTCTGAGAAATACATGTTAAGTAAGGGGTTCTTAAACAGAAACACACATAAAACAAGGCTGCGTGTTGACTGGTTGATGAAAATGTTGTGACTAGAGGCTTAAAGTAACTTAACCTTGTATTTTTCCTAAGAACAGTAATTCTTAGAAAATTCACTAATTTTGTGTTAATTTAGCATTTTTCACAAATACAGTAGAAGATAACTTCTATGGATAATAAGAATCTGCTGTGTGCATGTGTTTCTAAATAAGGAGGCTACCACCTATAACTGCCTCAGGGTCAAGAAATCGCTAAGGAGGATCAATCACCAATAGCCATGTAGGCTTTAAGCTGTAGTCAATCAAACAACTTCCTATCTTCGCTTTACACTTTCTTTTTTTACCG
Organism: Saccopteryx bilineata; assembly: GCF_036850765.1. Lineage (NCBI taxonomy): Eukaryota > Metazoa > Chordata > Mammalia > Chiroptera > Emballonuridae > Saccopteryx > Saccopteryx bilineata. The sequence goes on from NC_089494.1 coordinate 135,726,914, forward strand.
AGAGACAGACAGCCAGGAAAGGAGAGAGATGAGACTCATCAACTCATAGTTGTAGCACTTTAGTTGTTCACTGATTGCTTTCTCATATGTGTCTTAACCGTGGGGCTCCAGCTGAGCCAGTGACCCCTTGCTCAAGCCAGCAACCTTGGGCTCAAGACAATGAATGACCTTGGGGTTTCGAACCTGGGTCCTCAGAGTCCCAAGCTGATGCTCTATCCACTGGTCAGACTGCTTCACACTTTCTTTACACAAGTCTTTATGGTTCCTGTCAGCAGAATGCTCTTAACCACTTCATGGTTGGTGCTGTCCAATTCCAATCAATTTTTGCTCAAATAAACTTAAAATTTTCAATATGCCTCAGTTTACCTTTTAATAGTGTATATGTGTGTGCATTTGACATATGATATAATTAGCACCACAAATTAATGAGAAAAGAGCAGATTCTTTAGTAGGTGGTGGTGAGAAAACTGATTCACCACATGAAAAAAATTAAATAAAATTCCCATTCATATTGTTTGTAAAAATTGATTCCAGGGGAATTAAAGATCACCGAATGGGGGATGGGGCAGTGGAGAAGAAAAATGAGGCTGATGGAAGAATGTGTAAGAGAATATCTCTGTGACACAGGGGCAGGAAAGGACTTCTCAAATGAGACCCCAAAAGAACAAACCCTAAAGTAAAGAATTATATATTTGACTACATAAAAAATTAAAGATTTATCAGAAATGATATCCTAATTAAAGTTAATTAGCATATGACCAACTAGGAGATGTTTTTTATATCTAAAATTGACACATCTAGAGCATTCAAGAAATCCCTGTCACTCAACAAGCAGAAACAACAGAAAATCTGGTAGAAAAGCTTGGAAAAGGATATGAAGACTCACTTTACAAAATGAAATCCAAACAACTAGGGGAACTAAGGAGAGGACCACAAACTCCTAAGGAAAGGATGCAAACGAAAGCAAGGAGATGACATTCGTAGAGGGAAAGTTAACGTGGATTAAATCAGATTCTCGAGAAAATGTGAAGAAACCTGGACCCCTCCTGTGCTGCCCTGGGGGAACGCACTGCTCCTGCCACTCTGCCTCGTGCAGTGGAGTCCAACCTGCCCATCTCGCAGGCCCAGCAGGCCCACTTCTGCGGAAAGAACTTGGGAGTTCTCACAGAGGCCCTCCCAGCAGGTGGGTAGGAGGCAATTTGCAGCATTGTTTTTGGTATCAGGAAACTCCAAAATCAAAGTGTTTATTGCTATAAGAATGAACAAAAAGCCACGTGGAGTGCATACTGTGGAGTTCCGGGCAGTATTAACACTGCAAAACAGACCAGTGGATGGCAACAGAAGGAGGTCTAAAAACACGGTGTTGAGTGGGAAAAGGAAATTACAAATACACATGTCATTTTACAAAGATGCATATACAAAATCTGAAACCACGAACAGTATTTTATTTTCCTACAGGTGAAGCCCTGGAATGACTTCTTCAGGAGTGCCAGTGGAGGCCGGTTCTGACCTCTCATAGCACGTCCATGAGGAAGAATCAGGGACGCCAGTCATCAGAGCAGCACAATACAGATGTGGGGATGGGGCTTGATAAAATGCTGCAGGGCGAGGGGGCAGGACAGGCTTATGTGCACCTGAACCCTCCAGAGGGGTATTTGGTGGGGCACCCATTCTGCCAGTGCAGAAAGTAGTCCACCCGCAGCCTGATCCCCACCTTCGCACTGGCCTCAGCCTCAGCCTCAGCATCCTTCCTGGTACCAACAACGATCCCACAGGCACTAGTGATGGCCAGAGTCCCAATCCTGCTGTCAAAGTCCATTAAAAATGAGCTGAGTCTCTTCACCAGCGCTCAGTTTCAAAGGATCTCCCTGTCTGAACAAGGATGGAAGCACCACAGCCTTCTAGGAGATGGCGAGATCTTGCAGCCCAGGTCAGCTGGCTCTGTGGAAACGCTAACTGTGCAGGAGAAGGCTGCTTGGCTCTGTCTGCTCTGGGCAAAGCTGTCCTGCTTAGGAGGACCACCAATTTCTTCTCCCATTTTACTCTCGAGTTAAGTGTCGTGCGTTGGCTCAGTGCCAGAGGCCTGCAGCAGGACTTGTGCCACCCTCCTTCCCAGTGGCTGCTCAGGGTAGCACACACACCCAGGCTGGGTCTGGTCACTGTCCCTCCATTGGACTGCCAGCACCACACATCAGTCAGGAAGCAGCACCACAAACCAGTGTGTTTTGTCTGTGTCCTCACATGAAAGTCCCTGCTCACGGAACAGGCCTTCAAAAACAAGTCAGGTTTGCCTGCCCGTGACGGCCCCTGCAGAGCCTGCCAGGAGGCAGGGGAGTGGCTGGGGTGACCTGTTCAAGGTGAATCAAATACTTATCAAACCAGGCAGAGCAGGTGGTCGGCCCAGGATCTGGCGGGGAAGCAAGCCACCTTTCTCTCTTGGTTGGTAAGCACCCATGGTGGAGATCGCTTTAGGTTTCACTCAGCAGCACAGTCCTGGGCACCTCACCCTCAGTGTGACCCTGTTCTGAGAGGGAGGCTCCCAGGCTCTCGGATCCATGGCACAAGAGAGCTGCTAGGGATTCTGAATGAAAGCACCAGAAGTCATCAGCCGCACTTCGAGTTTGTGGATTGCAGGAGGCCTGAGTCTGGGCAGACCGTGCCCTGAGCTGCCTTGGCAAGGCCTTTAGGCAAAGGCCTCAAGACCTTCCAGTTGTGATGGGCTCAGGAAAACCAGCTGCGGCTGCCTCAACCCCCACCCCGTAGCTGGTCGGGTCCATGCTGTGTGGTCCACTTAACACCAGAGGTGGGGGCCAGTCCACCGAGGAAGAGGATTCACAGGCCCTGTGGACACTTCATGGAGGACAGGGAGTGGAATCGGCATCGCCTTAACCCAGTCAACTGACCTGTCAACCTCAGTGTCCTGCTCTGTGCTCTTTGTGGGGAGGAACAGTCTTTATGCTAAGATGAGGAAATGCTCAAGAGAGCAGTTTAAAGCTATGTAACATAACAGAAATACATATAAACTACTTCTGAGACCCCTTTCAGGCCTAAAACACATGTTTCTGTGAAATCCAGACTCCGAGGGTCCAGTGGCTTAATGACACAGCAGAAGCGGCATCATCTGAGCAGGTGGAAAAGAAGTTGGGAGGCCACAGGCCACTTTCCGTAGGGCACAAGCAAATGGCCATCCCAAGGGTCCTAGTGGTCACATGGAGAAACATGCACCTCACAAAAATGGCACGTGTGGTCCTCAGGTTCTGAGACCCCTCCTCGGGAAGCTAGGGATATTTTCCTATTGGGTTGTTCACTCCTGAGATCTAAGGCCTCAACTTCTACCATTCTAGCACAGAGACCTGCAGAACCACAGAAGCCCATCACTGAGGCCAGCACTGCAGTGTTGGGGACAGTCAGAGCTCCAACCCAGCAGCAAAGACATTGCCCCTGAGCCAGACTGCTTTCTTAGGGAGCCTGACCCAGGGCAGCCCCGGCCCCTGAGAGACTGGTGAGCACCCAGAGCAGCCCTGTGAGCAAACGGCCACGCGGAGAGGTGGAGGCTGGGGTGGGTGTGAGGGAGGGAACACCAGGAGGCTGTGGCACCTGCCCACGTCCCCCAGGGCAGGGCTGTGCAGCAGAAAGGGCCCAGAAAGAGACTCCCAGTTGCTTTTGTTTGTCAAGTCTTTCCCTCTGGAACACTTGGAAAGAATGACTGAGTTTGTCCAGGCTCTGATCTCACACAGCGCACAAGTTTGGTTTGTATCTCATGTCCTTATCTTGAAAGGGACCATGCAGTCCCTTTTTTGTTCACTGACCGTTTCCCAGCCATGTCCCTGAGGGCCACCCACTTTCATGGAGTTGCTGCAGGCCCGTGATGAAAAGGAGAACGTGGCTGCCTGGGTTCATGTCTCCATTTCTCAGTCACTTCCCCTCGGGGCAGACCTGGGAAGGTGAATGGTTCCAACTGGTCCCTGAGCAGACGCGGTGGGGGGGGGCAGGCTGGGGGCTCGGGCTCCACTGCTCCGTCAGGGTCCCTCATTCAGTTCTTGGATTGATCCAGAAAAAGCACTTTTCCTGTTACTCTGTGGAAGGTTCTAGAAATGTAACATGGCATCAGCACCAGCTCCTGGAGGCCTTGGGATTAGATGGACTTCATGCTGCCAGAATGGAACACAATCCACTCAGGGGACCAGGAACATCTCAACAATGTCCTTTCTTCCCGCTCCAGATGCGCCACTGTGACATTTACACAAAGTGAGATAATAGCATTATTCGAGAACCCTGACTCTTGGGCTCTGTGCCACAGAATGGAATTAACTCAATTTAGTTACACATGTCAAGTGGCTGGGTGGGGCACCACGCTGCTCCCTGCCTCAACCCAGCCCCAGGAGATCACCCTGATGGGCCCACATGTCCGTGTCTCTCTCAGAGCCCCCCAAAAGGGAGCCAGCTGGGTTCCAGTCTTCCTCTGCTGGGATCCAGTCTTCCTCTGCTGTTTGTTTACCTTGGTAGCTGTCGCTAGGGCTGGCCCAGGGATTTCAATTGCCTGGAACAGAGCTGGTGATACAGAAATAAAGATCCCCAGTCAGCTCCAGGATGCGGAGCCTCCAGCCCACTGCCCAGGGTACATGGGGCCACAGAAGACATTGGGTTCTTAGGCACAGGCTCTGCCTTTGAGCCCAGGGTCTCTTTGCACTTGCCCAGTATATGCACTAAATATATGCACTTGCCCAGTAGTATATATTTATGGAGCACTTTCCGGGCCAGGCCCTGTGGAGGTGCTGAGGACTCAGAATCAGAAGGCACAGTCAGTGCCCCTTGGGGAGCTCACGCTGACCCAGAATGGCCAGCTAGGCCCCGCCCTTGCCACACTACCAGCAGGGCTGCCATGGGGGCCTTGTTTCCCTCCTTTTCCAAAGTTAGAAGTATCTCTCAGTGCCACAGCTTGAGTTGCTGAGCAGAACATACAACCCAGCCCTGGCCTCTGTCTTCACCCTGAAGGACACAAAGTCTGAATTTTCCCAGATGCGAGGAGAACAACAGCCAAATCTAAACTCCTGAGGAACAAAGGGAAGTTTGCCCAGAATGAGGTGTCCTCAGACTGTGAGAGCCACTGGCAGATAAAGGGACACTCAGGCACTGTGTGGCTGGTCCTTGGCCTGGCCCTATAGACAGCTGTGCTGACCGCTCCCCCAGGCTGAGAAAAGCAGAGAAACCTCAGGACCCAGGTAGAGCTGACAGGTCCAAGCAAGGGCAGCAGGCTCCTGAATTGTAGTTATTCAAATGGACAGTCTGATTTGTCCAGAACAACAATCACTAGCAGTGATTTCACTGAAAGACACAAGAGGCACAAGAGTTGGGAGAAACTGCCCTCCTCTCTCCAGCTGTGGGTCATTTCCCATTGGCCGTAAGATTGCTTCGACAATGATCAATTGATATCATATGTCCAGGACACAATTGTATGTGTGGGGGAAGTGGGTTACATCATTCTAAGAGGTAGAAACCTTGAGAGTGGAGAGTCCAGGAATCCAGGAAGCACAAAGGGGTTCCTGAGGGGGGTGGGACCACCCCAAGCTGACCTACAGTTAGACAGCACCCTTCTCACCCCCAGGCTGAACATCTGCAACAGGAAGAGGGTGCCCTTCAAGATGCTGAGCATGCAGAAGAATTAGCCTATCCTTGCCAAAGTCTCTCCCCTTTCCCTGCAGAGACAGAAGGGAACACAGGGTAAGGGGGCATCAGGCCTGCGATGGAGAGACAGAAGCACCCTCAGCAGTGGAGGGGAAGCAAGAGTCTGGAGGGTCAGTCCCGAGCTCAGTCTCCACTTCGTCACTCCCAAGTCCCCAGTCTATGCAGTGGGGCTGCAGGCTGAGCGGACCAGCGGGAACAACATGCGCAGGTGTGCAGGCCCTCCCTGCCTTGGCCAGCTGTACGCTGGGCAACACTGGTCATCAGGACCTGCAGGGCCATCGCCCCCTCAAGGCCCTGCTCTGCAGTGCTGGGGGGGGTATTGGTGTGCAGAGAACTAGGAGGAGGAGAAGGAGGAGTGGGAAGGCCTACTCTCCACCCCCAGCTGTGGCCCCTACCCCACCCTCAAGGTTGTGTGGCCTGGCCACCGCAGGGCTTCACCAGGCTGCAAATCAGAACAAGCAAAGGACACACAAGCCAAAACCCAGAGATGCTGACCAGCGCAGTGCTGAGTGACGGAGACAGCTTGGGGTCTGGCAGTGGGTCCTAGAACCCAAACCCTGCCCACCTTTCCTTGCTCAGTGGACTTGGCCGAGTCAAGTGGCACCCTGGGCTCAGCCTCCCTGTCTGCTGGATGATGGTACCCTCCAGAAAGAAATTCCTGAATCATCTGCACAGCTGTTTCTGTTGCAACTTTACTTACTGTGGCAACAGAAGGAATCAGTGCATTCAACTATGAAATCTGCACTGTGAGCTATTAGGCAGTCATTAAAAACAGGTTAGAGCCATATGTAGTTACTGATAATTGTACATGATTTATTGTACATGAAAAACAAGCCAATTGTAGGAAATATTTTATCTTGAAAATGCAGAACTCATTTTAAAAATATAAAAATGGGTAGAGAGACAGAAACGTTTGAGTATTTTTAAATGACTCAAGAAAGGCAGGAAAGACTATACATCAAGCAGTTAATATTATTTCCCTCAGAAGCATGCTTTTTCTTCATCTATCTTTGTATTGTTTGATGTAAGCAAGTATTTTAAATTTTTAAAAATCAATATTTAGAAAAGTTTAATGAAAAAAATGTATCTGAGTCTGATTGCTATCTCCTGTATAATCATTCACCCCTCACAATAACAGACGTGCCAAGATTTAGCGGGGTTTGTGGCCATGTTTCTTTGCCCCCCTGTGGCCAGGTGACTGTGCCCAGTGGAAGAAGAGATTATGCAACATCAGGGCAACATTTCCTTAAAGGAAAGGGTCAGGGTTGCGCCTCTGCTTCCTGTAGCCTCAGTTCTGCTCTGGGGGCAAGGGCATGGTGGCTGCTGCTCACCCTGCATCCTGAGGCTCAGACTCATTCTCCCAGGATGGCTCAGCCAGCGCCAGGAGAGCCTGGTGAGCAGTGCCCTGAGGTGCCTTCATCCTGATGGGAAGAAACTTTGATCTTGCCATTTGTCATTTGGGGTGTCTTGTACACGCAGACTGCAGGAAATCCTGCAGGAGGAGCAGCCCTGGGCACGGACAGGCTGCTGGGTCCTCCTCATGTGACTCTAGGTCGGACTGCAAGCCTGGGTGCCTTCTTTCTCTTTCTACTCCAGGCAGAGCCCGCATTTCACCAGAAGCCTAGCGCCTTGACCTCTGCGGTGAGACCTTCTGGAAGGAACGGCAGCCCTGGGGGAGTCGGGGCAAAAACTGAGTTCCAGGTGCTCTGTGTTAAGTCCCTTGATTGCAAGTCACCCCCTGCCTTGGTTAAGGCATGGACCATGGTCCAGGGAAAGGTACTCACTTGGATGCAGGAGGAAGAGGGTTGCTCCCCATTCAAGAGGGGCATTTTAGGTACTCCCATTGTCTCTGGGTCTCTGGAGTGACAGTGAGAGAAGACAGAGAAACTTTCTAATCTGTCACACAAAGGTCCAGAACCAGGACCACACATCCTGGCCTGTCTCATAAAAAAAATATGACCTCAAAACTCTAATTTCAAACCTTCTCTGACTCTAATGTTCTGTTCAAACTTCCAAATTCTCTGAAAAGAATCAGACTCATTCAATGCCTTTTGGTCCCTCCAGATCCTACTCCACCCCATGTGGAATGAGGAATTTCTCTTTCAGGACTTTCCAAAGGAAGAAAGATGAAATGTTACATTCTACAAGGGGGGCAGCCCTGCGGCGTTGCAGGGGATGCCAGCATGCTCTCCCCCCTCTGTTACCATTGGCTGCTTCATGGAGGGCACCTAGGGGGCAAAATGGACTCAGTGTAAAAGCTTAATCACTTATCTCCAAGTCATTAACATCTGTCACTATTTGAACAAGAGTTATGCTGTTTACCATTGTGCCCTATCTATCCCTCAAAACACAAACTAATAACATTTAAAAAAAAGATTGTAGCTTTGGCTGGTTAGCTCAGTCAATTAAGAGCATTGTCCTGAAACAAAACGGTTATGGGTTCAGTCCCTGGTCAAGGCACACACAGGAAGCAACTGATGAATACATGACTGAGTGGAATAACAAATGAATGCTTCTCTTCCCCTCCCTTCTCTACCACTTCTCTCTGTCTCTAAAAAAATGAAAAAGAAAAAGGAAGAAAAGAAATTAAGCCCTGGCCAGATAGCTCAGTTGGTTGAATGTCATCCTGGAGCACAGAGGTTGCCAGTTCGATTCCTTGGTCAGGGCACATACAGGAGAAGCTCCATCTTCCAGTCTCCCTGCCTCTCTCAAGGAGAGAGAGAGAGAGAGAGAGAGAGAGAGAGAGAGAGAGGATTGTGATTGTGTTTAGTCTGTTTTAAAAAGCTAAAATCTTCCAGCTCTCATTTGAATATCATCAATTAATATGCTAATTACAAAATGTGCTTATAGCAAGGTGAACAAGAATTCATTAACCATTGCATCTTTTTTTATTGCTTGAAAGTGTTAAGACAACTGATTTTGACATCTTTCTTATTTGGTGGTTTGTTATTTTTTGTTTGGTTTTAGGTGAGAAGAGTTAATAGTGAAGCAGACTCCTACATGTGCCCCCACAGGGATCCACTTGGCAATCCCACCGGGGAAAATGCTCCATACCAAGCTATTTTTAGCACCTGAAGTTGTCACACTTCAACAGTGCCCAGGTCACACTTGAACCAATTGAGCCACTGGCTGCAGAAGGGGGAGAGCGGGAGAAGGGGAAAAGAGAGGAGGAGAAAAGCAGGTGGTCACTTCTCCTGTGTGCCCTGACTGGGAATCGATTCTGGAACATACATACACCAGGCCAATGCTCTATCCCCTGAGCCACGGGCCAGGGCCTAGATTCTACTTCTTATTTCTGCTCTGATCTTTATTCATTCTTTTCTTATATTCATTTTGGGCTTCATTATTTTTTTAGGTACCTTTAAGTGTAAAGTTAGATTTTTGTTTTAAGATTACTCTTGTTTCTAGAGAAAAGCCAAATCCGACAGTGGATTACAAATAACAGCTGATGCCAACCTAGGAACACCTAGAAATAACACAACTAAAAATTGGAGGCAGACAACACCAAGCCTAGACTCAACCAGCTCTACAAACAACACACACAAAAAAAACACACAGACATAATGAGAAGACAGAAAAGTGCAATTCAAATGAAACCACAAGAAAAACCTCCAGGAAATGAACTGAGTGATATGGAAATAACCAAACTTCTGGATGTAGAGTTTAAAATAATGCTTCTTAGAATGCTTAGGGATTTTAGAAAAACAATGAATGGTCATTACGAACACCTAAATAAAGAAATAGAAAGTATAAAAAAGGACATTGAAATATCAAAAAAAGAACAGTCTGAGATGACAAATACAATATCAGCAATAAAGACCACAATGGAAGGAATTAAAAACAGGATGAATTAAGCTGAAGATCAAATCAGTGAGTTGGAGGACAGGTTGAACAAAGGCATGGAAGCAGAGCAGAAAAAAGAAGAGACTCAAAAAGTCTGAGGAAACTGTAAGAGAGCTCTGTGACAACATAAAAAGAAATAACATCACATTGAGGGATTTCTGAAGAAGAAGAGAAATAACAAAAGATAGAGACTTTGTTCAATCATATCATAGCTGAAAACTTTCCTAAATTAAGGCAGGAAAAACTCTCACAAGTTCAAGAATCATAGAGAACTTCATTAAAGAGAAATCCAAAGAAACCTACACCACGACACATCATAATTAAAATACAAAAGCTAAGTGATAAAGAGAAAATACTAAAAACTGCTAAGAAAAAAAGGCTATCACCTACAAAGGAGCCCCTATAAGGATGATATATGACTTCTCAACAGAAACACTTGAGGCCAGAAGGGAATGGCAAGAAATATTCAAAGTAATGCAGAACAAGAGTCTACAACTAAGACTACTTTATCCAGCAAGGCTATCATTTAAAATTGAAGGAGAAATAAAAAGCTTCCCAAACAAAAAACAACTCAAGGAATTCATTACAACCAAACCAATGCTGCAAGAAATGTTAAGGGGCCTGTTGTAAACAGATCAAAGTGGGAAAAGAATATAGCAAAAGAGGAATACAGCTTTAAAGAATAAAATGGCAATAAACAACTACATATCAATAATAACCTTAGATGTAAATGGATTAAATGATCCAATCAAAAGACATAGGGTAGCTGAGTGGATAAGAAAACAGGACCCATACATATGTTGTCTACAAGAGACACACCTTAGAACAAAAGACACACATAGATTGAAGGTAAAAGGTTGGAAAAAAACGTTTCATGCAAACGGAAATGAAAAAAAAGCTGGGGTAGCAATACTTATATCAGACAAATTGGACTTTAAAACAAAGGATATAGTAAGAGATAAAGAAGGCCACTACATAATGATAAAGGGAGTAGTCCAACAGGAAGATATAACTATTATAAATATCTATGCACCTAATATAAGAGCACCTAAATATATAAAGCAGACTTTGATGGATTAAAAGGGCGAGATCAACAGCAATACTATAATAGTAGGGGATTTCAATACCCCACTAACATCACTAGATAGATCCTCAAGAAAGAAAATTAACAAAGAAACAGCAGACTTATTGGAAACACTAGATCAACTCAATTTAATAGATATTTTCAGAACCTTTCACCCTAAAGCAGCAGAATGTACATTCTTTTCAAGTGCTCATGGTACATTAGATAGACCACATGTTAGTGCACAAAAGTAGTCTCAACAAATTTAAGAAGACTGAAATCATATCAAGCATTTTCTCTGATCACAACGGCAAGAAACTAGAAATCAACCACACAGAAAAACTGAAAAATACTCAAATACTTGGAAACTAAATAGCATGTTTTAAATAACAAATGGGTTAACAATGAGATCAAAGAAAAAAAATTTTTAATTCTAGAAATGAATGATGATGAGCATAAAACAACTCAAAATTTATGGGACACAGCAAAAGCAGTACTGAGAGGAAGTTTATAGCACTACAGGCATACTTTAAGAAGCTCAAATAAACAACCTGCATTTAAAAGAACTAGAAAAACAACAGCAAATAAAACCGAGATGTAGTAGAAAAAAAGGAGATAATAAAGATCAGAGAGGAAATAAATGACATAGAGGCTAAAGAAACAATACAGAGGATCAATGAAACCAGTAGCTGGTTCTTTGAAAAGGTAAACAAGATCGATGAACCTTTAACCAGACTCTCCAAGAAAAAAAGAGAAAGAACTCAAATAAATAAAATTAGAAATGAGAGTGGAGAAATAACAACAGACACAACAGAAATACAAAATATTATAACAAAATACTATGAACAACTGTATGCCAAAAGAATAGACAACCTAGATGAAATGGATAAATTCCTTGAAGCTTACAATCTTTTAAAAATCAATCTGGAAGAATTAGAAAATCTAAACAGACCAATTACAACAAATGGAATCAAAACAGTTATCAAAAAACTCCCAAAGGACAAGATGGCAATGTAGTAGGTGGACATACCAACTTCCACCTCCCAGAACCAAAGTGGATTACAACCTAATTTTAAGAACCATCATCTGGAAAAACCAACTTTGGACTAAACTAAGAGGACTCTTCACCCAAGGAACACTGAAGAAGCCACACTGAGACTGGTAGAAAAAGCGGAAACGTGGAGAGGGCCGCCCAGCTCCCTGGAGCAGAGTGAGTGGCAGCTGGGAGAGATTCGTGTGGGGGGAAGTGAATTTAACAGAGAGCGGAAGGTTCTGAGTCCCAGGAACAAAGTCCCAGCCTGCAGCCCCAGAGCCTAGAAGAGGCGTACAGACAGTATTTAGCTGGAAACAAGTCAGGATACTGTTTGTGAGAAAGAGACTGATTTCTCAGACCCAAGATTCTTCTTAAAGGGACTGCACAGAAAACCTCTCTCACAACCACTCACCCGGGGCTTCAGGGGGACAGGAAGAGAGGAGAGGACCGGAGTAGCAGGAAGAGAGTGTAATCTAGGAGGCACAGGGAGAAACATTTTGAGAGACAGCCACCCTAACCCCTGGGATGAGTCACTTCCCAAATCTGAAGTAAATATTTCCCCTGGAAACAGCAATACCAGCAAAGGGAAGCAGGACACCAGCCAAACAAGCTCTCCCCCAGCACTCAGAGAAGAGTCGCTTAGAAGGAGAGAGCTTTTGGGACTAGAGTAGTGAGTCTTAGGGTCTGAGCTGCAGCGCCCCTACCCGCACAGCTAAGGCCTTGCCCAAGGGCAGGTGGCAGGATGCGGAAGTGCAGTTCTGTTGGCCAGGGCAGAAGCCAGCTGGCCACCACTGAGGCCCAGGTGTGAGCTCAGTCTTGCCCAGCTGGGGAGGAGGGGATGTGCGAAAGTGGTCAAGCCCAGCTGCGGACCACCTGAAATCCAGCCTGTGGAGGGAAGTGCAGGAACCCCGGAAGGTGTAGAGACCTGCCCTTGAGCAAGGGCACAGGAGCAGCCTTGCCCCGCCTGTGGAATTGAGGCTTGAGGCCTGACATGGGAGCCGGCTCCTCCCATGGTGGTGGAGCAAAAAGCCCAAAACAGGTGGATTCCCGCTACTGAGCGTGGGCATGCAGTCCCACCCGGCCTGTGGAGCCAAGGCTTGCAGCTGTCCCACAGGTGGGCTCCTCCTGCAGGAGCAGGGCAAAAGCCCGAAATCAGTTGGAGACCCGCAGCTGAGCAAAGGTGCCCACCCCTGCCCTCATGGCTGAGCATAACCCCACCTGTGGGAGCGGGCAAAGGCCAAGGCCACCCAGGCTTATACACCCAAGCATGTGATCACAGCCACTCCTGTGAAGGAGAGGCGGAAACCACAGCAACAGCCCCAGTGGGCAGGCACCAGCAACGTCCATACCAAAATGCCCTAGGCATTTTCCCTAGGCAGCAGCAGCAAAGGGGGTGGATGGCCTGCTGAAAGACCACACATAGGGAACATAGAGGTCACACTCAGTGGACCCCAGTGGCCAAAACCTTCTTTTACACAGACAAAATGAGAAGGCAGAGAAATTCAACATAAATGAATCAAGAGAAATCCCCAGAAAAGGACCTGAATGAGTCGGATATAACCAAATTACAGAATGCAGAGTTTAAAATAATGTTTGTTAGGATGCTCAAAGATCTTACAACAACAATAAATGGTCATTAAGAACACCTAAATAAAGAGATAGCAAATATAAAAAAGGACATTGAAATAATAAAAAAAAATCAGTCAGAAATGACAAATACAATATCAGAAATGAAGAAAACAATGGAAGGAATTAAAAGCAGGATGGATGAAACAGAGAATTGAATCATCAAAATAGAGGACAAGATAAATGAAGGCACGGAAGCAGAGCAAAAAAAAGAAAAGAGACTCAAAAAGTCTGAGGAAACTCTAAGAGAGCTCTGTGACAACATGAAGAGAAATAACATTCACATCATAGGGGTTCCTGAAGACAAAGAGAAAGAACAAGGGATAGAGACTTTGTTTAAACATATCATAGCTGAAAACTTCCCTAAATTAAAGCAGGAAAACGTCTCACAAGTTCAAGAAGCACAGAGAACTCCATTAAAGAGAAACCCAGAGGAGTTTTGTCAGAGAAATGGCGCCGTGAGGAGTGTGACCAACAAATCTTCCCAAAATTTCAACAAGTTCATCAACCAGAGACAGTAAAATCTCTCCTTGGAGCATCTGGGAGTCCCACACACTGAAAACGAAGGTATGATTGAGCAAAAAATTGACTAAATATATAATCAACCCTGAAAAAAACAAGACGGAGAAAGGAACACTCCGCCTTCCTCACTGACTTGAGCAAGTGCTGCTTTCACTTGGAACTGAGATAGAGTTGGGAGGCCTAAGGGTGTGAAGGAAGCTAGGCTGCAGCATTGACATTCAAGCCGAGGAAAGAGTGTGCCTGCGGAGACTCAGACCACGTGAGCTAAAGCCTGCACCGGTCCACAGCAAGGACGGGTGAGCAGCAGCTCAGCTGCCAGCAGCGTGGGGAGTGCACCAAAGCAAACTTCCTTATGCCCGAGCTTCTCTGGTCGGGTGGGGTGCCTCACCCAGCCATTCAAGTTAACAATCAAGCATCGGGGGAGGGGCATGTGGGCAACTTACAGACCTTCCTGGAGCAGATCGGAGGACCCAATCACTGAAATTAGCTTAACCCACAATCTGCTCACCTCCCAACTGACCTACACGGCTCTAACTGACAAGATCTCTCTCAGTTCAGTGATTTAAGACAAGAGGCGCAATATTTTTTAGTGCCTCTTGCTAAAGGGGTGGGGGAAACTTATGATTGGCAGAGCTTTCATACTCAGGGATATATGCTAAAAAGAGGGACTTGGCAGCTTTTAAGACCTCCTGTACTGCAGGCAGCAACTGGGGCATCTTTTTCCCAGCCAAAACAGGTTACAAAGTGCAAAAAGCCTGGGGAGAATGGTCCCACAGAGTGCTAGGCATGCTGAACAGGCCTGGAGGCTCATAGAAAGTCACCTTGAGAACAATTAGCTTCCAGCCCCGCCTGATTACACTGGCGGCTCTGACTGACAGAGCCTTACCCAGAGCCCTGTGTTGAGTGGGGATAGAGTGGGGATCTGCCAGCTCTTTGAGCCTCTTACTCCCCAGGCAGAGGCAGCGGCAGCCTCATAGCTGGATCATCAGGCTGCTAATTTAGGAAGGAGAGACTAGGAGAGAGGCTCCGGGAAAACGGACTCTCTCACTGTCGAAGGCTGCAAACACTAACAAGCCCCGACTATCAACGAGACTGAAGCTTAATATATAACATCGCCTTAGAGTCTCATCAACTGCAAATCTCTACCTAAGCATGCTACAGGGGCAGAGCCTGGGGTACAGAGTCACTGACCAGGAAAAGGGGGAGGAAAGAAAAAGGAAGAAGTAAACATCTCAAAATCAAGAAAAATCCACAGACTTTATAACTTGTTCCACTATTTTTTTTTGTTTCTTTCATTTCTTGCCTTTATTATTATTATTATTATTATTATTATTATTATTTCTTTTTCCTCCATCTTGGTCCTTTTATTCTCTGCCCATCTTATTCTTTCCTCTTCTTGAACTACACTACCCATAAGTGTTACATTTCCCATTTTCTTTCTTCGCTTCTTCCTTTCTCAGCATGAAAATTACACTCCAAAACCCTTAACTCTCTCTCTTTTTGTTTTTTGTCCTTCATTTCCTTTTCCCTTTTTTCTTTTTTCTCCCTCTCTATTATTTTCTTCTTTTCTCCTTTTCCTTTTCCTTTCATCCAATCCTCAATCATGAACAAATTATTTTATTTGGGACTCAATGTTTTTTGTGGCATTTTGGGTGATTTTTACTTCACTTTTTAACTCATTAGCATTCCTCTGAACCCAGGCTCTCCATTCTACCTAGTTTTTGCTCCACTTAATACAATAGTAATTTTTTTTCCTTTTTCCTATTTCCCTCTTATACCTCTCATTATATCTCTTAGTCGACATCACTTACAAGAAAATCATTTTATACTTGACCCAAATTTTTTTCCTTTTTGCATTTTGTGGGTCCCTACCACCTTTTTTGCCCCTTGATCATTTTCCCCCAACTCAGGCCCTCCATTATAGGCAGTTTTTGTTCCATTTAGCATAATATAATTCACAGTTCATCATAATATTTTCCTAAGGAGGAGGGGAGAGGAGGGGAAGAGAAGGAAAAAAAAGAAAAATAATAAATTATTATTTTTTTTCAAATTTTTCTTTCTTTTTTACCTTTTATTCTTTATTAATTCTCATTAGTGCTATCAACAAGACCACCCTCAGATGCCATTAAGAAAAATAAAATCGAATATCATAGATACAAAAGATAGAGAAGTAGCACAGATATGTGTGGAAAAATCTATGAAGAAAAAATTTAATATATTAAAAACCTTGAAGCTAAATGACAGAGAATTTAAAATAGAAATCCTAAAAATACTCAGAGATATACAAGAAAACACAGAAAGGCAATTTAGAGAGCTCAGAAAAGAACTCAACAAAGAATATCTTACCAAGGAAATTAAAACTATAAAAAAAAAATCAAAGAGAGATGAAAAATTCAATTTATGAACTGAAAAATGAGGTAACAAGCTTAGCTAATAGAACAGGCCAGATAGAAGGAAGGATTAGTGACATAAAAGACAAGCAACTTCAGGCACAACAGAGAGAAGAAGAGAGAGACTCAAAAATTTTTAAAAAATTAGAAAGCCCTATAGGAATTGTCTAACTCCATCAAAAAGAATAACAAGAAAAATAGGTTTATCAGAAGGAGAAGAGAGAGAAAATGGAATGGAAAATATATTCAAACAAATAATAGATGAGAACTTCCCAAGCCTGTGGAAAGAACTAAAGCCAGAAATTCAAGAAGCAAACAGAACACCGAGTTTTCTTAACCACAACAAACCTGCTCCAAGGCATATCATAATAAAAATGGTACAAACCAACAATAAAGAAAAAATTCTCAAGGCAGCCAGGGAAAAGAAGAATACAACATATAAAGGAAGGCCTATTAGATTATCATCAGATTTTTCAGCAGAAACTCTACAATCTAGAAGAGAATGGACCCCAATATTTAAAGCCCTGAAAGAGAGGAACTTTCAGCCAAGAATACCATACCCATCAAAGCTATCCTTCAAATATGAAGGAGAAATAAAAACATTCACAAATACAGAAAGAATGAGGGAATTTATCATCAAAAAACCCCACTCCAGGAAATACTAAAGGGGGTTTTCCAACCAGATTCAAAGAACAAAACAAAACAAAACCACAAGTAAAAGCTCCACCAAGAACAAAACCAAATTTAAACTGTGACAACAAAACGATAAAGTGCAGAAACACTCATAAGATAGGGTACTACAATGAATATGGTAGGTACCCTTTTCATTACTTAATGGTAACCACCCTTGAAAAAACCATCACAGAAGCACATGACTTAAAAAAAGTAGCAACAGAGGAAAGAAGTATGGAATACAAACAAACAAAAACAAATGATAGAAAAACAAAAGAGAAGAATCAAACAAGATACAAAACTAACAGAAAGCAATTTTTAAAATGGCAATAAGGAACCCACAAGTGTCAATAATTACACTAAATGTAAATGGATTAAACTCATCAATAAAAAGACACAGAGTAGCAGAATGGATTAAAAATAAAATCCAACTGTATGCTGCCTACAAGAAACACATCTAAGCAACAAGGATAAAAACAAATTCAAAGTGAAAGGCTGGAAACAATACTCCAAGCAAATAACATCCAAAAAAAAGCAGGTGTAGAGGGATGAGAAGATGGCAGCATAGTAGGTGGACGCACAGATGCCCAGCTCTCCCCACCAAACTGGAATACAAATCAATTTAGGAAAAATCAGTGTGAAAAACCAACTCTGGACTACAAGAACAGCTCTCAAAAACCAAGGAGCAAAGAAGAAGTCACAACAAACCTGGTAGGGAGTGCCTGAATCTCCTCTGCTTACAGGAATAGAAGGGAGAGGGAGGCTGAGAGCCCAAAGGGGATCTCACCCCAGGGAAAAGAGCAGAAAATACTGCTCGTAGTCCTTGCCTGGTGACCAGGGAGCAAGGTGTGTTGAAAAGACCAGCTTATCTCCTAAGCGGAAAGGACAGGGAGAGGGACAGACTGTGAGGGGCTAAGGAATGCAGGAAATGAACTTAAAAAGCTGACTCATCTGAGCTGGAGGCGGCCATAGCTGGGGGAGGGACTGAACCTTTCACAAAACAGTACTGAATTGCTTCCGGATCAGAGATCTCCAGACATCGATCCAGCTCCAATCATTGCAACAAGACACAGCTGAAAAGAAGTGGGGAGGAAGGGCAGTAACTCAGGTCTCCATGGAGATCTGAGATACACCTCCCCCTACTGAAGCTGAAAAAACACCCTTCCCCCAGTGAGATTAGCTGGCCAAAGAGGCCTTCAGAGTCTCAGGTTACACCCATCGCATTCCTGGATACAGTTTCAAGGAAACCCCCTGGTAAGATCAATAAAAAAAAACAAACAAACAAATCAAGACTTCAAAGCTGCCCAAATCCAAAAGTGGATTACAAATAATAGCTGATACCAACCCAAGAAGACCTAGAAATAACACAACTGAAAACTGGAGGCAGACAACACCAAGCCTAGACTCAACCAACTCTACAAATAAAACACCCAAACACAATAAGAAGACAAAAAAGTGCAATCCAAATGAAACCACAAGAGATACCTTCAGGAGATGAACTGAGTAATATGGAAATAATCAAACTTCCAGATGCAGAGTTCAAAATAATGATTGTAAGGATGCTTAAGGATCTTAGAACAACAATGGATGGTCATTATGAACACCTAAATAAAGAAAAAGCAAGTATAAAAAAGAATCAGTTGCAGATGACAAATACAATATCAGAAATAAAGACCACAATGGAAGGAATTAAAAACAGGATGGATGAAGCTGAAGATCAAATCAGTGAGTTGGAGGACAACTGAAATGAAGGCATGAAAGCAGAGAAGAAAAAAGAAAAGAGACTCAAAAAGTCAGAGGAAACTCTTAGAGAGCTCTGTGACAACATGAAGAGAAATAACATCTGCATCATAGGGGTTCCTGAAGAAGAAGAAAAAGAACAAGGGATAGAGACTTTGTTCAATCATATCATAGCTGAAAACTTCCCTAAGTTAATGCAGGAAAACGTCTCACAAGTTCAAGAAGCACAGAGGACTCCATTAAAGAGAAACCCAAAGAAACCTACACCAAGACACATCATAATTAAAATACCAAAGTTAAGTGATAAAGAGAAAATATTAAAAGCTGCAAGAGAAAAAAAAAGCTATCACCTATAAAGGAGCCCCCATAAGGATGACATCCGACTTCTCAACAGAAACACTTGAGGCCAGAAGGGAATGGCAAGAAATATTCAAAGTAATGCAGAACAAGAACCTACAACCAAGAATACTTTATCCAACAAGGCTATCATTTAAAATTGAAGCAGAAATAAAAAGTTTCCCAGACAAAAAACAACTCAAGAAATTCATTACAACTAAACCAATGCTGCAGAAAATGTTAAGGGGCCTGTTGTAAACAGATAAAAAGAAAGCAAGTGTAGCAATACTCATATTTAATAATGCTGAATACAAGACAGAAAAAGTACTCAGAGACAAAACTGGTCATTTCATAAGGATTAAGGGGACACTGAATCAAGAAGATATAACAATCCTTAAAATATATGCACCAAACCAAGGAGCACCAAAATACATAAGATAGATACTTATTGACCTAAAAACAAAAAGTGACAAAAATACAATCATACTTGGAGACCTCAATACACAGCTGACGGCTCTAGCTCGGTCATCGAAACAGAGAATCAATAAAGATATATTGGCCTTAAACAAAACACTAGAGCACCTGGTTATGATAGATATCTACAGGACACTTCATCCCAAAGTGACAGAGTATACATTTTTCTCTAGTGTACATGGAACATTCTCAATAAATGACCATATGTTGGGCCACAAAAATAACATCAGCAAATTTAGAAAAATTAAAATTGTACCAAGCATATTTTCTGATCATAAAGCCTTGAAACTAGAATTCAACTGCAAAAAAGAGGGAAAACGCCCGACAAAAATGTGGAAACTAAACAACATACTTTTAAAAAATAAATGGGTTAAAGAAGAAATAAGCGCAGAGATCAAAAGATATATACAGACAAATGAAAATGACAATATGACATATGAGAATCTCTGGGATGCAGCAAAAGCAGGGATAAGAGGAAAGTTCATATCACTTCAGACCTATATGAACAAACAAGAGAGAGCCCAAGTGAACCACTTAACTTCACACCTTAAAGAACTAGAAAAAGAAGAATAAAGACAACCCAAAATCAGCAGAAGAAAGGAAATAATAAAAATCAGAGCAGAAATAAATGAAATAGAGAACAGAAAAACTATAAAAAAATTAATAGAACAAGGAGCTGGTTCTTTGAAAATATCAACAAAATTGAAAAAGCCTTGGCAAGACTTACCAGGAAAAAAAGAGAAAGGACTCATATACACAAAATCCAAAATGAAAGAGGAGAATCCACCACAGACATCAGAGATATACAAAGAGTTATTGTAGAATACTATGAAAAATTATATGCCACCAAATTCAACAATCTAGAAGAAATGGATAATTCCTAGAACAATACAACCTTCCTAGACTGAGTCATGAAGAAGCAGAAAGCCTAAACAGACCAATTAGCATGAAGGAAATAGAAAAAACGATTAAAAACCTCCCCAAAAATAAAAGTCCAGGCCCAGACGGTTATACTAGTGAATTCTATCAAACATTCAAAGAAGACTTGATTCCTATTCTACTGAAAGTCTTCCAAAAAATTGAAGAACAAGCAATACTTCCAAACACATTTTATGAGGCTAACATAACCCTCAGAACAAAACCTGGCAAGGACAGCACAAAAAAAGAAAACTACAGACCAATATCTCTAATGAATACAGATGCTAAAATACTAAACAAAATACTAGCAAATCGAATACAACAACATATTAAAAAAATAATACATCATGATCAAGTGGGATTCATCCCAGAATCTCAAGGATGGTTCAACATACGTAAAACGGTTAACGTAATACACCATATCAACAAAACAAAGAAGAAAAATCACATGATCTTATCAATGAATGCAGAAAAGGCATTCGATAAAATACAACACAACTTGATATAAGAGAAAAAGATGGCAGCGGAGTAGGCGGATGCACAAACGCCCAGCTCTCACCTCCAAACTGGAATACAAATCAATTTAGGAAAAATCAGCATGAGAAACCAACTCTGAACTGCAGGAATGGCTCTCAAAAACCAAGGAGCAAAGAAGAAACCACAGGAGTCCTGGTAGGGAGCCCCTGAACCTCCTCTGCTTGCCGGAACAGGGGGGGGGTGGGGCTGAGAGCCCAAAGAGGATCTCAGAGGGAGGGGAGCAGAAAATACTGCTCACAGCCACTTGCCTGGTGACCAGGGAGCGAGGTGTGTTGAAAGGACCAGCTTATCTCCCAGGTAGAGAGGAAAGGGAGAGGGACAGATTGTGAGGGGCTAAGGAATGCAAGAGACGAGCTAAAAGGGCTGACTCATCCGTGCTGGAGATGGCCATAGCTGGGGGAGGGACTGAACCTTCCACAAAACAGAGCTGAAGTGCTTCCGGATCAGAGATCTCCGGACATCTCTCCAGCTCCAATCATTGCAACAAGACACAGCTGAAAACAAGAAGTGAGGAGGAGGGGCAGTAACTCAGGTCTCCATGGAGATCTGAGATACACTTCCCCCTACTGAAGCTGAAAAAACACCCTTCCCCCAGTGAGATTAGCTGGCCAAAGAGGCCTTCAGAGTCTCAGGTTACACCCATCGCATTCCTGAATACAGTTTCAAGGAAGCCCCCTGCTGAGATCAGTAAACAAGACTATCACCTGTTAAGAAAACAAACAAATCAAGACTTCAAAGCTGCCCAAATCCAAAAGTGGATTACAGATAACAGCTGATACCAACCCAAGAAGACCTAGAAATAACACAACTGAAAACTGGAGGCAGACAACACCAAGCCTAGATTCAACCAACTCTACAAATAAAACACCCAAACACAATAAGAAGACAAAAAAGTGCAATCCAAATGAAACCACAAGAGATACCTTCAGGAGATGAACTGAGTAATATGGAAATAATCAAACTTCCAGATGCAGAGTTCAAAATAATGATTGTAAGGATGCTTAGGGATCTTAGAACAACAATGGAGGGTCAGTATGAAAACCTACATAAAGAAATAGCAAGTATAAAAAAGAATCAGTTGCAGATGACAAATACAATATCAGAAATAAAGACCACAATGGAAGGAATTAAAAACAGGATAGATAGAGGATCGAATCAGCGAGTTAGAGGACAACTGGAATGAAGGCATGAAAGCAGAGAAGAAAAGAGAAAAGAGACTTAAAAAGTCAGAGGAAACTCTTAGAGAGCTCTGTGACAACATGAAGAGAAATAACATCCGCATTATAGGGGTTCCTGAAGAAGAAAAAGAACAAGGGATAGAGACTTTGTTCAATCATATCATAGCTAAAAACTTCCCTAAATTAATGCAAGAGAAACTCTCACAAATACAAGAACCACAGAGGACTCCATTAAAGAGAAACCCAAAGAAACCTACACCAAGACACATCATAATTAAAATACCAAAGCTAAGCGGTAAAGAGAAAATATTAAAAGCTGCAAGAGAAAAAAAGTTATCACCTACAAAGGAGCCCCCATAAGAATGACATCTGAGACACAGTGAAAGACAACAAGAACAGAATAAAAAGACAAACTACACAATGGGAGAACATATTTGACAATACATCTGATAAGGGGTTAATAACCAAAATTTATAAAGAACTCGCAGTTCTCAACCTGTGGGTCGTGACCCTTGCAGGGGTAGAACTACCAAAACACAGGGGTCGCCTAAAGCCATCAAAAAATACATATTTATTATACACGACATTTTTAAATAGAATATGCATTTCCGATGGCTTTAGGCGACTCCTGTGTTTTGTTTATTCGACCCCCGCTGGGGTTGCGACCCACAGGTTGAGAACCGCTGCACTAGATCAACTGGATTTAATTGATATCTTCAGAACCTTTCATCCTAAAGCAGCAGAATATACATTTTTTTCAAGTGCTCATGGTACATTCTCTAGGGTAGACCACATGTTAGGACACAAAAGCAGTCTCAACAAATTTAAAAAGATTTAAATTATATTGAGTACTTTAATGATCGCAATGGCATGAAACTAGAAATCAACCACAACAGAAAAACTGAAAAATACTCAAACACTTGGAAACTAAATAGCATGTTATTAAATAACAAATATGTTACCAATGAGATCAAAGAAGAAATAAAAAAATTCTTAGAAATGAACGATAATGAGCATACATCAACTCAAAATTTATGGGACACAGCAAAAGCAGTCTTGAGAGGGAAGTTCATAGCATTACAGGTATACTTTAAGAAGCTAGAAAAAGCTCAAATAAACAACCTAACCCTGCATCTAAAAGAACTAGAAAAAGAACAAGAAGTAAAGCCTAGAGGTAGTAGAAGAAAGGTAATAATAAAGATCAGAGTGAAAATAAATGACATAGAGGCTAAAGACACAATACAGAGGATCAATGAAACCAGGAGCTGGTTCTTTGAAAAGGTAAACAAGATTGATGAACCTTTAACCAGACTCACCAAGAAAAAAAGAGAGAGAACTCAAATAAATAAAATTAGAAATGAGAGTGGAGAAATAACAACTGACACAACAGAAATACAAAATATTGTAAGAAAATACTATGAAGTACTGTACGCCAAAAAACTAGACAACCTAGATAAAATGGACAAATTCTTTGAAACATATAATCTTCCAAAAATTAATCTGGAAGAATCAGAAAACCTAAACAGACCAATTACAACAAATGAGATTAAAACAGTTATCAAAAAACTCCCCAAAAAGAAAAGTCCTGGGCCTGATGGCTTTACAAGTGAATTCTACCAAATATTTAAAGAACTAACTCCTATCCTTATCAAGCTATATCAAAAAAGTCAAGAGGAAGGAAGACTTTCATACTTCTTTTATGAGGCGAGTATAATTCTGATTCCAAAACCAGGCAAAGACACTACAAAGAAAAAAAAACTATAGGCGAATATCCCTGATGAACATAGGTGCTAAAATTCTCAACAAAATATTAGCAAATTGGATCCAGCAATACATGCAATAAATCATACATCATGATCAAGTGGGATTTATTCTAGAGAGGCAAGGCTGGTACAATATTTGCAAATCAATCAATATGATTCATCACATAAACAAAAGAAAGGATAAAAACCGCATGATAATTTCAGTAGATGCAGAAAAAGCATTTGATAAAATCCAGCACCCATTTATGATCAAAACTCTCAGCAAAGTGGGAATACAAGGAACATACCTCAAAATGATAAAGGCCATCTATGACAAACCCAAAGCCAAAATCATACTCAATGGGCAAAAATTAAAAGCAATTTCTTTAAGAACTGGAACAAGGCAGGGGTGCCCCCTTTCACCACTCTTATTCAACATAGTTCTGGAAGTCCTAGCTACAGCAATCAGACAAAAAGAAGAAATAAAAGGCATCCATATTGGAAAAGAAGAAATAAAACTATCATTATTTGCTGATGACTTGATACTGTATATAGAAAACCCTAAAGTCTCAGTCAAAAAACTACTGAAACTGATAAAGGAATTCAGCAAGGTGGCAGGATATAAAAATATTCAGATATCAGTGGCATTTATATACACCAACAATGAACTGTCTGAAAGAAAAATTAAGGAAACAATGTCCTTTACTATTGTAACCAAAAAAATAAAGTACCTAAGAGTAAATTTAACCAAGGAGGTTAAAGACATGTTCTAAAAAAATTATAAAGCATTGATAAAAGAAATCAAGGAAGATACAAACAAGTGGAAGCATATACTGTGTTCATGGATAGGAAGAATAAATATTGTTAAAATGTTTGTACTACCCAAAACAATGTATAAATTCAATACAATTTCTATTAAAATACCAATGTCATACTTCAAAGATATAGAACAAATATTTCAAAAATTTATATAGAACCAAAACAGAACACGAATAGCATCAGCAATCTTGAAAAAGAAAAAGAAAGTGGGGGGTATCACACTTCCTGATATCAAGTTATACTACAAAGCCATTGTACTCAAAGCAGCCTGGTACTGGCATAAGAACAGGCATATAAATCAATGGAACAAATCAGAGAACCCAGAAATAAACCCACACCTTTATGGACAACTGGTATTTGACAAAGAAGGTAAGAGCATACAAAGGAGTAAAGACAGTCTCTTTAAGAAATGGTGTTGGGAAAATTGGACAAATACATGCAAAAAAATAAAACTAAATCACCAACTTACACCATTAAAAAACCCCTCAAAATGGATAAAAAACTTAAATGTAAGTTGTGAAACCATGATCAACTTGGAAGAAAACATAGGCAGTAGGCTCTCCGACATCTCTCGCAGCAATATATTTGCTGAGTTAACTCCACGGGCAAGTGAAATACAGGACAAGAAGAACAAATGGGACTATATCAAACTAAAAAGCTTTTGCACAGCTAAAAACAATATAAACAAAATAAAAAGAGAACCCACACAATGGGAAAACATATTCGCCAACACATTCGATAGGGGTTAATAACCAAAATCTATAAAGAACTTATAAAACTCAACACCAGGAAGATAAGCAATTCAATAAAAAATGGGCAAAAGGGGCCCTGGCCGGTTGGCTCAGCGGTAGAGCGTTGGCCTGGCGTGCGGAGGACCCGGGTTCGATTCCCGGCCAGGGCACACAGGAGAAGCGCCCATTTGCTTCTCCACCCCTCCGCCGCGCTTTCCTCTCTGTCTCTCTCTTCCCCTCCTGCAGCTGAGGCTCCATTGGAGCGGAGATGGCCCAGGCGCTGGGGATGGCTCTGTGGCCTCTGCCTCAGGCCCTAGAGTGGCTCTGGTCACAACATGGCGACACCCAGGATGGGCAGAGCATCGCCCCCTGGTGGGCAGAGCGTCACCCCTGGTGGGCGTGCTGGGTGGATCCCGGTCGGGCACACGCGGGAGTCTGTCAGACTGTCTCTCCCTGTTTCCAGCTTCAGAAAAATGAAAAAAAAAATGGGCAAAAGAAATTAATAGACACTTCTCCAAAGAGGACATACAGATGGCCAATGGGCACATGAAAAAATGTTCAACATCACTAATCATTAGAGAAATGCAAAGTAAAACCACAATGAGATATCACCTCACACCAGTCAGAATGGTGCTCATCAACAAAACAACACAGAATAAGTGCTGGTGAGGGTGTGGAGAAAAGGGAACCCACCTGCACTGCTGGTGGGAATGCAGACTGCTGCAGCCACTGTGGAAAACAGTATGGAGACTTCTCAAAAAATTAAAAATGAAATGCCTTTTGACTCAGCTATTTCACTTTTAGGAATATATCTTAAGAATAACAAATCACTGATTCAAAAGAAGAAATGCACCCCCATGTTTATTGCAACAAGTTTTACAATATCCAAGATCTGGAAACAGCCCAAGTGTCCATCAGTAGACAAGTGGATTAAAAAGCAGTGGTACATATATGCAATGGAATACTACTATGCAGCCATGATAAAAAAGAAAATCTTACCTTTGCAACAACATGGATGGACCTGGAGTCTATTAGACTAAGCGAAATAAGCCAGGCAGAGAAAGAAAAATATCATATGACCTCACTCATATGAGAAATCCAATGAACAATGTGAACTGAGGAACAGAAGAGAGGCAAAGAAGGGGTTAAAGAGTCCAGAGGGAAAGCAGTCAAAGGGAAAGGGGATGAGAGGAGGGGAACAAAGAAAAGAAAGATGTTAGTGAAAGTATATACACATAACACAGAGAGATAGATGGCAGGATAGTAGGTCATGGAGGGAAAGGGGTATGGCGGTGGGGGGAGGGGGCAAGTGGGGTATCAAGGAGAACATGGGATGAAAGAGATGAAGATATATTCAGGGGTACATTTGTAACTACGTAAACACAACAAATTAAAGTTAAAAATTTTTTTAAAAGTAGGGAAAGGGGGAAGTGATCCCACAGCACGGATATCCAAAGCTTCTGCAGGTTGATGTCAGGTTGTTTCCAGAGCCTGCTGCCTCTTTAGTCCAGGGATTGGGAACCTTTTTGGCTGAGAGAGCCATGAACGCCACATATTTTAAAATGTAGTTCCATGAGAGCCATACAATGTGTTTAACACTAAATACAAGTAAATGTGTGCATTTTATGTAAGACCAACACTTTTAAAGTAAAATAAGTCTCTGAATTCTTTTTAATAACATTGTTATGCTGTTGCTAACCAATGATGAATAAAGTACTTCTTACCATTAATGTAGCTTCTGGTGCTGCATGGTTTTGCTGATGGCTTTGTAGTCTGGTTGATATGTGGTGAGGTTAAGCTTCATGCAGGCGTTGAGACTTCCATCCATTAAATGTGATTTTAGGTTGGTCTTAACATTCTTTAGATGTGAGAAAGACTGCTCACGTGCACACATAGAGCCAAAAATTGTCAGTACAGCAATACTCACACGCTGCAGTGTTGGTGTGACAGGAAGCGCGTTCCAACTTTTGACAATTAGTTGGTTCGCGGGTTTAAGTTTTTTCATTTCTCCCCACTTGTGTTTGCTCGCCAACTCTGCTTGCTCTCATGCAAGTCTTTCCAAATCATCATTCAGTGATGAACTTATTCACCCACATGTCTGAGGCCTTCAGGTCAGCAGCTTGTAGCTCAAAATCTCTGACGGAGACCCGGGGATGTAACTCAGGTTGGCGCTGTCCACTGCACACTCCTGTGGATGGGTGATGAACTTAAAAAGACAAGTGCTCTCACAAAATTCTCCAAAGTGCACTTTGAATGACTGCAGGAGATTAGATGTGAAACCCGCTAGCTGCTGGAGATCAAGATGTTGAGCAGGGTCACTTGCTGTGTATGCATCTTTAACTCTCCCAGTTTTTCAAAGTGTAGTAAACGACCTGTTTCAATGTCCACGATGAAGAGTTCCAGCTTGTTTTCAAATGCAAACACTGCTTGTTGAAGGCATAAGACTGTATTTTCAATGCCTTGCATTTTCACATTGAGCTGGTTCAGATGTTCAGTCATGTCCATGAGATAATAGAACTTCAGGAGCCACTCAGTGTCAGCTAACTCAGGATGCTCCACATTTCTCATTTCAAGAAAAGTCTGGATTTCACTCAGACAAGCCGTGAAATGGCTGAACACCTTCCCTCTTGACAACCAACGCACATTGCTGTGCAGAAGCAGACCAGGATAATTATTCCCGACTTCATCCAGCAGTATTTTAAATGGCGATCATTTAAAGCTTGGGCAACAATAAAGTTGACCACCCGAATGACCGGTGACATCACCTCACCAAGCTGCTCGCCACACATCTGAGCACAAAGTGCCTCCTGATGTAGGATGCAGTGAAAACTTAGGATGAGTCTCTTTTCATGTTCACAAAGAAGTGCTACGAATCCTCTGTTTTTCCCCATTATGCATGGAGCACCATCAGTACACACTGAAATGTTTATCCATTGGTAGATTTTTTTTCTTTAGCGAACTCAGTGAAAGACTTGAATAAATCCACCCCTCTTGTTGTCTCTTTCATAGGCAAAACAGCAAGACTTTCCTCACCAACAGCATACCTTGCAATCATGCTAAACTGGGATAAATGGCTTATGTCTGTTGACTCATCCAAAGCGAGAGAAAAGAATGGTTCTGCATTTATGTCCTTCACTTGTGTTGCCTCAATTTGATTTGCCATCATGATGGTACAATTGTGAACAGTTCTTGCCAATAGAGGCATGTCTGCTATTCGCTTGATTATCTTGTCTTTATTTAAAAAGTCATCAAAAAGTTCATTGGCAACATCAAGCATGAATGTTTTGATATACTCCCCATCTGTGAATGGCTTTCTGTTTCTCACAATTGCTAAAACACCAACAAAACTAGCAGAATTCCTTGTTGAGTCCAAACACGGAGTTGCTGCTAACTAGCTTGCACTTTGCACAGTAGCTCTTGACATGCTTTCTTTCTGCTGTCCCCCACTGGATATTTCGATGCAAATGAAGTATGGCATGTGTCAAAGTGCCACTTTATATTTAACCATTTCATCAATGCAATTTTATCATTGCATATTAGACACACTGCAGAATCGGCTCTCTCCACAAAGGCAAAATCCTCTGTCCATTCCTGCTAAAAATTACAATACTCCTCATCTTTCTTTCTTTTAGCCATCTTCTTAGTTAAAAGGGTTTCTGCAATTAGCTACCTGACTACTTGATTAAAAGGAGGGAAGTTTACTTCCTGACCTCACAATGATCCGTGTACGTTATACATTATCCAATAAAAATTTGGTGTTGTCCCAGAGGACAGCTGTGATTGGCTCCAGCCACTCGCAACCATGAACATGAGCAGTAGAAAAAGAATGAATTATAATACATGAGAATGTTTTATATTTTTAATGTTATTATTATTTTTATTAAAGATTTGTCTGCAAGCCAGATGCAGTCATCAAAAGAGCCACATCTGGCTCATGAGCCAAGGTTCCCGACCTCTACTCTAGACAAAAGAGGAAAGATAGACACTAAAAGACTTGTGAATGTCTTTGATCGTATTATCTTGAAAGTTTTTTAAATCCCCTAAACAAATGTTATAATCTTGTTAATGATTATGTCATGCAGTCATGCTCCCCTCAACCAGTGTGTGGTCAAAGGGAATATAACTAGCCTATAAAATACATATGGGGCTGCACGATTTGGGTCTGCTATGCCCCGTGTCAGTGATATGCAGCCAGCATATTAATAAATCTCCTCCTTTTAATAAAACTTTTCAAAATTCATCTGGACTTGGTGTCTCTTCCTAAACCCGCCAAAGTGAGGTACAGTACTTTACAACATTTGGGGTATGGTACTTTACAACAAAGGGACCATGCAAAAAACTTCTCTCACAACCACCCACCCAGGGCTCTGGGGGACAGGAGAGAGGAGAGGACTGGAGCAATGGGAAGAGAGTATAATCTAGGAGGCACAGGGAGGAACACTTTGAGGGACAGCCACCCTAACCCCTGGGCTCAGTCACCACCCAAATCTAAACTGAATATTTCCCCTGGAAACAGTAATACCAGCAAAGGGAAGCAGGACACCAGAAAACAAGCTCTCCCGGAGCACTCAGAGCAGAGTCGCTTAGAAGGAGGGAGCCTTCAGGAATACAGTATTGAGTGCTAGGGTCTGAGGTGCAGCACCCCCACCCACACTGCTGAGGGCTTGCCGGAGGTCAGGCAGCAGCAGGATGTGGAAGCACAGTTGCATCAATGGGGCCGAAAGCTGGGCAGACCAAGACTGAGGCCCAGCATGAGTTCAGTCTCACCTGGCAGTGGCGGAGGGGACACAGGAAAGCTGTCCAGCCTGGCTGCAGGGCTGGGCAAGCAAGAGTGGTTTCATCTTCAATCCTGCCCCCCAGGAGAAAGGCGAAAGCCTGGGAACTGCAGAGATGCATGGCTGAGCACAGGCACGCATCCCTGCCCGGCCTGTGGAGCCGGGGCTTGCGGCCAGACATGGGAACAGGCGGAGACCAGTGGGTGAGCGTAGGTGTGCAGCCTCACCCGCAGTGCCAAGGCTTGCAGCCCCACCAGCGGAAGCGGGTGAAGGCCAAGGCCCTCCAGGGCTTGTAGCCTAGGCATGTGAACATAGCCCCTCTGTGGAGGAGAGGCAGAAACCACAGCAACAGCGAAGCGGGCAGGTGCTGGCAATGCCCATACCTGAATACCCGAGGCAGCAGCAGAGGGGGTGGTGGGCCTGCAGACAGACCACATCTAGGGAACATAGAGGCCACACCCATTGGACTCCAGTGGCCACACTCGTCTTATACACAGACAAAATGGAAACGCAGAGAAATGCAAACCAAATGAATCAAGAGAAATCCCCAGAAAAGGACCTGAATGAGTCAGATATAAACAAATTATAGAATGCAGAGTTTAAAATAATGATTGTTAGGATGCCAAAGAACTTAGAACAACAATAGATGGACATAGCAAACACCTAAAGAGATAGCAAGTATAAAAAAGGACATTGAAATAATAAAAAAGAATCAGTCAGAACTGACAAATACAATATAAGAAATGAAGACCACAGTGGAAGGAATTAAAAGCAGGAGGAATGAAGCCAAGGATCGAATCAGTGAGTTAGAGGACAAGATAAATAAAGGCACGGAAGCAGAGCAGCAAATCTTGAAAAGGAAGATATCAAGTTATACTACAAGGCCATTGTACTCAAAACAGCCTGGTACTGGCATAAGAACAGGCATACAGATCAATGGAACAAATCAGAGAACCCAGAAATAAACCCACAGCTCTATGGACAACTGATATTTGACAAAGAGGGTAAGAACATACAATGGAGAAAAGATAGTCTCTTTAACAATGGTGTTGGGAAAATTGGACAGCTACCTGCAAGAAAATGAAACTAGACCTCCAACTTACACCATTCACAAAAATAAACTCAAAATGGATAAAAAACTTAAATGTAAGCCATGAAACCATAAACATCTTAGAAGAAAACATAGGCAGTAGGCTCTCCGACATCTCTCGCAGCGATATATTTGCTAATTTATCTTCATGGGCAAGTGAAATAAAAGACAAGAGAAACAAATGTGACTATATCAAACTAAAAAGCTTTTGCACAGCGAAAGACAATAAGAACAGAATAAAAAGACAAACTACACAATGGGAGAACATATTCGACAATATGTCGGATAAGGGGTTAATAACCAAAATTTATAAAGAACTTGTAAAACTCAACACCAGGAAGATAAACAATTCAATCAAAAAATGGGCAAAAGACATGAATAGACACTTCTCCAAAGAGGACATAAAGATGGCCAAAAGGCATATGAAAAAATGCTCAACATCAGTAATCATTAGAGAAATGCAAATTAAAACCACAGTGAGATATCACCTCACACCAGTCAGAATGGCACTCATTATCAAAACAACATATAATAAGTGCTGGCGAGGATGTGGAGAAAAGGGAACCCTCCTGCACTGCTGGTGGTAATACAGACTGGTGCAGCCACTGTGGAAAACAGTATGGAGATTCCTCAAATAATTAAATATCAAACTGCCTTTTGACCCAGCTATCCCAGTTTTAGGAATATCCCCAAAGAACACCATAGCACTGTTTCAAAAGGAGAAATGTACCCCCATGTTTATGGCAGCATTGTTCACAATAGTGAAGATCTGAAAACAGCCCAAGTGTCCATCAGTAAACAAGTGGATTAAAAAGCTTTGATACATATATACTATGGAATACTATGGGGCCATGAAAAAGAAAGAAATCTTACCTTTTGCGATAACATGGATAGACCTGGAAACTATTATGTTGAATGAAATAAGCCAGGCAGAAAAAGAAAAATATCATATGACCTCACTCATTTGAGGAATCCAATGAACAATGTGAACTGAGGAACGGAATTGAGACAGAGGAGAGGTCAAAGGGACCAGAGGAAAAGAGAACAGAGGGAAGGGGGATGATAGGAGGGTGCTATGGGGAGGAGGGCAAGGGAGATGTTGAGGGAAATATGGTGGAGGGGGGATGCATTTGGGGCAACACTAACATCTATGTAAACACAGTAAATTAAAATCAATTTAAAAAAAAGTAAATTCATCGAGGATCACGGAGTTTATATCTTCATACAACATCAGGGTGGTTAACCCTTTCATGGACTGGCAGGAAATTTCTGGCAGACTGGTCCACAGACCAGCAGTTGAAAAACACTGCCTTCAACTATCTGCATTATTTTTTATTTCTTTTTACTTTTTGCTGCTTTGATCAGGTGCTTTTTCTACCTTGTCTTCCAAATTACTGATTCGATCCTCTGCTTCATCCAACCTGTTTGTTTTTTCTGCTGTATTTTTTGTTTCAGAGATTGTATTCATTTCTGATTGGTTCTTTTCTATGCTTTCTATGTTCTTTTTCAAGCTGTTAAGCATCCTTATAATTATTGCTTTGAACTCTATATCTGATAAGTTGCTTTCCTCCATTTCATTTAAATCTTTTTCTGGGGGTTTCTCCTGTTCTTCTATTTCAGGCATTTTGTTGTCATTGTTTCCCCATTTTGTCTGGTTCTTTGAGTTTGTTTCTATGTATTAACCATATACACCAGGACTCCCTGTCTTGGGAGGGTGGTAGGAGGTTTCTTGTGGGTCCAATGGTCACACATGGTTTTTTTAAACCTCTTTATAACAAAAAGGGTAATTTTTCTTGTAATTCAGTTTAAATTATACCTATTTTTGTCATATTGGCAAAAAATATATAGTGTGCCACAGAATTTTAGTAATTAGTTTATGTGTGCCATTAGGTGAAGTATGCTGAAAATTGCTGAGCCAAAGACACTAAGACACAATGGTCAAAGAGATAAAATGAAATTCAGGAGGGAAACCAAGGGAGTGGGTATTGTGAGGAAGAATGGCTTGCAGGGGGGCTAAGCAGGACTCATGCATGAGGAGGACTAGAGTGTCCTGGGGACTGAGTGACCTTAGTGAGGGGAGGCGTCCAGGGGAGGCGGCAGCTGGATGACAGTGATAGAAAAACCAAAGAAAAGAGAATAAGGTGGTTGAGTAGGTGTGAACACATTTTAAAAGTTTATCTGTGAAGGGGAGGGGAAAGGAGGCTGGTGTTGGAGGAGACATGGGAAAGGGCTTGTCAGCTTGTTTTTCAGATGGAGAGACTTCAGCATCTTGAGTTGGTGGGACTTAGGACCAGCCTAGCTGCCAGTCCTTCCATGAAAGGCATCTCTAAGAAATGACAGAAGCCCAGTTTTTGCATCTGAGTCCTGCTCTGCTATGCACTCTCTCCTTAGGCAGATTATTTTTCCTCTCCAGGCTAGATAATATTTTACTTCAAAATACTATTGAAGTTAATGAATGCAGAGGCACTCTACCAATAATTATTATTTCCAAATATGGAAGGAAAGGATATGGCTGAACAAAAAACACTTCCAACATTTTCAAGCCTGAGATTCTAATTGAATCAGAGAAACACTAGCACAAAAAGTTTTTAAAAAGGAAAAATAACAGGGATGGTTTATGCTAGCTGATATTGGGGGTCATGGCAAGACATCAAAAGTAAAAATAGTTAGCATATATGTGGACTCAAGGACCAGATGCAGGAGAGAGATCAGGAATGGAGAGAGAGTGCTGGCACTCCTCAGCCCAGAGGTGAGCCGTGGGTCAACATGAGGTTGTGTAATATTTGGCAGAATCACACAAGAACACCCATCACTACCATGGATTTAGCAGTTACTTTGTGTCAGGCCCTTAGCCTGAAATATCTTCAAACCTCATGATTATCTGCATTTTAGAGTGGAGAAAATTGAGACTCAGAGAGGTCACCCAACTAATAAATGATGTGGCCCAGAATCAAACACAGCCACTCTGGCTCCCAAACCTGCATTCTTTCCACTACCTCATCCTGCTCCAAAGGATGGAGTCTGAGGGAGAACTATGTTTAAGAGACAAAAGGAAACAGCTTATTGTACAGAAAAATGTTGAAAGAGTGAAATATTGTAGAGGCAAAGAAAGAATATAGTTTCAAGATGGTGCAACCAGCACAGTTCCAGATACTTCAAAGAGAGCAAGGAGAATGAGAACTGGGAAAGTCTACTCTATTTGGTGAACAGAGGGTTACTGGTAACCATGGAGGGTCGGAAGGGGCTGTGTCAATAAAAACAAGGACCTCATCCTCTGATGTCCCCATAATGTTGCTGATGAGGAAACTCCTACAAGGATTAACTCAACCGGTGTCTGATGGTCACTGCACATGACTAATCAAGGAAGTAAAAGCCATAGCCCTTGTCTTCACACAGCTCAAACTTCACTGTGAACACCCAGCTTTCAAAAACAACAACCAAAGAACTCAGAGACTGAAGGATGTGCCTGTCTGTCCCAAGATTTCTCCTATTGCCCTGACTTCTGTCAACTCCTGGACAGGTGGGGCCTGAGCTCCGAAGAGAGAGCTGGGCCAGCCATCTGTGTGGCATCTGTGTGTGACGGCAGCAGGAGCCATGGTGGACATTGACTGCCCAGAGAGTGTGTGCAGGTGGAGCGGAGAAAGGGCACAGGACAGAACTCTAAGTAGTATGAGCATTCGGGGAGGGGCATGAAAAAAGTGGACCCCTACAGGCCCTGGCTGGTTGGCTCAGTGGTGGAGCATCAGCCTGGTGTGCGGGGGACCCGGGTTCGATTCCCGGCCAGGGCACACAGGAGAGGCACCCATTGCTTCTCCACTCCCCCCTCCTTCCTCTCTGTCTCTTCCCTCCTGTAGCAAGGCTCCATTGGAACAAAGATGGCCCGGGCGCTGGGGATGGCTCCTTGGCCTCTGCCCCAGGCGCTAGAGTGGCTCTGGTCGCAACAGAGCGACCCCCCGGAGGGGCAGAGCATCGCCCCCTGGTGGGAAGAGCATCGCCCCCTGGTGGGCGTGCCGGGTGGATCCCGGTCGGGCGCATGCGGGAGTCTGTCTGTCTCTCCCTGTTTCCAGCTTCAGAAAAATACAAAAAAAAAAAAAAAAAAAAAAAAGTGGACCCCTACATAAAGAGGAAGGAGGGCAAACAAGAAGCAGCAAGTAAAGATGGGGACTGAGGCTGTAAGTCCCTCTTTCAAGTGAGTGCCTCGTTCATTTCACCTGGTGCCAATGGAGATGCTTCTCTGTTGTTTTCACCTGCTAGGTCCTCTTCTCAACCGTTCTGCCCAGCCTGCTTTGGCGGCTCACTTTCTTCCCATTCCTTCCAGCCACAGACAGCCTTATTTCCTCTTTCCTGCCTCATTTTTCTAAAATCCGCAGGCCTTTGAGTGTCATCAGGGCAAGGGAAGCATGGCTCTGGACTCTTCTTCCTGTTCCACTTCTGCCTGCCTGACACCTGCTGCAGGTCAGGAAAGGACAAGCAGAACTCCTCTTCTGGACCAGCACAAGCGGGGACACCCTTGCCAGGGATGCATTCAGCTGCCTGCGGTGCCAGCACCATCACCAGTTCCTTTTGTACAGAATGATTCTCCACTTTGGTTCCTGTCGTAAAATTGAAATATTCCTGGAAGAGTGACACATGTTGTTTCTAACACTGTAAGTAAATCACTGGGAAGACCTCTTTGATGTGTCTTGGAGAATTAAATCTCTTCAGCGCCTTGAACAGCACAGGCAGGCACTGAGGGAACAAAGAGAGGAGGAGGGAGTGATGATGAAAACCTCAATCCAGCATGCAACTTTGTCCTGGGTTAACCTCACCCCTGGCTTGGGCTCAGGGGAAAGGGTAATAATTCATTTGTATCTGAGGCTGTAGGTTCTTCAGCCATGTCCCCTTGCCATGCTTGTAGACATTTTCCAAATAATAGTAAAAAACGCAGAAGATCTGGAGAGAGTTAAAACCTGTAGAGACTAATGAGGGTCAATTCTGAGGAATGTTCTACCGTGCTCTCTCAGAAGGTTCCCAGAAGGATGGGGGCCCCTGTTGCCCACAGCAGTAACCTGCTCATTAGTACACCTTGTGTTCACCCTTTAGACTCCTTGGTTCACCGCTGGAAAAAAGCAAATTACACCCTAATTCTGTTTCACATGATGCTTTGGTGGAAAATATAAACTAAGTCACTGTATTTAACAGACCTGTCCCTGTTATTTCCAACACCAATGGAGAAGAAAATAAAGCCTACTGGACAAAGACTCGACTTGGGGGTGAACATACAATACAATGTACAAGATATGCTGCGGAATTGGGCACCTGAAACCTGTATGATTATGTTAACCAGCGTCACTCCAATAAATTCAATTAAATGAATGAATGAATAAATGAAATCTACTGGTTCTTTAAAAAAATCCATAGATCCAGAATTTAGAAATGTGCTTCAAAAATGTAAATACCCATCCTTTGACCCAGTAATTGTATTTCTAGAAGTTTACCTTGAAAACTAACAGAGTGAGTGTACAAAACTCTATATATTATGATGTTTATCACAGAGTAGAAGAGTATAAATTGGGCAGCAACTTAAATTTGCAGAATAAATTGGTTAATAAATTATATTAATCCTACACTGCCATTAGAAGTAACGATACAGATTTTTCACTTACCCCCACGTGTGTGGTAAGTGAAAACACAGGTGACAAAACATTATGCACCCTGAAATCTCCTTTTGTAACTATACCTACATCCATACATGAACGTGTGCAGAAAGAATCTGCAAGGATGAAACCAAAATGTTAGTGGTTCTCTTTGGGTGGAAGAATTGGGAATTGGGAATCATTTTCATTTTTTTCTTCATACCTTTCTAAATTGGAAAAAAAAATTTTTTTTCATGATTTAACCAGGTTTCAAAAATATATAAAAATGGAATCAGTGGCCTGAGCCACACAGAACTGAATTGCATAGCTCAAACTCCTGTTCTCTCAACAGGAGCTTCCCGTTTCCCCACCCAGGGAGGATGGAACAGACGCGCCCCCCTTGGCTCAGCCCAAAGCTAAGCAGTGGTGGTCCTAAACCAGTCAGCAAATCCATTTGGTAACCCGCAGCAGTGGTAGAGCGCAGCACGTCACGTGTCCAGCACGTGTGGCCCCATCTAATTCGGAGAAAACATACAGGGCTCTGAATCCACGCTCAGGGTCGCTGGTCAAGCTCAACTGTGCCCCCCAGCCTCCGATCCTCCTCCAACCTCCTGCACGTTCTGGGGCTTCTCATTTGCACCGGAAAAACTCGTTGCCTTGGTGATGTGAGCCTCCCAACCCAGAGCCACTGGCAGAGGCCAAACCCTCCCTAGCTCAGCAGAGAGCCTAAGGCCGCCCTTCCCTGCAAGAGCTTGGGGGGGGGGGTTCAGAGGGCATCAAATAAGGACACTAGATACCAGGGAAGAGGAAGGGGGGAGAGGAGCAGAAGGTTTTATTAACAGCCTCGGGTCACTCTGCCCTCTCCCACACACCCCTGCGTCCTCTGCCGGCCCGGGGACTCCTGAGCCCAGTGTTGTCTCTGGGTCCAGCTAAGAATGACAGGCAATGGCTTCCAAGAACCCCAGGGCATGTCTTCAAGTTTCTGGAAAGAAGTTTTAAGTTCTCCTCCTCCTTCAGCTCCTGGCTGAAAACACGGAGAGGCGAGGTGCCGGGGTGAGCAAAGCACTGCCGCCCCATGGGGGTGGTGGACCCACCTCCCGGTATTCCTACGCACAGGGCGGGAAGTTTCAGGGCAGAGCACTCCCCATGGGGAGGTGGGGTGCGGTCACGTGCCCCCACCCGTGCTGAGCCCCGTGCTGAGCCCCGCTCACTCTGGAGAGCCCGCTGGGCTCTCTGGACAACACTGGGTTCAGACCTCAGTTCTTAGCCCTGCGTGGCTGCTCTTCGAAGCTTGTCATGGACTGGCTGGGGAACCCTGTCGTCTCTGCCCTACAAGCAGCAGCTCTTGAATTGTTTGCATCTCCAGGCTTTGGAGCCTCCAACCACTTACCACCCTGTGACCTCACTGGTGCCTGCTGGCTCAGAGACCTGCGTGCACACCCAAGGGCAAGCCCTTTTTGTTATAAAGTACTGCACCCCAGATTCTGAAAGGAACTGTACCTTATTTCATCGAGTTCATGCTGCGATACCCAGTCCAGATGAATTTTAAAGAGTTTTATTAGAGGAGAGTTATTAAATATGCCAGCCGCATATGGCTGACACAGGGCATCAGGCCCAAATTGTGCAGTGCCAAAAATAGTTAAGGGGCTGCTTATATACCCTTGCTCACACACGGGCGTGGGAGAGCATGACATCACGGTACAAGCTGACAACATTTGTTTGGGGGATACGCAAAAACATTAAGACTTTCAAGGCAATAATCAAAGATGTGTACAAATCTTTTAGGGTTCATCTTCCCTCACTAGCCTAGAGGTATTTTACCCTCAAGATTTCAGGAAGGGGGAGGAACTACAGTCAATGAGAAATGGTATGTAAATTCTGCCTCCTATTGAAAGAGAAGAAGTTTCTAGGTTAACCTTTATTTTAGATTTAAAACTGAATGACCCATTGTTCTTGCAAGCCAGAAACTTCTACATTCTTCTCCCCCCCCTCCCTAAAAGAGGGACAGGACAGGAAAGCCTGGCCTTTCCTCCCAGAATATTAATATCAATTTTTAGCTTTTTGGTACCTTACAACATTCCCCACTGGTTCTATTTCCTAAGTCAAATCCTTGACTTAGTTTACTGAAGAGTATGAGGCTGTTGTCTAGGGTTATTAACTTATAACATGTAACAGATATTTAACAGACAGAATTAATAGCATTACAGTTCACTGAAGAAACAAATATTACTAATTAATTTTCTATTAACTATACAATCCTTTTTTGCAATTTATATCAGACTAATTGGCCTTTGCAAAAATTTACCTTTAGTCAGAACTCTTAATTTTAAAACCTTTAACCTTTAGTGACAATTAAGTTGACTTTCTTTTTACCCGAGTTTCCCTTTTCCCAAAGTCTGATTAGAAAGAAGTCCTTAGTGAGTTTCTTTATACATTCGCCATATGTAGACCAACCAGCTTCCGGTTTGTGGTTGGAGTAGGACACGCCATTTTTCTACTTTAGCAGCAGTGGGAGTGGTCAGGATCACGGTGTGTGGACTCATCCACGTAAAAGTCAGTCTTTGAGTAATGTACTTGATCTCCTGGTAGTACTGGAAGCACCTCTTGGATAGTCTTTGAACAGTTTGCTGACTAACCTATAAATCCTGCAAGTACTTAGGAAAAGAGTGGTTATGTTTCTTTTACTATTTGTTTCATGCATTTTACTTGCCCTGAACCTTTTGGTACCTGTGGGCACAATGTAACTTCAAATTAGTTTCTAATTAATATTGGGTTCCTTTCCTACTGGCTTTGAGACTGTGGACACAAATGCAGGTCTAATACTAGAATGGGCAATCCAAACCTAGAAAGAATTTTATATAGCTATTTCCTAACAATTGTCAATTAATTTATTAAAGTCTATAAAGTCTATTTTAAATGTTTACTTGGGAAAATTCCTTTTTTTTTTCCTGTTTTTTCTATAATTTCCTTATTTTGCTTAGTATTCACTTGGGCATAAACTAAACATTCAGATATTATGCTTTATGTAATAGATTCTAAGTTTAGCTTTTCTAATTATCTCTTTCCTGTTGGCCAAATCCTTCTTCTAATTGGTTTTGAATATACCTTTGGCAATAAGGGTCCCAAAACCCCACTGGTTCTGGGTGGCATTTACTTATTTGAATTACTATATTCTGATTTTGAGTCAGACTGGAAAAATATACAATTAACAATAAAATTCAAATAGCTAATGTTAACAAATACTATAACAAGCATCTTAATACAATAAGTGACTAGAGCCTACTAGATTATTAAACAAAAATAAAATTTGAACTAATATAACAGGATTCAAAATAAAATTCTTACAGTCACAAATGTTCTTAACATGTTAATGTAATTTTACAAAGTCTATGTTGACATTTTCATTGCTTTATATTATTTGCCAATGTAACTTAATTTCACTTTAGTCTGAGAAATGTCCTAAAAAACAAGAGTTATACATATTCAGAAAAGTCCACAAGGCATTGGAGTTGTGGTCACATTTCTACACTTTGCAGTTAGCGTTTAAGTCCTGGAGACCACTGCTTCTAGCTGGAATTAGCAGCAGGTCCCGCCTACAATAGGCATGAGACATTGAGACAAGAGGAATAAAGGAGACACTATATGTTAAATAAAGCAATAAAATTAGACTGTCAATACCCACAGTAGAGATCTTCGAGGGATAAATAAAGCTCAAATATTCAGGCAAGGCATAGTAAAGGGCCCCTGTGTTCATAAGAAATGAGATCAGTTTACCTGCTACTTGGAAGAAATACCTTAGGCTCATGAATGATGTCATGAAATGGGGCCAATGGCCTGCCTTGGGCACCTGTTAGCCTTCATTGGCAATTCCCAGTATGCTGGGCAAGGTCAGGTCACAGGTAGCTGAAGCAGGGCTAGAAGAGACTGAACCCTCCCTCCATGGAGCAAGGGGGC
This sequence comes from Saccopteryx bilineata, assembly GCF_036850765.1. Taxonomy (NCBI): domain Eukaryota; kingdom Metazoa; phylum Chordata; class Mammalia; order Chiroptera; family Emballonuridae; genus Saccopteryx; species Saccopteryx bilineata. Next base: position 135,767,657 of record NC_089494.1, read on the forward strand.
AGCTTACCTTCTCGTGTCCCTCTTTCCACAGCAAAGACATGTTCCCCAGTGAGGTCAAGAAGCCTGGCAGGCCTCAGTTCAATGACCTTTCTTTCCACTCTTGAAGCAGGCCTTGATGGAATCCTATGAAACCCTTTAAGGGCACTGGAGCCTTTAGAGAAGTGGTTCTCAACCTGTGAGTCGTGACCCCGGCGGGGGTCAATCGACCAAAACACAGGGGTCACCTAAAGCCATCAGAAATACATTTTTTGTGTTCGATCCCCACCGGGGTTGTGACCCACAGGTTGAGAACCACTGCTTTAGAGCGTATGCCAAAAGCTGGTATTTCCTGACCTCTTTTGGGCCTTATTTGCCTTTTCTGTTACTATTTTGGTCATTATAGACCTTAAAAGTCATGCTCAGAAAATCTCACTGAGGGACTTGAGGGTTCTTATCTGTTTATATAAACTTTTGGAAAAAGACAAAAGCAACATCATTAGCTTGATCAATTCAAGAAAAATAGGTTTGGGTGTCTCCTTTAGAATTTCAGAGTCTCTTCGCTGCTAAATGATTCAGTACATTAGCATTCAAAAGAAATTTTAACAAAAGCATGATAAAATAGATTTGCAGGAGTTCTAAGATATGACTTCTTTTTCTTATATTACTTAGCATAATAAACTTAACATTACATAAAAAGACATTATTCACAATTCCTAATATTTAGACTAAGATTCCAATATTACAGGGTTATAAAACAGCAAATAAAGGAATTAACAAAACACCTTTAAAATAATATATACATTTTAACATGGAAAATACTTTTATACAATAAGGGATTCTTGGTATAAACTACCCAGCTGGCAATGAGATATTAACTTTCTTTGACCCACAGTAATTTACGCTATTAAGTCAATCATGAGAGGTGGGGTGGATGCCTGATGGAGAAGCAGACTCCAAGAACTGAGAGCTTGCAGCTTTTACCGCCCCTCCTTATTTTCTGCAATTTGTAGCCAAGCTCCTTAGCAAGATAATGGGACTTCTCCTAAGCAGGACTTGAATCAATTTGCCACCTGCCTTGCTTTCAGTAGTTAAATACAATTTTCACAAAATTACTTTCCCAATAGTGAGTTGCCTTCGCCTATATGAGGTTTCCAAATTTTTCTGCAATTTCCTGAAAATTCCCTTTTACAGTTTTTACCATTATGGTTAATGCTGTGGGTCTTCCTTATGAACTTCATGTCTTCTACATAACTGAGAGGCTTGGAAAGATTCCAACACCCTCTCTGCCCGTGGGAGAGTGTTGGAACTTTTCCTTATTTTTACACCAGTGGGGGCAACAAGCCATCATCCCCAACACTCGGAGAGCTTATTTTTAATTTTATTCCCTATAATCCTATTACTTATGATTCTATTACTCCTTCTGGAGTTGCAATTTAAGAAACTACCAATTAACTAGCAAGGTCCACACCTACGGTTTGTTAATTTCTAAATTCTTTTTCTCACCTTAGAGACTTTTTTTCTAAAGCAAAGTTTAATTTTTAATACTATTCCTATCTTGTATTTTCTAAATGGGCAAAACCTCTTTTGGTCAGTAGGTAGACATTTGAAACTAATTTCTGTTCTATATTTTAGTTACCTTACCCTTACTTTAATTACCTTTCTGTTGCTCTACACATAGCAGGCTGAATCCTAACCTAACCATGCGCCTGAAGGTAGTGGGGCTTGTCTCTTGATTTGCTGTTTACTGTTTGCCTTCTGCTCTGGTGTAGCACCTGGGAGACCGGGGAACAACAGAGAGGGGAGGGGCATGTGTACATTTGCCTCCCCTTGACCACGGCCCCACCCCTCGCTCCACGCACCGCACGGACTGGCTCGGTTTTTCTCTCAAACTGCTTACTTGCTTTTCCTTTTGCTCCAGAGTTTGGAGAAACACTTTCAATCTGTGGACTTCGCTTTTCTCTCTTCCCCATGGCTGCTTATAAATTGGGACATTTATTTTTCCAGTGGTCCTTTTCCTTACAATATGCACATTGATTCTTTTCTAGCTGAGTCATATTCTTTCTTGAATTATTTCCTTCTCTATTTTCTTCTTCCCCCTCTCCTTTGCTAGAATTTACACTAATTTTCTCATAATCCTTCTCAAGGGTAGCCATGTCCTCATGTACCTCAGAGAACTCTTCTTCCTCCTCTGAGGGTCCCTTACCCTTAGAAGAGTTTGTCTCTTGGAATGCTGCTACTGTTGCCTTAGTTATTCCTTTTTCCTGTTTTTGACTGAAATTTTGCATGACAAAGAAGATGTGGCACCTGCTTTGTATGGAGCATGTTTTAAGCCACTGTGGTGGATTTGTTATTAAATTTAGCCTCCGATCAATGTATGGAAACTGATCGGGACAACCTGGGTTCCCAATTATTATATTCCAGACTGTCCTTATTATCTGGGGATTAGAATTTCCGGTTGCTATTACTTATTACAAAACTGAAACTTGTTTCAGGAGAATCTAAGAATCAGTGCACTATCAATAAAGATAAGATAGATAATTAACTAGCACCCAGAATAAGAGGGTGTTTGACTATAAAGATATTAGTTATTACACAAGACAAGGGGAAGAAGCCAACCAAAGAGAATGATTTTTTTCAGAGAAGAAACCACCCTACAGGGTGCCCTGAAGCTAATTTGAGGACAAAGAGAATAACAGTTCGCTACTTAAGATTGCTTTTTAGTCAGAAGCTTCCAATCTTGACATAAAAGACTCAAATAGACACTTTTAGACATTAAACAAAGGACTTATACACACAAACAATATGCACCTATTTCAATTAAATAATACTGGATAATTTGATGAACAAAGACAAAGCCTCACACAGGAGGGAAGGCTTCCCCTCATGGCCTCTCAGGTGCACGCAGGTCTCGGCACCAGAGATTTCTTAACCAAGAGTTTTAGAGACAGAAACATTAAGGCAAAGACTGAGATCTCGACAAACACAGAGACATGTCTTGGAAGTCTTGGGTCGAGATTAATTAATCCAGATTAGCTCAATCTCCTCTGATTCAGTGTGATGTGAGACTGACTAATCCTGGACAAATTTAACCTCCACTAGCCTTCCTAGAGAAAGACGCATGTCCCCACTTCTGGCATTCTACTGAGAGCGCAACGAGAACCCAAAGCAGGACCACCAAAACTCCCCACCAATGTCTTGGTCTTGGAGAGCCTGCGTGAACTTACGACTACATCTGGTCTGTTTCACGCCAGATCCAGTTCAAAACATAAAGACTATAGTCTAGTTACAACCAACAAAGCAGTTTTGAAAGCCCTACCTCTTCACCAGGGTTCCACATCCCTGGATTTCCAAATCAGCAAAGCCCCCAAATCTACTCTACCTACATTCTAGTCCGACACAGACTACAAGCTAGTTACAAACAAAAAAGTGAAAGTAAGAGTTCAAAGGGAAGTTAGAAAGTTCAGTAAAGCAAAAAGAGTTGCTCTACCTACCTCCTTGATTTCTCTGTCAAATTGTCCAAATTGTTGATTTTGGGAACCAGGAGGCATCTACCAAGGAACGGTCTGGACCCCACAGGAAGACCGGGAGCCCTGAAAAGTCTCAGGGGGCACCACTCCATGAGATTCAAGGAGGCCGGGCAGCTCCCTGGAGAGACCAGCCAATTCAGGGTGTCTCTATCTAGTGACATGAAACACCAGATCCCGGATGAGCCCCCATATGTTATAAAGTACCACACCCCAGATTTAGAAAAGCACTGTACCTCATTTCATCAAGTTCACATAGAGACATCCAGTCCAGATGAATTTTGAAGAGTTTCATTAGAGGAGGAGAGTTATTAAATATGCCGGCTGCATATGGCTGACACAGGGCATCAGGCCCAAATTGTGCAGTGCCAAAAATAGTTAAGGGGCTGCTTATATACCCTTGATCACACACGAGAGTGGGAGAGCACGACATCAAGGTACAAGCTGACAACATTTGTTTAGGGGATACACAGAAACATTAAGACTTTCAAGGTAACACAATCAAAGATGTGTACAAATCTTTCAGGGTTCATCTTCCCTCACTAGCCTAGAGGTATTTTACCCTCAAGATTCCAGGAAGGGGGAGGAACTACAGTCAATGCAAGGTGGTATGTAAATTCTGCCTCCTATTGAAAGGAAGAAGTTTCTAGGTTAACCTTTATTTTAGATTTAAAACTGAATGACCCATTGTTCTTGCAAGCCAGAAACTTCTACATTCTTCTCCCTCCCCTTCTTAAAGGAGGGACAGGACAGGAAAGCCTGACAGGAAAGCCTGACCTTTCCTCCCAGAATATCAATATCAATTTTCAGCTTTTTGGTACTTTACAGCACTTTCCTCAGCCTTCTTCCCCCCTCCTGCTGCCTCCTCACCCCTTCAAGGCTTTGGGACTTGTAGTTGCAATGAACCCTACATTTATTTCCAACAGTCTTTTTCCCTTCAGCCTCTCTGTACAACCACCTATTCTGACACTTAACCATTTCCTTCAACTCTACTCTCCCTCCCCTCCATGTCCACACACATACACACACACACACACACCCCTACTCCTTTTCTCTTCCCCTCCATCATCAGTCAAGTGATAATGTCTGCTCACCCAACAGGCAAGAACACAGACATCTGCCCACTCAGCCCTGGAGAGGAGGCTGCACCCAGCAGCAGGCCTGTGAGGGAATTGTGGTTTTGACAACCTGAGGCATCACGTTTCATGAACGAGCCAAATGTAGAAGGGATTAACTGTTTCACCCAATAAGCCCACATCTGTAGTTAGTTTCTGACTAGAATAAAATTACCCTGGTTATTAATGTTGTGCTTTAGTGTATAAGCTGATCACCAGCTGGCATGTGAAAGGACTCTACCCCAGGTCCTGACAGCCTGCTCCCCATCCTCACTTGCCCCATCTCCTGGGCATACTGTTGCACATTTAGTTCTGCACATCAAGTTCATGGCCACTGGGAGTCCTCAGACAAGATAGCTCCAGTCTGTTCTGGGGAGGATATCTATTTTGTCATGCAAGTATGTACTGAGAATTCACTATGGGCAAGAAATGGTTGGTCTCCACTGTGGTGGGAGCAGAGAAATCTCAGCATGGCCCTAGTCCTTTTCATGCCATTAACAGCTGCAGTGGGTGGTCATAACTGCAAGTGGTTTATGGCACTACCTGCCCTGAGGCACCCTGGGTATACTAGCTAGCCTGGGGAACCCAGTTTGGATGTGGGCACCTGGGTGTACCAGCTAGCCTGCAAGACCTGGTTTGGATGCGGGCACACTTGCCACTGACAAGAAGTGGAGCCATTCTTCCCACCCCCTCCTCCTGCAGTAAGACAGCAAGACAGGCCATGGCACCTTTGTGTCTGTCTCTGGTCCTTTCTCTTTAGACCCCATGTCTCTAGGCACTGGAGACTTCATGTGTTCCCATCCCCCTCATGGTGACCAGGAGAGAAGCCAGTTGAGAGCTCAGGGTTTATTCTTTCCAGACCATCAGGCCTGGGGCTACAACCGAGAATGAAAAGACATCCCTGAGAAGTAATGTTCCCTGTCACTTCAGACCTGGCCCGTGATGCACTTACCAAGTGATTCAGCACCCAGATTCAGAACTCTCACTGATGGAAAGAGGGGCCACTGATAATTCCACAGAACTTCCTCAGCAAAGCAGAGTGTGTTTACCTCACTTGAGGGGTCATCTTCTTTGTGAAGGGCCATCAGAAGGGACACCACTGAAACACAGTAGTTGTGAGCTCCTCCCTGATGATGTCTCTGAACTCATTAGCCCTTGGTCCCCTTCTGTAGACACATCTTCAGCCCCCGCGGCCTGTCTCTTCACCTTGGCAATTTTGCCTTCTGTAAGGCCAGGAGCCGCCGTCGTGGCCATTCACATGCAGGTTCTCATTGAATTTGGACAGACAGTAAAGAAGTAGTGGAGCCAAAAAATGGTGGGACATTCCTTTATTAAAGTCTCACAATAGGCCAACGAGCAAACACATAGGACTCCCAAAGCCGCTGATGCATTTTCCAGATCCACAACCAGGAGAATCTTCTCCAGTTTCTCCTAGAGTCAAAGGCCCCACCAGCCTTAGTGCAGCTCCCAAAGCCCCTCAGCTCTGGCTCCCCATCTGCACACCTTCCCTCTCTCTGCATAAACTGGCTTCTTCTTCAGCACTCTGCATTCTCTCCTCTCTCTCACTCTGCAAACATGGCTTCTTTCTGCCTCTTCTCCTTCTTCCCTTTTCAAAACTTTCTGGTGTGAAAACCTTTCCTCCAGCAAACATTAGCAAAACAATAGCCCTTCCCAAGCAGGAAGGTAATTTGCAATTTCACAGACCACATACACCTGGTACTGACCAGCCTCCAATGCAAACTATAAGCGAGCAAATATAAAAGTCATATTTTACAAACTTATTTGACCAACACCCTCTATAACTAAAGCATCTGCATTTCCACTCTCCTGCCTTGGATCAACCCAGCCATCTGTTTTTTATTGGTGTTATGTCCAGGGTGCTGAGAGATGATAGAGATTGGCATCAATAATGTTTGTCAAGTGAATAAGTCTGGGTTGACCCCATGAAACAATTATGCTTTCGACCCTTGAATGCTGTTCAACACTGCTCAGTTGTTCTGTTGGCTTTCTCATTTCACATGGTGACTGTCAAAACCTTTGGTAGCCCAAGTCCCCACTTATCCCCCAAATTCTTCACCGAAGAACTAACTTCATCAAGAATGAAAAACAAAAACAAAACAAACCAGTCATATGTGAACTTCTCAGGTTTTCTAAACTCTCCTCACTTCCAAACTTCATGTGTTAGTGCACACCCTTTTCAGTGAAAACTGACCCTCTTTCCACTCAATCCATCTGTATGGTCCCCATGGGTGCAGACATGTGCTTAGGTGGGACGTCCTCCCCATGGCCTAGCCACAATTTACTGACCCACAGGTGGGCTCCTAAAGAGTCAAGATGGATGGGACACAGCAAAAGCAGTCCTGAGAGGGAAGTTGATAGCATTACAGTCATACCTTAAGAAGCTAGAAAAAAGCTCAAATAAACAACTTGAGCCTGCATCAAAAATAACTGGAAAAAGAACAGCAAGTAAATCCCAGAGCTAGTAGAAGGAAGGAAATAATGAAGATCAGAGAAGAAATAAATGGCATAGAGGCTAAAGAAACAATACAGAGGATAAATGAAACCAGGAGCTGGTTTTTTGAAAAGGTAAACAAGATCGATGAACCTTTAACTAGACTCACCAAGAAAAAAAGAGAGAGAACTCAAATAAATAAAATTAGAAATGAGAGTGGAGAAATAACAACTGACACGACAGAAATACAAAATATTGTAAGAAAATACTATGAAGAACTGTACGCCAAAAAACTAGACAACCTAGATGAAATGGACAAGTTCCTTGAAACATATAATCTTCCAAAAATTAATCTGGAAGAATCAGAAAATCTAAACAGACCAATTACAGCAAATGAGATCAAAACAGTTATCAAAAAACTCCCCCCCCCAAAAAAAAAGTCCTGGGCCTGATGGCTTCACAAGTGAATTCTACCAAATATTCAAAGAAGAACTAACTCCTATCCTTCTCAAGCTATTTCAAAAAATTCAGGAGGAAAGAAGACTTCCAAGCTCCTTTTATGAGGCGAGTATAATTCTGATTCCAAAACCAGGTAAAGACAACACAAAGAAAGAAAATTATAGGCCAATATACCTGATGAATATAGAGGCTAAAATCTTCAAAAAAATATTAGCAAACCTGATCCAGCAATATATGAAAAAAATCATACACCATGATCAAGTGGGATTTATTCTGGGGAGGCAAAGCTGGTACAATATTCGCAAATCAATCAATGTGATTCATCACATAAATAAAAGGAAAGAGAAAAACCACATGATAATTTCAATAGATGTAGAAAAAGCATTAGATAAAATCTAGCACCCATTCATGATCAGCAAAGTGGGAATACAGGGACAATACCTTAACATGATAAAGGTCATCTATGACAAACCCACAGCCAACATCATACTCAATGGGCAAAAATTAAAAGCAATCCCCTTAAGATCAGGAAGAAGACAGGGGTGCCCCCTTTTACCACTCGTATTCAACATAGTTCTGGAAGTCCTAGCCACAGCAATCAGAGAAGAAAAAGAAATAAAAGGCATCCAATATGAAAAAGAAGAAGTAAAACTATCATTATTTGCAGAAGATATGATATTGTATATAGAAAACCATAAAGTCTCAGTCAAAAAACTACTTGACCTGATAAATGAATTCAGCAAGGTGGCAGAATATAAAATCAATACTCAGAAATCAGAGGCATTTTTATACACTAACAATGAACTGTCAGAAAGAGAAATTAAGGAATCAATCCCCTTCACCATTGCAACCAAAAAATAAAGTACCTAGAAATAAATTTAACCAGGGAGATTAAAGACTTGTACTCGGAAAATTATAAAACACTGATAAAAGAAATCAGAGAAGATACAAACAAGTGGAAGCATATACCGTGCTCAAGGTTAAGAAGAATAAACATCATTAAAATGTCTATATTACCCAAAGCAATTTATAAATTCAATGCAATACCAATTAAAATACCAATGACTTACTTCAAAGATATAGAACACATATTCCAAAAATTTATATGGAACCAAAAGTGAACACAAATAGCTTCAGCAATCTTGAAAAGGAAGAATAAAGTGGGAGGTATCACACTTCCAAATATCAAGTTATACTACAAGGCCATTGTACTCAAAACAGCCTGGTACTGGCATAAGAACAGGCATATAGATCAATGGAACAGAACTGAGATTCCTAGAAATAAACCCACACTTTTATGGACAACTTATATTTGACAAAGGAGGTAAGAGCATACATTGGAGTAAAGACAGTCTCTTCAACAAATGGTGTTGGGAAAATTGGACAGCTGCCTGCAAAAATATGAAACTAGACCACCAACTTACACCATTCACAAAAATATACTCAAAATGATAAAAGACTTAAATGTAAGCCATAAAACCATAAGCATCTTAGAAGAAAACATAGGTAGTAAGCTCTTTGACATCTCTCGCAGCAATATATTTGCCAATTTATCTCCACGGGGAAGTGAAATAAAAGACAGGATAAACAAATGTGACTATATCAAACTAAAAAGCTTTTGCACAGCTAAAGACAATAAGAACAGAATAAAAAGACAAACTACACAATGGGAGAATATATTTGACAATATGTCTGATAAGGGGTTAATAACCAAAATTTATAAAGAACTTGTAAAACTCAATACTAGGAAGACAAACAATTCAATCAAAAAATGGGTGAAAGAAATGAATAGACACTTCTCCAAAGAGGACATACAGATGGCCAATAGGCATATGAAAAAATGTTCAACATCACTAATCATTAGAGAAATGCAAATTAAGACCACAATGAGTATCATCTCACACCAGTCAGAATGGCTCTCATCAACAAAACAACACAGAATAAGTGCTGGTGAGGATGTGGAGAAAAGGGAACCCTCCTGCACTGCTGGTGGGAATGCAGACTGGTGCAGCCACTGTGGAAAACAGTATGGAGATTCCTCAAGAAATTAAAAATCGAACTGCCTTTTGACCCAGCTATACCACTTTTAGGAATATACCGCAAGAACACCGTAGCACTATTTGAAAAGAAGAAATGTACCCCCATATTTATGGCAGCATCGTTCACAATAGCGAAGATTTGGAAACAGCCCAAGTGTCCGTCAGTGGACGAGTGGATGAAAAAGCTTTGGTACATATGTACTATGTAATACCACTCAGCCATAAGAAATGATGACATCGGATCATTTACAACAACATGGACAGACCTTGATAACATTATACTGAGCAAAATAAGTAAACCAGAAAAAAAACTAAGAATTCTATGATTCCATATATAGGTGGGACATAAAAATGAGACTCAGAGACATGGACAAGAGTGTGGGGGTTATGGGGTGGAGGGAGAAGAGGGAGTGGTTGGGGGAGGGGAGGGGCAGAAAAGAAAAAAAAAAGTCAAGATGGACCAGTAAAAATCAATCCCTAGAATTCTGGGTTTGGGGCCAAGAGCGTCAGTTTAGTCGGTCCCCCATAGCTGCATCTGCAGCCTTGTTTTCTCTACACATGGAAGAAGCTGAGGACCCGCAGGGCTGAGAGAAGAATCAGGTAAATGGAGAGTATCTGAGAGCACATGGAGAGTCCTGGTTGGATGTTCCTGAGGCCCCGCCATGCTTCTGTCTTTTTTTTTTTTTCTCTTACCAGATTTAAGTTTGTTTCTTCCACTTACCATCAAAGACCTCTTCTTCTGTGGTGCATTATAACGTCACTCTCTGCCTGTGTCTCTGAGGGAAAAGTCACTTCCTGCACCCTCTAGGAAAGTCTTCCTCCTGCTGTCAGTTCAGCCCCCACCCCACCCTGGCCATCCTTGTTTCATCACTTGCACCATCTCTTTTGAACCTCCAGTCATTTCAGCTATAAATATGCTCATTACTGTATCCAGAGAAAAAATAAACCAACAAAAGCTTTCTTTCATCTCATGCCTCCTCAAGTGTCCCTTCTACCCTCTCTCCCTCCACGTTCTCACCTCCCACATAGCACCTGACCCACTGCTGCAGTCCTGCTCTGTCACCTCACCCCTCTCTCCTGAAGAACAATGCACTGCAAACTCTGCCCAATTCCTAGTGTTAGTGCCTCTCCACATGGCGCCTGGCATCATCCGCCAACATATCTTCTGTCTTGAAACTCACACTTAAGTGTTTTTCCTCCTGGTTCTTGCTCTGACATGGAGAAGTCTGACCTGCTGGGACTGTCCAGAATCTCAGGGTACTGAGTATCTAAAACTCTAGATTTTCCACCCTTCCTCTCACCCCATAACAATGCAACTGGCTTGTGCCCTCTTTCCTATTGTACTGTTAAGTGAAGAATGACTTAGCCAAAGAGATAATTGAAGCTGAGGTGTTAATGGGTGAACTATTTGCTACTTTGATAACAACTTTCAAACACTTAGCTCAGTGCTTCTCAAATGTGAATAGTAGTAAAAGGGGGTGGTGGGGCAGGGGCAGGGCAGAAGTAGGGGTAAAGATATATAATTGAGGGTCTAACAGTCTTCATGACATTTAGGTTTTGTATTTTCACTTTTCTGTTAATCAGTGCTTGCTTGTAAGCTTTAGTTTACAATCAAGAAATCACCAACTTTTAGCACAATATTTCTAAAGTGGATCGTGTTCTCAGTGTTATGGAAAATCTCTGCTTCTAAAGTGAGTCTCTCTGTTCCTCAGATTGGGGTAGTACCGAAGGCAGAGACAGAAACATCAGACCCAAGTCCTACCCTTGGAAACTTATAGGCTCATTATGAAACAATACAGGAACATTTAGAAAAAAGAAATCCATTTCCAGGTGGGTATACATGTGGACATTGGGAGAGAGGCATGGAAGTCTTGTGCCCTCCTCCATACCTTGCCTTATGCATCTTTCCCAATGGGCTGTTTCTAAGTTGTATCCTTCTGTAATAAACTGGTGGTCTAGTGTTGGTCAAATAAGTTTGTAAAATATGATTTTTATGTTTGCTTACTTATACTTTGCATTGGGGCTGGGCAGCACCAGGTATATGTGGTCTGTGAAATTGCAAATTACCTTCTTGCTTGGAAAAGGCCATTGTTTTGCTAATGTTTGCTGGGGGAAAGGTTTTTATACCAGAAAGTTTTGAAAAGAACGAGAAGGAGAAGAGACAAAAAGAAGCCATGTTTACAGAGAGGAGGCAGAAAAAAGCCCTGGGCTTTGCGCACCCCCAACGCCCTGTGTGTTTGCTCATCGGTGGTGCGAGACTTGAATAAATGAAATGGCCCACCATTTTTTGGCTCCACTGTTTCTTTACCATTGCCCAAATCCAATGAGAATCTGCATGTGCACGGCCATGATGCAGCATCCACTGGCCTTACATCTAGTAAGTAAAACAAAAAATAAGATTTAAATTTAAAAATAAATACAAGCATATAGTAATGATGTGAGACATGTCACAATGTGGTGTGTTATTAAGTGGTGTGGCAGTACTTTTGATAGAGATCAGCGGTCAGTGGGAATCGTCAGTAGAGGCCTCCATAGTTGGGGGGGTGGTTTGGTGGTGCTGCTGGTCTGGAATAGAGCAGGACCTTAGAGAAAAGTGGGAGTCATGCAACCGGAGAAGAAAGAGAGATATTCTAGACACGAAGGAAGTCCTGAGCATGAGATCAGACTGGACTGAGTGGAGGGTTCTTGGGAGGACACAGGAGACAATGATTGGTTATCCTCTGTCAAACTGATCACATACTCACACCACCAACATAGCAAGGACACCAACAATTTTTGTTTAAGAACTTACTATTGATATATTTTTTAAAACGTCAAGAAGATATCATGGAAAATTCAGAACAGAGTTAGACTTCCTTATACTTATGTTATGGCTTTTAATAATGTTTTACATTTACTCCTCTGGAGGAGAGAGATGAGACACCATAATCATATCAATACTTGGGACCTCTAAAGTTATAATGCAGCTGAGGAGCCACTGAGCCATTTCACCCACAGGTGTTGTAAAGTACCAAAGGCTACAGAATTAATATTAATATTTTAGGAGGCTTGGAGAACATTTTATTAATTTGGGTTAAGAGAAATTGTGAGAATAGTCTCTGTGCTGTGTGATTAGCATAACTAGGATGGCTCTTGCCATTGTATTGTAAATGAAAAGGGAAGGAAGCATAGATTCGCTGACATTCCACCACACCTGTGGGGAAAGGAGTGAATGGCTAGCCAGGTGCAGGAAGGGAAAAGCCAAAATAAACCTTTTCTTATAGCAATGAGCCATTTGCGGGCATTTGTCCCCACGGAAACTACCTCTCTTATGTAAATGCATGTGGTTAATACATCTGACTCTGGACAGAGAGATGGCGGATGAACACTAGAAAATATAGGAAGGCCTTTTAATATGTAAAGAGACATCTTTCTACCATTGTGTTGACTTGTAAATTTTGTTTTCTCCAAAATGATGTATGGTTTGCAAATTGAACGTGGTCCTATCATGTTAAAGGACATATGACTATAACCAATAGCGGTAAGGGGCTCCTAATTGCAATTTTTGCTTCTGTACTTCCCACTTACAAAACTATAAAAACTAAGTAGAACAAAGGGCCTGTGCGCTCTCCGTCAGATTTCTGTCGGAGTTCCCGCCGCTTGGCCAAGCTAGACAATAAAGCTTTAATGTGTAAACGACGGACCTTGCTTCTGTCTTCCATAATTCGGGTCCCTCCGAATTTGGATTAACAGCAGCCCATGAGGAGAAGGTAAAATTGAGGTCTTATCTCAAAAGACTTGAATTCCAAGTGAGGCAGCCATATTCTGCCTGTCTGTGTGTGCAAAGGGTTTCAGAAATAATTACCGCCTCAAATTGTCTGGGCCTCTAGAGCAAACTATTTCTGTGATTACACACCTAGTTGAAATACTGGGTTTCTGGTCTTTTATTGCATGGTCTACATTTACAAGGCTACACATATTAAGGTTTTCTTTATTGCTGTGATTATGTCTCTGTTTCATTACCATTGTTGATTGGCCATGGTTGGAAGAGATGATGTCCCTTTGAATGCAAAGTCTCTCTTGCAGACTATGCCCCTAAAACAACTGATGATAATTTTTTTTTTTTTTTGGTTTTTATTAATTTGACAGTCTGGAGACAATATTAAAGCCATTTATACAACTGTTTTCATTCTTCCAGAGGGACACTCCTTTGGTCTTGCTGCCTATACCCATATGATGACCTGAGTCATAGATATCTGTAGAAGGAAGGATAGAAGGGAAAGAGGGAGAGAGGGAGGGGGGGAGGAAGAAAGGAAAGAAGGAAAGAAGGAAGGAAGGAAGGAAGGAAGGAAGGAAGGAAGGAAAGAAGGGAAGAAAGGAAGAAGGAAGAAGGAAAGAAGGAATGAATGACTAGGGTAAGTGAATGAATAAATAGGGAAGATCCATGCTAAGAAATGATATCCCAAAACTGCTATTGAATGCGAAGTTGGAATAGATTATTGCTAAGGTCTCTTCCAACTCCAACAATTCTCCCTGTATTGAGGTAGATTTAGGTTGGTTGAGGCCCCAGGCGCAGAAGAAAAGATTAGAACCCTTAAAAAAAGAGAGATGGAAAATAAAAATACATGTTAACCATATTTTTAAATAAATTAAAAATACTATGTACTATTAATGTTAAAATTGCACACATGAAGCCAAACTTGGTGCACCTGCCTATACTGGGAATGGGTTGGGGGAGGACAGTTAATTTTCTAATAGTCTCTCAAGAGAAACCCACTTTCTGTCCTTTCCCTAGATCTTTCTTTAAAAAAGTCCCATCACCTTTCTCAGTAGTGTATTTCAGTTTCTCCAAGCTTCAGGGACGAACATTCTTTCTAATGGCCAGCCCCCTCAAAGGCCCATCTGTGTTTCTCAGATCAGGGTAAAAGTGTTGCTAAAACTGATCTAGGATGAAAGCCCAAGGATGGATTTGGTGAGGAGGAAGGAGAGGGGTGACAGAAACACAGCTCAAGGCACTGGGGATCTGCAGGAGGCTGAGAAGAGCTTCCAGGATTGGGATTTGCTCAGAAGAGTAATTACACCGAACCACAGATCCCCAGGCTGGCCTCCTGCCCCCCCCCCCAAGCTGGCTCTGACCAAGATGGATTGCTTCAATTATCTGAGCACCTTGAAGAATGGGTGGCGCACACGCTCTGGGAAAGATGGGAGGAAACACTCATGGCATCACTGAAGCAGAGTGTTCAGGACTTGCAGGAGCCAGGGGGACAACAGGCTCACACAAGCAGAGAGGGAGACTGAAAGTAATCAGTCCCTAATTCGGAAAAAGAGAAAGAAGAAGAAGAAGAAGAAGAAGAAGAAGAAGAAGAAGAAGAGGAGGAGGAGGAGGAGGAGGAGGAGGAGGAGGAGGAGGAGGAGGAGGAGGAGGAGGAGGAGGAGGAGGAGGAGGAAGGAGGAGGAAGAGGAAGGAGGAGGAAGAGGAAGGAGGAGGAAGAGGAAGGAGGAGGAAGAGGAAGGAGGAGGAGGAAGGGAATAGGAAGGAGGAGGAGGAAGGAGGAGGAAGAACAGGAGGAGGAGGAAGAGGAAGGAGGAGGAGGAAGGGAATAGGAAGGAGGAGGAGGAGCAGGAGAAGAAGGAGGAGGAACAGGAGGAGAAGGGGGAAGAAGAGGAAGAGGAATAGGAAAGAGGAAGAGGAAGGAGGAGGAGGCGGAAGAGGAGCAGGAGGAGCAGGAGGAAGAGGAGGACGAATGGCCAGTAGAGCACTGAGACCCATTTCCTTTAGGTGGTGTTTTGCATCAGGGAAGTGACAATTAAAGCAGCCAGGTAGGAATGGATAGGGGCGCTCAGCCCTGGAAGGTGCCCAGCCTAATGTGTGGCCCAGGGCTGGGGCCCCACAGATAACCCTAAATCAGAGCAGGCAGGTCTCGAGAGACAAAAGGAGAAAGATGCCACAAAATGGGATGAGGAAAAAGACGAAAACTAATGAAAGCGACTGCCCGAAGGCTTCTACAGGGAGCTAAGCCAGGGCACAGTCCCCAGCCTTTTCTGGAGCCCTAACAACTGCTCATTAATTTTGAAATTGCAGCTCTTCCCAGCCCAAATTACTATGGGGTGTGTTTAAATAAAGAGAATTATTTTTTTCTTGAGAAATGTCTAGCATTTAATGTTTATTATATCTGTTTATTAAATGCTCTGTACTGTGGTTGTGATTACTTTCATGGTGAATATGGCCACACACGTGTATGGGCCTGCTATGTGTGTGACGCAGGGTGCTGTGCTCTGCGCTATCTACCCCCCACCCCACCCCTCCTGTGCCCTGCCTTCCAGTCTTTGAGGGCACCGGTGGAGGGATGGAGCAGGCGAGGGAGCCTCTAGGCTTAGCAAGTGCTGGTGACACAGCTGAGAAGCTGACCAGGGAGTCATAGTAAGGCATGGCCTGCTTATGCCACTCTTGGGGATCAGGCCTGGGCGGACATCCCCAACACTGGAAGGTTTCCCTACAGAGACAGCTTTGAGGCGGACATGGAGATGAATGCCCATCTGGGCTCCATGACACCCAGGATGATAAAACATTTTAAAAAAAATGAAAACAGTATCCAATTTCACAAACCCAGCTGAGACCACACCAGTCAAGTTCTGATTTCTCATGGACCTTGAGTGTTTACCGGAGGTGCCTGCAGCCTGAACCTCGGACAAGAAAAAGAGGGAAACTTCTGAAGAGGACAGGCACACTGCATGCTGTCAGTAGGCCCCTCTCTGTAGGCCAGCGCTGTAGTGGGCAGGGTGATGGGGAAGGCCCTTTGTTTCAACGTGTTGGCAGTTCTGGAAAGAAGAAAGGGGGATGCCAGGCTCCAGCCTCACAGCCCAGCCCCGTTGTGTAGCCATGAACTTGGCTCTGAGGTGCTGGGACAGTCAGTGGGGCCCTAGAGCCTGGCCACTCTTCTTTCTGTCCCCTCCTCTGTCCTTGCCCTCTGGGCCCCTCTGTCTCCCACCGGGTCCTTGTGTGCCTCAATCCTCACTCTCACATCTGTCTCTGTTCTCACTGAGCAGCCACTGTGTCTTGCTGATGACCAGCCCTTATAACCCGTGGGCCAGTACCCACACAGCAGGCTGGCCGGGTGACTGCTGCAGACCCAAATCCACCCCCTCAGAGCTAGGTCTCCCTGGGAAAAGAAAGCGTAACATGAGGCAGAGGGGGAGAGAAGCAAGAGAAAAAGAGAAGGGACAAGAGGGCAGAGGATGAAGGGAAGATGATGTCCATCTGTGGGAAGAAATACCCTTCCTGGTCCAGGCTTTGGCCCCGAGCACTGCTCCTGGGGTGTTGCACAGAAAGGAGGTCGCAGGGAGAGGGGAAGAGAGGAAACATCCTCCACCTACGTGCACCCTGAGCTGAGTCCCTGGGTGACTAACAGGCATGACCATTTGCAGAAGGAGGTGCGGAGAGGGAGCTTCCTCTGCGGTGACAGACCCAAAGAGGAAATGGCCACACCCAGGCTCAGGGATCCAGGCTGGAATCCAGGCTGAGATTTGGAGCACATTTTGTGTGTTATTCTTACCACAAACCGGAACTATGTTCCCCTTTGAAATGGCTGGCTCCACAGCTGTTTGAAAATACCCGGAACTTGGAGATGGATGGTCTGCGTGGGGCTGTGCTAACAGGCCCTTTCTGGAGCAGGCAATAGGTGTGACTGACAAGGCCCAAGGCTCCATCCCAGGCCCACCTATCACCAGCTGGCAGTGGACCTCCCTGGGAGCCACTGGCTCTCTGACAGTATTGTTTACAATAGGACATGACCATGAGAGAGGGGAGAGGCAGAAAGAAGGTCCCTGGGCCCAAGGGGAGGCCACACTTCCTGCAAGCCCTGGTGTGGGCTGAGCTGGTCTCTGTCCCTGATAAGATGCTGGAACAATCCTTAAAGTGGGAGCAGGAGTCTTTGAAGAGGGGAAAGGGGGAGGAGAGATCTCACTAACTGGCTCTTCATGACTGTCACAGTGTGGTTCCCACTGGGCTTAACAGTCTCACTCCCTGTCCTCCACCTCGGAAAGCATGTGAATTCAGTCAAAAGCACCTGATAACAGGAAAATACTTTTCGTTTTTGCCTCAGACTGTCACAGCTCAGATGGGCTTGTCCAGCGTGGTGAGGGAGTGCAATGTTTCACTGTGGCCAGGACAGCTGGGGCGTCAGAGCTCTGAACACAGGGGCATCTGGGGAGCCCCAAAGCCAGGAAGAAGGCCCAGCCACAAAGGCCCACAGAGATCGGGCGCCCCCAGCTGCTGACGAACTTGGCCAAAGAAGGATCCTGCACCTGGAGAGAAAGACTCTTAAGTTATGGTTGTTTTGCTGTAACACATCCCATTAAATATTCTTGGAATCCAAATGTGAAAAGAAAAAATAAACCACTTTGCAGTTCCAGGCAAGGGGTGATGTGACAGGGGTGGGGTCCAGGTGCAGCTGGACAGTTTGGGCCGAGCGGGTCCCTCCCCTGTCTCTACGGGGCTCTCAGGACAGGCCGAGTGCCACACTGCCCCTCCCCAGTCCCTTAACTGGGTATGTCTGGGCTCCGGTTGATCCTTGGGTCTGCAGGAAGTATGGAGAGAGAAGACGGGTGTCTCAGGTTGCAGCTGCTACCTGTGTTGAGGGGAAGATGGAAGAGACCAGGGTGAATCTGGGGACAGGGACTCAAATGTGTTGTACATGATACTCACAAGGCCCCCGCTGCTCTAAGTGCTGTAGGTGACTTAGCTCACAGCAAACCTGCAGCGTGGGTACCATCATTGCCCCATGTTACAGATAAGAAAACCAAGACACCAAGAGACAAAGCAGCTTTCCCAAGGTGAAGAAGCAGCAGGGCTGGGATTTGAACCTACACTTTAGCTCCAGAGTCCTTGCTCGTAATCAGGATGAGCCACTGTCTTTAATTGCAGTTTAATACCAACAATTGTGCCCAAGAAGCATTTGGCAGACCACGTCCTGTCCACGCTAGCTCCCACCCCTGGAAGGTTCCCCAAAGTCTGTTGCTGGCTGTTTGTTTGGGCCAGAGCCTTTCTGCACAGTTGGAACCCCTTCTCAGCCCAGGGCTTGGCAGAACCACCTCAGAGCTTGTTTTCTGTGCTCTTTCCCCCCTCGGGAAACAGAAGAGTTTTACAAAACTTGGATACTATCAGAAAGTGAACACTGAAAGGGTGTCCAGGGCTTCCCATTGGCCAGTCCAAGTGTTTATTGTAATCCACGAATAACTGGGGTCTTCAGCCCCTGCAGCCCCTGAGCCAGGGAAAGTGCTCTCTTACCTCTCAGGTTTAAGAGATGCCACCCACCCTCCCTAAGGCTGTTTTCCTTTCCCTGAGGCCAGAGCTCATCTTCTGTCATCGGAACCCTGGAAAAGGCCCCCTGGGCCCACACTCCCCTTCACCATCTGCTGAAGATGTCCGTCTGTATTACTGAAATCTCAGGAATATGTCTCTCTTTCTGCAAATGACCCATCCAGCCTCCTCATTGTCACCAAGACTGTCTTTCTGGAACACAAGTCAGATAGTCTCTTCTCTGATTAAAACAGTTTTAAGTATGATGGAGCCAGCTACCCACAGAACACTATTAATGTCTCATGAGGCCCTCGACAGTCCTGTCCAGACT
The DNA here is from genome assembly GCF_036850765.1 of Saccopteryx bilineata. NCBI lineage: Eukaryota > Metazoa > Chordata > Mammalia > Chiroptera > Emballonuridae > Saccopteryx > Saccopteryx bilineata. Next base: position 135,786,833 of record NC_089494.1, read on the forward strand.
GCTGGCTGTGGCCTACTTTATTGAGCCAGAGCAGAGGCTGTTACTGTCTCCAAGCATTGGGTATGTCACTTCCCTGCCCAGTGACTCCTCAACCAGGTACACATCTCCTACTCATCCCTCAGAGCCCCATCAAACCTGTCCTTCCAGGGCTACATTCCACCAACTCTCTCCAGAGGAAAGAGAGAGAGAGAGAGAGAGAGAGAGAGAGAGAGAAAGAAAGATGAGAAAGAGAAAATAGCTTTTACACATACCTTATCACACCCCCTGTGCCACATCTCCCCACTATAGTAAGCTGCTAAAGAGAAGCTGGCTCATCTTTGGATTTCCGGCACGTGGTACCAACAATGCAGTTAAAATGCACAAGGAAGAGAGATATACATTGAGCCAATAATATCCATTAACCTAACAGTATGAATGCGTTTCTTGAGTTAGCTCTTACAGAGAAAGCATGCTGAGAGATTGACTACTGCATGTGGGAGTTTTGATAGGACATGTGGGAGACCTACACTCTGGACTAGTCTTGTCCAAAGAGGCCATAGAATCAGGCATGTGGTCTGGGACCCCCTAAAGGGGCTTCAGGGACCTGGCAAGCTTGAAAGCTTTGCAGATTGGTAGAAACCAAACTTTCCTAGATTCATGTTATTCCCCAAGGAAACTCTTCCTGCCTCCCGACTTGTGTACCCTAGAGTCCACCTTTCCCATTAAGGCTTAATCCTGCCACTAGCACCCTCCTCCTGCCTGTGCAGAAAGCACTCCCTGGGCAGCCTTTCTGTCCATCACAAGGATCTCTGGTCATCCCCATTTCCATCCTCCTCCACCCTAGGTCTCTGTGATCTGGAAGGCATAGCAGCTGGGTAGCCAGACGCATTGGAGCGCTACAAGAATACTGGCTTTGGGCTCAAAGCGATCTGAATTTAAATCTTGACTCAGCCAACCTCAGTTTCCTCATCTACAAAGAGGAGATAACGAGCCCTTTCTGAAGATAGTTGTGAGAAGTAGAGATGACACATGTAGCCTATTAACTAGCAAACAGTAGGTGCTCAATAATTGGTAGCTCTGGGTCCAATGGCTTCCTTTATCTTCCCATAGGTTTATGAGCTCCCAAGCAGTAGCTCCTGTGGGGTACGTCCAAGTCGCCTGTGACCCACGGCATTCAAGGCATGTACATGCAAGATAGGAGGCAGTCCTGGGCAGGACAGGTACAAGACCATTTTTGTAAGAAAAAATTAAGTTATACGTATAAATAATATGCCTTAAAAACATTTAGAAGGATACATTTTGAAATATTAATAGTCATGGGTCTAAGAATATTTTTTCTTTATGTTATGTATTTATCTACCTTTTTTTTCTCCCACAGTGAGTATGCATTGAGTAACAATAAGCAAAAGAATGAAACCACATGTGGTAGAAGTCTGCATGCAATATGGGCCTTAAATTCAAAGCACCACCTGGGATTTGCGTGTCAAAAAATTGTGGTTTGCAACTGCAGATGGTCATAGCCTCCATGTGGAAGGAATTAGGGTTGTTGAGCACATCCCCACCCTCAGGAAATGCATGGTGGAGAGAAGGCAAATGCCACTCCCAAAGTAGAGGCTTTCCAATTGCTACTACATAATAGAAGAGTTTTGTAAATTTGACAGCATTATCAATCACTTAAAATAAATTTCCCATTAGATATGTAGTATTTCGGATTTTTATTTTTGGAATTAAGCTACATTTTTAATCCATTTGGTGAGTCCTATGTTTAAAAGAATACTCTAGAAACATTTTGTAAAATAAAGCTAGTTTTACAGTTCAAACTCTGACTTTCTTGAATCTTTCAATTTCATAAATTTTCACATTAGTTGATTTTCTTACAGCAAGACAGGCCTCCACACACTAAGAGAAACTGATTCTACAGAACAAATGCTAGCACATTTATTTCAGGATAAAACTTCGATGCCATACTTCCTTCCCTGGCATCGACATGCTGAAATGCACCACAGCAAGGGAGGAAATGACATTTCTATGTCTATGAAAAGCACATGAAGAAATTTTATGGGGCCATTTCTCATCAAGCCTGCTTAGAGTCAGGACAATATACTAAATTAAATCTTGACAGCCTTTTCAGTTTTACAAGTCTATCAAATTTATTGTAGAGACACTTTTTTCTTTTTTTGTAGTTCCCCACTACTTCATGAAGAAGAGATTAGAGAAACACATGACCTGAATTATTTTAACACAAAAATCAATCATGTTGAGATGCTAATGATTCAAAATAAGAGTTATACATAATAAAAGTAATGTCTTCAAGAAGCAAAGTGATCCTCGGTCTAAGACTATTTAAAAATCTATTAACAAATGAAAATTTTACAGTGTGAAGCATTTTTAGGGTTGGTTAATTCAACTGTACAATTGTATCATCAATACAATTGCCATTGGGTGGTGGTCTCACTAAGACCTCATGGGCTCCTGGCCTGCTCTGCCTCTGTCCCAGCACTCGACCCTCATCCCCTAACACTTCCTGGTTTGCTGACTCGGACGGGGACAACCTCTGCCTTGAGCGCCTGTCAGCCCAGGAAGGGGAGACAAATACGATGACAAACCAATAAACCCAAACAAGTACACAAATAATATTCTTTTTTTTTTTTTCACAGAGACAGAGAGAGAGTCAGAGAGAGGGCTAGATAGGGACAGACAGACAGGAACAGAGAGAGATGAGAACAGATTCTTTCAGCCTTTCTACTCTACTATCTGTGACATTTTGCTCTTCTCATGGTCACAGGATGGCTGCAACAATTTAGAATCATCAAATCCTCAAACAAGAACACATAAAAGCTTATTTCTGAGGCAATGACTCATGAAAAGAATGGACTTATCATGACTGGTTGGGGAAGATGGCCTCCTTCTTCAAAGCAATGGTCTTGACACTTAAACAAAATAAGGGACTGGAAAGAAAATAGAGAAGAAGGAAAAGCTAGATGGTGGGTAGTCTCTACCAAGAGCTGTTACTAAGCTAGACATAAGATTTACAATTGACAACACAAAATGTTAGAAGACAACAGAGTAATATAATAAAAGACGTGGACTTCAATACCCTACTTGAACAAGGGATAGAAATTCATTTATAGTTTTGGGTGAGAAATATTTCAAACCTGAAAATCCATACCCAGCCAAACTATCAATCAAATAAAAAATAAAAATAAATTCAGTTCCAGGTAAGTTTATCTTCCATAAACCTTTATAAAAATTTAAAAAGCATTTGAAGATATGTTCTATCACAGAAAGTAGGAATTCAATAAAGAAAAGATATCTGTGACCCAAGAAAAGTGGAACTAACCCAGGAATGCAATAACAATAATCTTAGCTTGAAAATCTGCAACAGGCTTGGAAAGCAGTAAGTCAAAATTAAAATGAAGTTTAAACAGACTGTTGAAACTATAAAATGTTTATGTAAGCCCCATGGTGATCATAAAGAGAAAAACCTATAGTAAATACAAAAGTTAAAGAGAAATAAATCAAAACATATCACTACAAAAAAATCAAGTCACAAAGGAAGATAGCAAGAAAGGAAGAAAAGAATTACAAAGCAAAGAAATTAATAATATGCTAATAGTATCTCCTTATCTATTAATAATTACTTTAAATATAAATGGATTAAATGATCCAATCAGAAGACATAGAATGCTGAATGAATTTTAAAATACAATTCAACTACCTGCTGCTTACAGAGACACACTTCACCTATAAGTACACGCACAGCCTGAAAGTGAAGGGATAGAAGATGTTCCATGCAAATGGTGACCATAACAGAGCCTTATACCAAGGCAAAATAATTTTAAGTCAAAAACTGTCACTAGAGACAAAGAAGGTCATTATATAATAACAATTGTAAATATGCATGTATGCAACACTGAAGTATCTAAATATACAGAACAAATATTAACAGAACTTAAATGAGAAATAGACAGCAGTATAATAAAAGACGCAGACTTCAATACCCTGCTTGAACAAGGGATAGATCGTCCAGAGAGAAAATCAATGAGGAGACATTGGACTTGAACTACATTTACACCAGTGTTTTTCAGCCCCAGCCGCAGACTGATGGCTGTTTGAACTCAAGCCATCATCAGCCACTTCCTGGACTGCTACAGTTGTCCTCGCATTGCTCTCCCTGCCTCTACCTCCTACAATACCTTTCCCAAATGATTTCTTTTTTTATCATGAATAAACTCAAAGCGTTTCACAATTTCCAAGTTCATGGCAAATTGGGGGATTTTTATCCTATCATTTGTTCTCTGACTGCATCGCACTGTATTGAGAGACATGGGCTAGCTGGTTCTGGGCTGTGAGTAATTCTTGGGGGTGTTGGTGGCCTCACATGTCATCACTCTTTGAAACTGCTCCATGAATATTTGAAGTTTACTTTTTCAATTATTGAGTAAAGCATTCTATTAATATATCTAATAATGATGTTGTTCAAATCTTCTACTGGTACTAATTTTTTGTCATTTTGCCAGTTTGTGAGGAAAATGCTTTATATCCTTCTTCTATTATGAAAGTGGATCTGTCAACTTCTTGTATCTCCATCAGTTTTTTGCTTCAGATATCTGAAGGCTATGTTGTTAGGTGACTACAGATGTATACAAATTCTAATTTTTTATCTGTTTTTGGTGAACAGTACCCTTTGCCATTGGGTGGTGGTCTCACTAAGACCTCATGGGCTCCTGGCCTGCTCTGCCTCTGTCCCAGCACTCGACCCTCATCCCCTAACACTTCCTGGTTCGCTGACTCGGACGGGGACAACCTCTGCCTTGAGCGCCTGTCAGCCCAGGAAGGGGAGACAAATACGATGACAAACCAATAAACCCAAACAAGTACACAAATAATATTCTTTTTTTTTTTTTTCACAGAGACAGAGAGAGAGTCAGAGAGAGGGCTAGATAGGGACAGACAGACAGGAACAGAGAGAGATGAGAAGCATCAATCATCAGTTTTTTGTTGTGACACTTTAGTTGTTCATTGATTGCTTTCTCATATGTGCCTTGACTGTGGGGCTACAGCAGGCGGAGTAACCCCCTGCTTGAGCCAGCGACCTTGGGTCCAAGCTGGTGAGCTTTGCTCAAACCAGATGAGCCCGCACTCAAGCTGGCAACCTCGGGGTCTCGAACATCCCAGTCCAACGCTCTATCCACTGTGCCACCACCTGGTCAGGCTACAAATAATATTCTTAGTGAGCATTTTGAGGGTTTTTTTTTTATTATTTTCATTTTTTAGAGAGAGGAGACAGAGAGAGACAGAGAGAAGGGGGGGAGGAGCAGGAAGCATCAACTCCCATAAGTGCCTTGACCAGGCAAGCCTGGGGTTTTGAACCAGCAACCTCAGCATTCCAGGTCGACACTTTTACCCACTGTGCCACCGCAGGTCAGGCTTGAGGTGTTTTAAACTGAAGTGTATTGATTATGATGGGTCAAAGTAGGGTCATCAATTGTAACAAAGGTTTTACTTTGGTGAGACATATTGATAATGGGGGAGGCTGTGTGCATGTGTGGGAACAGGGGAATTCTGTCCTCTTGCTCAATTTTGCTATGAACCTGTAAATTAAGTCTAATAAAATATAGTGTATCGATAGAAAGTGTGAGGTGCAGTAAGGTCAGTAGACCAGGTTATGATTGCCATTGAAATAATCATTTGTCATGGCTCTCAAGAGGAGGGGGTGTGCCATGCCAGCGGAAGCCATGTGGGCCACACAGAAAAGCACCAGCTTCAGTCAGGAGGCAGAGAAGCAAAGGAGGAAGTGGGCGAGCAGGGCCTTTCCTGTGGTTTCTGTGGACAAGAAGGGGTCAGGCCAGGAAACAGGTGAGGATTGGCTAGGCTGGGTAACTTCAGTGGCTCTGGGCACAGGGCTGTCCCTATTGCCTGGACCCTGCCCTGGGCCAGTGAGGGCAGACAGACAGTAGCTGAAATGGAGTGTGAGAACCTGCTAAAGGAGCTGGTTGGGTGTGTGGGCTCCGGATCACTTAAGTTGCACTTGAAGAGTGTGCTTACGAGCAAGCTGTTGACTAGGAGCTGGGAGGGGCAATCCTTCTGGATCAGCATAACCCAGAGGTCAAAGCATCAGGAAGAAAGGGGTATGCTTAATATAATAGGGCACTTGAGATATGGCAGGCATTACATTACCTGAGCCCCAGCAACTCCAAGAGGTCCAAGATAAGAAAATAGGCCCAGAGATGTGCAGCAACCTTCCCAAAACTACAGAGCTGGTCAGACATCTAGTCTGCCTCCAAAAGCAGTTTTCTAAGTAATTTCCAAAGAAGCTTCAACATTAATTCTACCAAGGAAGTTCCAACATTAATTCTACCGGTAAATTCATATTGTAGATCTTGACTTGATGGGCTGGGCAAACCCTGTCCCCTATTTGATCTCCAACATCTGGACATTCCCTTATGTCACTGGGACCTGCATGACTAAGGCCCTTACCCAAGAGCCTACCCAAGAAAAACTTCCATCCACAAAGCCAGAGAGTAATGAGGTTGGGGTCCCTTTGGTCAAGCAGAGAACCAAATGGCCAAGCCCAAAGGCTTCCATGTTGGTTTCACCAAGTTCCAGGCCCAGCAAGGCTCCCCGTAGCCACGCCCACCCCACTGTGTACAGGGAGCAGCACTGGCCGGATTCCATCCACAGCACGTGCTGGTTATAGTCTAGGTCAAGCGCTATCTACCCTGGGCACTACTGATTTCACAGCCACCGCCTCTCCTTTCCACCCCTTCCTGCCCCTCTCTCCAAGGCCCCTGCAGAGAGTGGCCCAGAACAAGGTTCCCCCAGCCCCCAAGCCCACCAGAGCCCCGGCCCTGCCGAGAAGTAGGTGGGTGGCTTTATAAAGCGTTTATCCTAATGCCACAGCTGAGGCTAAAATACACTGTCAAAGGCTGACCAGGGCTCGTTAGCCAGGGCTGCACCATGGGGCCATTTAAGTAGGAGAGCCTTGAGAAGGGAAGTGAACACTGACATCTGCCCCCATCTGCCACTCCAAAAGCTAGTAACCCTCCTCAGCCCACCTTACCCTCACCAGCCAGGACCCGACTCACCACACTCTGCCCTTCCCATTCCAGTCCAAATACCCTCCCGGAAGGAGCTCATCCCATCTTTTAAGCTTAACCCAAGGTGCCAGCTTTTCACTGATGGGCCTGGGGAGACCCAAGAAACAATAAAACTGAGCTCTCTTGGTTTCATAAACAAAGAAGCTCAGGGTTGGTCCAAAGCAGGAGGCGAAGTGGGTGGCAAGATCTAGACACCCAAGAAGTAGATGGTGCAGAACTGCCACTCAGGGTGTTCCCACCTGCATGAGGACAAGAGCATCAACACAATGGTGACAGTGGCCCTGTTGGGTGCAGAAACAGTGAGGGGTCATAAGTGATTATCGTCATTTTAAGCCACTGAGTGCTGGGGTAATTTGTAGATATCCAGTACATCTGGGATCAGTGCATATAAAAGCCCTCAAACAACCAAATGTTCCCCTTTTCCTGGAGTCTATTCTGGAAAGAGCTAGGCTCCTGTGGGAAGGACTAGAGCAGGAGTCCCCAAACTTTTTACACAGGGGGCCAGTTCACTGTCCCTCAGACCGTTGGAGGGCCGGACTATAAAAAAAAACTATGAACAAATCCCTATGCACACTACACATATCTTATTTTAAAGTAAAAAAACAAAACGGGAACAAATACAATATTTAAAATAAAAAAACAAGTAAATTTAAATCAAGAAACTGACCAGTATTTCAATGGGAACTATGGGCCTGCTTTTGGCTAATGAGATGGTCAATGTGCTCCTTTCATTGACCACCAATGAAAGAGGTGCCCCTTCCGGAAGTGCAGCGGGGGCCGGATAAATGGCCTCAGGGGGCTGCATGTGGCCCGCGGGCCGTAGTTTGGGGACCCCTGGACTAGAGGAATATCTACTCCATACACTTGCTAGTGTTGCAGGTTCTTCCTTGAAGAAACTTGCCTCTGCTTATATTCCTGGGGTCTGCGAACAGGCTCAGGCCTGGGCATCGAGACAAGTAGAACCATTTCCAGGGCAGCTCACACCAACCCTCTGCTCAATTTCTTATAACCTCATTTAGTCTAGGTCAAGTTGCCCAACTGTTTCTTGTCTGTCTCGCCACTAGGAACCTGATGGTCCATCTGTCATCACCATAGGTCTCTGTGGGTCCATGTCCCCAATGGCCATTCCATTCTTGCCATCTGTTATGGTAGTTACATGCCTCTGATGTTTAAGGGCTGCTGCCTAGACCCAGAGTATGGACTTCTGTTATATGTGTTGTTATAGGGAATCAGTTCCCCAACAGTATCTCCTCCCATCAACCACAGCCCAAAGGACAGTCATCAGCAAGCCTCTCAGTGGTTTTCAGCCCTCCTGGTCTTATGTAACAAGTCCATTCTAACTGTCACCACTCTGAAGAAGGCTGGCCTCTTCTCAAACCCATACCAAGGCATTCCCAGCACCTCCACCTCACGGATTATGGGTCACCCTTGTTCTGAGATTCGAGAGGCCATCCTGGCAGGGTACAGGACCAGCTTTGGGAGCCCTTGCCTGGGTGCTGATTCCTGAGTCATGAAGTGTGGCACCATCAATAGACTCCTCCCTGCCAGCCTTATAGTCCTTCTTCCCTGGACCTCCTGGCACTCCTCCAGGACTCAGTCCCAGGCATCTCCTCCCCAGTCCTGGACAGCAACCCTCAGGCAGGCCCAACAGCACTGGGGAGCCCACGCCTTTCCGCTGGGAGCAGGGGGCCCTGCTTGAGCCCGGATCTGGCTGCACTCTAGCTCCGGGCTTGAAGCCCTGAGGGAGGGCAGGAAAGTTCTTGGGGAAAACACAATCTTGCAAGTCCTCTGTCCCAGGCAAGGCCTTTGCAAGGCCTGCAGGCCATGGAAGAGTGCTCTCCCCCAGCCACAAGGAGGGTGCCACTCCCACCAGTCCTGAGGGCCCAACAGGTCAAGTTTATTCACCTAAAAGCCCCGCTGGAGGTCTCCAATTTCCGCTCCTTCCCTACCAGGGTCCTGAGTGTAGCAGAGGAGACCTGTCAGGAATTGTAGTTCCTCCATCTTCACAACTAAATTTGGGGCTGGCTTTGAGCATCTCCTCTGGCTAGGAGATGAAGAACTCTTCAAGGACTTCTATGACGGCCTCTGGCTTTCATGTTGTGCCTTGAGTTGATGACTGCCTCACCTTGTCATTTTCTTCCCTCTGGGTTTGTGTGGCCGTTCCAATCCATCCTTTAAAAGGTTATCCCCCTCCGGTCCTCAGTCCCAAGCACTACTGCACAGCCACTGTATCTTCTCCTTCGCCGGTAGCCCATCCTGACGCCAGCCAGGTAAGAGTGGCCTGATTACAGCCACCATAAGACTGATTCCATGGTGCCTGGGCAGTCGTGACTATCCGCCAGCGAATGAAGTGAATCCAGAATCCAATCCTGAGGTTCTGCTTCTGAAACCCCTCCTGGCACCAACAGTCTTAGGCTGCAGACCCAGAAACAAAGATTGCAGCAAGTGATTTATCTGGCAGGACGTCCGAGACACACCAGCACGGGAGTGGGAGGTGAGACCAGGAGCGGGTGGAAGATGCAATGGGATATTCAGAGCAACTGACCACTGCAGGCAGCCTGGGCTCTGTCTTGTTGAGGGTCTCCAAGAGATGGCGTGAGGCAGCCTCCCAGATCCTCACCTGCTGGTGATGCTGAAGCATTTATCCTCCAACTCTGCTTGCTCCTAGACTGTCACCCCAGAGTCCTCCACAGGCAGCTGAGGAAAGCTCTCAGCAAGTGTTTGCAAGAGACCCTGTCTGCGCAGATGAGAACCAGCACAGTGCCGGCACATGGAACAGGACAACATCAGCCTGCATGTGCACTCACCTGACCGAGGCCCCTGGCAGCCTGCACCGGGAAACATCAGCAAGACACCACAGGCAGGTACTGGATACCAATAGCAGCGGAAGACCATGCAGGTAGCAGAGAGCATGGCCTCCGAGGACACAAGGACTAGCACAGTGAACTGTGACAGGGAAGCAATGTTGAAAAGCAGAGCGAAGTCCCACATCAAGCGGGATTCTATAGTGGCAGTGAGCATCCAGGTACTTGATGTGTGAAAAAGAATGTCAGGGAATACCCAGAGGAGAGAGGAAAGTGTCAAACAGGCAGGAGTCACCTCCTAGCAATGCCAAGACCAGCCTTGGACGGAAGAAGATGGGTAAGCTGATAAATTAGCTTTTATGAGCAAACTTCACACTTAATCACATTAGCTGAGCCCATGATTTGAAGAGGTCCCATTAGACAAGAAACCAATTTGCATACAACAGAAGCCAGTAACTGTCCCCAACAATAACAAAACTGTTCACTGTAGCAATTCATTGAGAAATCAGCTGGTTCAGTAGGAAACTAAATAAACAGCCAATGATTATGCCTAAGGAGAAGGTTTTCACTCTTCCACCAGCTCTTTTGATGCTGCTGACCCAGGCTACCTGGCTAATATGAACTTGGGATTACCCCCTGGCACAGGCAGGTACTGCTGGCTCCATCATGGAGCAAGCCAGCTGGGAAACAGTCGCCATGAACGCAGTACCAAACAGAAGTCAAATCCAAGGATAGAGTCTTGGGTGATAGTCTTTTCTAGGCAGCTTTTGTCTTTAATCCTCAAGATAGAGCACTAGAAAGTCATTGTTTTAGAACACAGTTCTTCAAGAAGACATGACTAATCCTTGACTCAACCATAAAGGTGCTGACAAGACAGGCTATATAATCTGTGGGGCCAAATGCAAAATTAAAACATGGGGTCCTTTGTTCAAAAATTATTAATAATTTCAAGACAGCAAGAACAGATCATTAAACCAAGCAAGGGTCCTGTGTGAATGCACAGGTCTCATGCCCATGAAGCTTGCCCAGGTGCTCAAAAACAAGGTCGGATACCCAGAGAGGTGGGCTGAAAGTCAGTAGCCTCAGCTTTGCCCCTTTCCTGCCATATGCTTGCTGTGCAACAATAGGCAAATCATTAGCTTCTCTGGGCTGTCTAAAAATTCAAGACAAAGAACAGATATAAGGAAAATTCAAGGTTTTAAATCTAGTTTACTATTCACAACATTGATCTTTTAGGAATCAATAGGTCTATAAATATGTTTATACTTAGCCCTGGGAAAACTTTATTTTCAACTAACATCTATTTCTTACCCATTTCCTGCCTGCCACCATGCCAAGCTCTGGAGACAATGATTAGTGACATTTATTTCCTAATGGGACCCCCACTTTACACAACCTGATATCCAAAGGTGGGACCACATTAACAAGCAGGGTGTATCTGCCAGTGGTGCCCTTCAAAGGTGTTGCCCTGAAATATTATTTAAATCTTGAAAGCTGTCCCTTTTGGAATGGCCTTTTGTGCCAACATTAAAGCACCAAGAGAGTCAGCCCCACTGCACGAGAGTCACTCCTGTCCTTGGACCACTACTGTCACACTCGCCTGAATACTCATCTGGTTTGATAGTTTTGTTCAGAATGATTTGGAGTCATTTCAAAAATTTAAACCCATTTACCAAGAGTTTTTCAAGACATAAAGTTCATTTAGTCATTTACACTTTACAGGTTAAATTTTACAAGTATTTCCTTCATTCATCAGGATGGTAGAGAAAAGTGTTATTTTTATCTCCACTTTAAGTAAGAGACTTTGTCTAAAATAAAATATACAATTCTTCTAATAGAATATACAATTTGCCCAAGAAATCAATCCTTAAAAAAAGACCAAAAATATTTGGAGAAATGGCAACACCGTTGGCATAAGTCTACAGTGTCCTGATGTGACAAATTCACAGGGTGACCACTGACATGAGTTTTGCATGTAACCACTCATACATTAACAACCCATGGGTGTGGGCACATGTGCCATGCACTAGGATTGCTGTTTGGAAAGAGAATTCTTCCTTCAAGTGAAATCTAAAGCAGAAGTCCAAAATGTTATACAAAACTTGGGCTAGTTGGTTAAAAAGAGGTAGGGCGGCCTTGTGTCTCTGATTATTCCCTACTTGCTCTGATTCTTGGAACACGGGGGCTCCCGCAGCCCAATAAGAAAACCAGCAACTTCAAGTAAGCTGTAGAAAAATTAATTCTAACATGTTGTTTGATGAAAGTGGTTTGTTGAATCAAAGAGTAAAAAAGGCAATCAATGCAGAGAAACAATAATTCATTAATGAAAAAAATATGACCAATAAAATAAGATTAATCATATTTAAAGATGAATCATTTACATTCCTGAAGTACAGGAAGTATAGATGAAATTTGTTTGAAAACAGGCACAAATATTCCCACCCATGGAACCCACATGCCTGGTGAGGAGGCGGTGGGGAGACGGGTCATGGCAGAGGTACTGTGAGAGTCTGCTCAACAAATATGAAGAAAGCGGTGGCACAGCTTACGGAAATGTGCGAAGGAAAACCATTCCCCGGTTTCCACATAAAGCCTCAAGGGTGGAAGGGGTGGGGCAGGCCTCAGCAGCACTGACAGGAGTGGTCACTCATGGTTCCTTTGGTGGGGTCTTTTTCCAATGCAGCAGGAACTGGTGACATTCTGGTTCACCCCTGGCCTCAGAGGCCTCCCTGCCGCCTCCCCACCAGGCATGTGAGTCCCTGGGGACAAGCACTCTTTAGTTGACTTTTGCGAAACCAGTAGCATTTCAGATAGACTGGGAGTAGAAATCGAGATGGAATAGACCTTGGGAGACACAGACAGGCAATTAGAATCGTGAGGTTAATTTAAAAGCATGCCCCAGTTGAGGTGGGGAGTGAGGCAGGAGTCCTTCATTCTTGGAACTTGTCCCAGGAGCAAAGATGCTGCTTTTCACATTTGCCCACAATGCTGGTGGGAAAACAATGCAAAGAAGAGTGACACCATGTGGAGTACTTGCTTGTGCTCAGTGCTTACTATGCGTTGCTTCCTTTAATCTTCACAAGAGCCTTCACGGAAGCCAGGTGCTTAGTTAGCCCCTCCTTACTACCAGCCAAGGAGACTGAGATCCTAGGGAGAGGGAGTGGCCTGATTCCCAGGCCTGCCGTAGGTGGCCGGGCATCCATGCTGACCAGTTCTTCCAGTCCCTGGCCTGTGTTCCTGGCCTCCATGCTGCTTGGTACCCTGGACTGGCCGACTCTGGCAGTCTACCTGTTCCACTGTGGAAAGTGGAGAGCAGCTGAGTTGGGAAATAACCTTCCGGACTCCTTGTTCTGAGACCCTTTAAGACCCAGACACAAGGATGCGGGTGTCAGGCCTGGAGCCTGCACCTACCTGCCCTGCTCACAACCCTCCTCACTCTATATCCACGTGAACCAGGGAAGCATGGGGGCGCGGTGGGGGGTAACAGAGCATGGTGTGTGTGTGTGTGTGTGGAGGGGGTGCTACCTGGGCCTCCCCAGCTTCTCTCCAGCCCCCAGGTCACCTCCCTTCTGGCTGTTTACCTCTTGTCCCTTTCCAGAGGAGCACACTACAAAGCAGACAGCCACGGAATTTCCTATGAACACAGGTCTTACTACTCTCTTCCTGCTTTCGAGGTTTTGAATACATTTATATGTTTCTTGTAAACGCTCAAGATAAGGCATGAATGCAGCTCCTACCCCTCCCTCCCTTCCTCCAATTTTTAGTCCTCTTTACACAGGAATGGGCCAGACTCCACCCATTAAAGCTGAATGTGCTACCATAAAAATCTGAAAAAATCCAAACCATCTTGCCAATACTCTCAGAAACAGAGACTTCCCACAGGGAGTGGAGAATGTTCTGCATTCTACTTTTAGGTGTAAAAAAAAATAAAAGAGGGGCAAGGAAAACAGTGAAACAAAACATTCCATCCTGTTCAAAGAGTAAAATAATGATAATAATAAAAATAATAGCAGCTTTTGGGCTTCAGGTCAGAGCAATATTGTTGAGTTTACCCTTTGAATCTCAATCTGCTTTTCACACATGACAGTTACAGATAAGTTTTTCTTCACAAAAAAAAAAAAAAAAAGACAGGACCACAATTAGAACCAAAATAAATACATCCAAGGACTGGAAATTGAAGAAACATGCAGCGGTGAGTATTGATGTCACAGGTCCGTGGGGCTCCAGGTAGAGGAGGTCAGAGCTCAGTTATGGCAGGAAGCGTCGGACTAAAAGCTTCTCTCAGAAGGAAACCGAGCCTGGTTCCTGGGAGAGGGAGGCAGCAGGGCAAAGCATGGCTGGGCTTGCTCCTCATCCTCACAGTGCAGGGAGGGGCAAAGAAGGGCTTCACCAGGGTGACTGTCACCAAGGAGCAGAGCCCCAAGGCAGGAAGGAGCACAGGCCACATTAGGTGGGTGGGGGGAGGCAACCACAAAACCAGGGAGAGAGAACTTAGAAACTCCCCTGTCCCAATGGTTCTGCAAACCAACATCCCAAAGGACACGGGGAAGGTAGCTCTAAGTAGTGCTCCTACAAACTTAGTCATCAGCTGGGAATTTAGGTCATGGAGCAACCTCAAAATGAATTTCAGGCAGGCCCTGGCCGATTGGCTCAGTGGATAGAGCATTGGCAAGGCTTACAAATGTCCTAAATTCAATCCTGTGAGGGGATCACAGTGAGCACATGAGAAGCAACCATCTGCTTCACTCCCCCTCCCTCTCTCCTTCTATCTCTTCTCCTCTCACAGCCAGTAGCTCAGTTGGTTCCAGCATTGGCCCCCAGAGCTGATGATAGCTCTGTTGATTAGATCATGGACCCCAGATGGGAGTTGTGGGGGCAGGAGGGGGGGACCCTGATCAGGGCACATGTGGGAGTCTGTCTCTCTATCTCCCCTCCTCTCACTTAAAAAAAATTAATTTCAAATGAGCATGTTTAAACCCTTAAAGGCCATCAAAAATATTAGCAAGACTTTATACAACAAAACTAGGAAGCAATGAAACAAGAAAAGAGAGGACAAAGAATCAATTAGAAATCTTGGAAAAGAGAAATACAATAATAGAAATAGTAGTTTATATAGGTATCCTCAGTTCAGTACACATTCACCAATCTGTCATACACAATTTCATGTTCAGGTTGTGAGCTAAAAATGTATGGGCATTAAAGAGAGTTTCAAGTGAGTGTGTGAGGGGGTATAGAGGAGACAGGGAGGGATAGAGAGGACAAGAAGCAGAAGCAGTGGAAAGAAGTGAAGATACTGCAGATGGTGGCACCTTGGAGTCCTCTCCCCACTCCAGCATATTTAGACTCCCTGGAGCTGACAGCCTTGTCTACACAATGAGGGTAATAATGACCATAACAGTGTTAAGGTGAAGGTAATGGACATTTTATGTAACATATTCTACCCTTGGTAAGAGCAGCTTATCAAGGAAGGAAAGTATATCGACACTTTGTTTTTTAATTATATTTTTTATTATAAAAAGATATGAGACCTAACATGTCACCTTCCTTTGTTATCAGAGTAGTGCATTCTCTGATACTCTGGTCATAGAAGTGCCCTTTAGGGAGGCCATTTCGGACTCCTACTAATAGAAGCTTTTCTTGACAGAGGTCTCTGGTTTCCGGAGGCTGCCACACCACACAACTTGGGTGGATCAGAATAAAATGGCCACACTGACATCTCACTGGCTCACTTGACAGAAGAAAAATGTTTCAAAATGACTTAATCCTTTTACTCCTACAGTCTTCCTTCTAAGTACTACCTCATAATTCAATAAAAACTTATCTGTGTTAACAAGTGTCTATGTCCGCTCCAGCCTTGGAGTTTACTTCGCCCAGCGTGCACCCATTATCTGACCAACCAGGTGCCCACGTCTGCTCCCCCACCCTTGACGTTGTGATTGACTGTGGGCAAGGGCTCATTTCTAGTAGCTGATGCCCTCTGCTCTCAGGAAATGAGAGAGCCCTGATTAAATAAAACATGACAGAATTAGATCTTCCAACATAAATGGAACCAGAAACACCTGTGCATGTTTGCCTAGAGTGGTGTCAGGGAGGGTTCAGGGAGAACAGGGTTAATTCACAGAATCCCTTGCACCCAGGTGGCCTGTGTGTCAGAACCAGAGGAACATCTTTAATATGAGGTTGGATAACTTGACCATCTTTCTCTTTTTTCTCTATATACCCACAACTCTTTAGAAGTTATGAAATATTTCAAACACCTGAGATAATAGACCTTACCACTTTGCCAAATTTATATCAGGGCAATCGATCTCACTAAAGAGTAGGAAGTGAATGACATGAGTAAAACCCACACTAAAATTTCCCCACAATCTCTCCAGAAACAGCTACTATCTTGAAGTTAACATTCATGCTTTAATGTTTTTTACTATATATCCAATAGGTAGTCATGAACTTTGTACTGTTGTGTGTTTTAAAACTTCCATGCTTGGTATCCACACACTTTGGCATCTTACTTTTTTCACTCAGTATTATGTAGTTGCAATTTTACTCATTATTTTTTCTACAAATAGTTATAGGGTGCCTACAGTAAGCCGCACACTGTTTTAGGTGTTGAGGTGGGAGGATTAAAAAAAAAAAAGACAGAGAAATAAAACCCCTATCCTTGTAGACAAACAATAAGGAAAATAAGTAAAATACATACTATGATATATATTAAATATATTGTGTATGAAAAATATATTATGGCAATGCTAAGTCCTAACAGGAACACTTAAAAGAAAACAAATAGGAAGTATGTATGTGGAGGTGGGGAGCAAGGTTGTCAATTTAGATATCATGTGGGTCAGGTTAAACATGGCACTGTATTTATAATCCCTGGTGAAATGACAACTCTGACACAGAGCGCTGACTCAGTGCTCATCTGTGCTTACTGCCCCTTCAGAATTGCCAAGTCATAGCGTACGCACGACTTTAAACTCATGTGCTCCTCACTTCCCTCTGGGACTGTATTAACAGATAGTCCCACCAGCAGGGATCAAAATTTCCATTCTTCTAATTTCTCATAAGACTTCTAAATTTTGCCTTTCTGAACAGTATGCTTGTTGCCATTTTAATTTTTATTTCCCAGATTATTATTATGGCTGAGATCTCCATATTGGCCACTTTGATTTCCTTTCTGGAATTGTCTGTTCACGTCCTCTGCTCTATCTTCTATGAGGATGTTTGTGTTAATTTTATTCATTTATATAATTCCTTTACACAGTTTGGATTAATCCTTTGTCACTTACAGGGATTGTAGATACATTCTCCCTCTCTGTGGCTTGCCTTTTTACTTCCTCTACGACATCTGTGATGCAGGACCAACACTAATCTAATCAAACGAGTAAGCCTGTCTTTTGTCATTTGTTCTTTTTGTCTCTTGAGAACAGCTTCCCTACCCTAATGTTATAAAAGTGTTCTGCTATAGTTTTTTCTAATTTTTACAGCTTTTCATACAAGTCTATAATTTGTGAATAAAGTAAAATAACAAGATAAGATTTTTTCTTTTTTTCTATAGAGAGCCAGCCAGTTGTCCCTGCACTGATTCACTGGGGAGCAATTTTTTTTCATTTCCTGTTGCATGAGGTTTTAGAACTGTTTCTATGTATCTCTGCATTGCTGATTCCAAATCAGAAAGCCTTTTTACTGTGCATGCTCTAGTTTTTTATGCAATTTTAATTTCTTTTTGTTACAGTTAATGCCATGCATTGGTTTTTAAATTGGAGTTAAAGGGCAACGACTCTTGGATTGAACATAACCACAAGGCAATTAATGTTTTATAAACACCTATTTTACATAATTGTAGTTGTTTTTAAATGTAAAAAATTATTATCTGATAAAAACACCCTCTTGTTTTGTTGTAAGATTGAATCATGGCTTCTTCGAGTAGGCATAAATGTAAGAATAGTCCTAACACCTTCTGTTATATATGTGGCTTCCACATCAAAGGCCCAATATTTTGTCATTTGTGACACGTGCATATATTGCCTATTTTCAGCGGTTCCAATTGGTTATTCAACTCATCTGCAAGAAGATTATAATGACAGAAAAATTGTCCTTGACTTTCTGAAGTATGAGGAGCATAACTGGATCATTTGTGTGGATCTTAAAATGGTAAATTTCCTTCTAGGACAACAGAGAGGTTTCACAAAGTATCCTTGCTTTCTGTGTTTGTGGGACAGCCGAGCTCAGGAAAAACACCGGACACAGAAGGAGTGGCCGAAACGTGAAGCTCTGAAAGTAGGGATGCAAAATATTGTGAATGAACCTGTAGTTAATTGAGACAGGATCATTTTCCCCCCACTTCACATCAAACTTGGCTTAATAAAGCAGTTTGTTCAGGCTTTGAATAGAGAAAGTGAATGCTTTCAACATATTATTTCTGCTATTCCGCCTTGTTTTTCGAGAAGATAAAAGCAGATGTATTCGATGGACCTCAGATTCAAACCCTCATACATGACAAAGAATTTGCCAGGAAGATGAATAAGGAGGAGAAAGCAGTATGGCAGTCTTTTGTGGCAGTTACAAAGAACTTCCTTGGCAAAAAAAAGCAAAAAACTATGAGCTTCTGGTTCAAAGGATGCTGTTGGCTTTCTGAGACATTGGATGTAACATGAGCGTTAAGATTCACTTCCTGAACAGTCATCTTGATAAGTTTCCCGAAAATCTTGGAGCTGTTAGTGATGAGCAGACTACTGCTGGAGCATCAAACGAGATTGTCCTCAACAAGTACACAAACGCAAGAGCTACAAATGCAATTTTTTGCCCAAATAGAATTTAAATAAGTTTTGCGCAAATTTTATGATTTAATAAAATCATAGTAGTGTTTTAATATGTTCTATTTCAAAATTGTAGACAAATTCTGATGCAATCATATCTTTTACTGCATTAGTGTATTTACTGCATTATATAAATTATTATATTTTCACAAAGATGATGCCCAAGAAGACATTCTACTTTATTATGTTAAACTAAATGTTGAAAATTTTACAATAAGATAAAAACCTAAAATCTTGAATTGCAAAGAAACCGTAGCTTACAGAGAAAAACTAATCTCAGATTTGAGATCAACGCACTTGAATTAGGTAAGAACAAGTGTTTTTGTGGATGCAACAAAAATTTTGTTCCCCAGTGATTGAGTAGCCCATATCTTCTCTGTTAATTACTAATGAGACCTCTTGTCAATTACCAAGTTACCAAACATGGGATCTGTTTCTGAACTGATTGTCTGACTGGTCTGTGCTTCTGTCCCTTACCAGCTCTACTGTCTTTATCATCGTAGCTTTATCTGGCAACTATAATGACCCACACACACACCTCTTATCATTAGTCTTCCACAAAACTACCTTGCAATTATTGGTCTTTCCTACTCTACGGTAATAATTTTAGTATCCATTTGGAAAATTCTCAGTAAAGAGTAGAATAACATTGCATACATTAACTTAGGAGAACTATTAACTTTACAATATTGAGCTCTTTCATCATGAAGCTATATCTTCACTTATTTAGGTCCTGCTTAATGTCTTCTAAGACATAAATTTTCATAAAAACCTATAATTTTTGTCACATTATGTCCTACTGTTTTATATATATATAGGCTATAGAAAATGGTGCCTATAATTGCATTTACTAATTTACTGCTGGTATAGAGAAGAACTATTAGGTTTTGTATATTGGTCTTCTATCTAGAAAACTTGCTGAATTCTCCTATTAGTTTATCTGCAGTTTAGTTAGGTTATTTAATTGTTTATCTAGAAATAAATATATTATCTTGAAATATTACTAGTTAGGAACTTTTATTTTTTAATTATCATAGCTCTTTTTCTTTTTTTCTTTTTTTGTGATAAAGAGAGAGAGAGAGACAGAGAAATGAGCAGATAGGGACAGACAGACAGGACGGGAGAGAGATGAGAAGCATCAAGTCTTCATTGCAGCATCTTAGTTATTCATTGATTGCTTTCTCATATGTGCCTTGACCTGGGGGCTACAGCAGAGCAAGTGACCCTTGCTCAAGCCAGCAACCTTGGGCTCAAGCCAGCGACCTTGGACTTCAAGCCAGCGACCTTTGGGCTCAAGCCAGCGACCATGGGGTCATGTCTATGATCCCATGCTCAACGCAGTGACCCCATACTCAGGCCAGCAACCATGGGGTTTCAAACCTGGGTCCTCTCATCAAAATAACCTAGAGATGTTTTCTCTGAACATATGTACCCTGATTTATCAATGTCACCCCATTAAAATTAATTTTTTTAAAAAGGAACTGGCTCACGAGAAGGAGAAAGAGCTACCTAAAAGCTTCTCAACAGAGACCACAGAGCCTACTGGAGCATGGCCCAGGGAGACAGACAGAAAGAAGGGGATTTTTGACTCTCACAGTGAAGCCATATGCTGGGTTGTTAAGAATAGCCTAAAATACACCATACTGAGAGTAGACATTCTAAAGTGATTGATATATATATATATATGGTGATGTTGCTGCTGCTGCTGAGCAATTACAAAGCGCCTGGCACCCTTTCTGTCATCATGACCAGAATGTTGACTTCACACTGTATCATTGCCTTTTACAGAAGAGAAAAACAGAACCTCAGAGATCATGATTTTCCAGGGTCACACAGCTGCTGAGTCATAGTGTCAGAAATCAGAACTAAGTTTTGTGTGCATCCTAAACCTGTTAAAAACCAGTTTATATTCACTTCATAATTGGATTTCAGTGTGGGATCCAAAGTGGAAAGATAGGACAAGAGGGGGAAAGTCCATCTTGGAAGAGTTCTGTCCAAGAATACTCTAATTCAGTGAGTGGATCTCGGTCTAAGGGAATGTTGGCTGTCACAACTGTGTGTATGTGGAGGGTACTATAAGTGTCTGGTGAGTAAAGTACAGGGATACTGTTAAATATCCTACAACACATGAACAACCCCGCAACAAATAATTATCTGAGCCCTTACTTATGAACTGTGTTGAGTGTGGAGAAACTTGAGAAACACTTGTCATTGTTCCAAAGTCCATGGTCTTTGTTATTCTGGTATCCATAATGAGTAATAAAAATGTTCCGACTGGAAAAAAAAAAAACCTGGGCCCTCTCTGTCCCAGTCCAAACTATCCACTGCACCACTGCCTCATCAGGCCCATAGTTCTTTTTCTTATTTTTAGAAAAACATGATTAATATTAAATAGAAATTGAAATTCATAGATGTCCTCATCTTGATACTGATTAAAGAAGGACTATTTTCTATCTTTTATCAGTAGTATAATGTTTACTGTAAATTTTTGGTAGGTATTAGGTTAAAGAAATTTTCATTAGACATGGGTTTTGAATGACATAATACTTATTTTCTGCATCTACTTAAATGATGCCATTATTTTATCCTTTAATTTGTTAATGTACTTGTTTATTCTTGTATTCTGAGAAAATCTCCAAATCTAGTAATAATGTATTTTGTCCATTGCTGAATTTTGTTTGATAATATTTTATTTAGAATTTTGTATCAATATGCATAAGTGAGATTGTTCAATGATTTTCCTTTATCTTACTCTTCTCTGAGTTTTGGTATCAAGCTAAACCTAATCTTATAAAATGAGTTGTGGCAATCTTTTCCTTTTTTCCTGTAGTCTGTGAACAACTGGAATGAAATATAAAATATTTATCCTTCAGAGCTTTTGTACAACTCATTGGGTTTTGTTTGTGTAAAGGAAGCAGATATTTAACTTCAAATTCATTTTCTTAATGGGTTGTAGACCAGTTAGGTTTTCTATCTATTATTGAGTAGATTTTTGTAAGTGATACTTTTCTAAGAAATTATCTATTTCATTTCAATTTTCATATTATTGTTCAGAGGATTTGCTTAGGAATTCTAAAATGTCAGCCATATAGACACTGTCTTCTATTTTTCTAGCTAAAGTTTGCTAGAGATTTGTTTATATTACTGGTCTTAGTGAAGAAGAAACAGCCATGAGGTTTGTGAATCTTTTTAATTCTTTGGTTTTTGTTTTATTAATTTTTATTCTCAGTTTGATGATTTCCTTTCTTAATAATTCTTCCTATTTAATATATTGCTATTTTTTAAAAATAACTATATCCCTTTATTTGTATCATATTCATTTAAAGGCATGGATTTTTTAAATCATTTTAGTTATATCCCAAAAGTTTGGTTAATTTAACTTTCTAGATTTTAATATAATTCATTAGTTATTTAGAAGTAGGTTTCAAAATTTGTCAATATGGGTTTTCATTAATTGTTTTATTGTGCTATGTAATTTCCTTTCTTTTTGTTTTGGTGTAGAGAACATGGGCTATAGTATATTAAATGTTTAATATGTTTTAGATTTTCTCTGTTTTTAAAAATTACATGTGTGAAAGAAAAAATGTTATCTTCTAACTGTTGTGTGTGAAGATGTCTCGCTATCAAGATAGATATAGCCATCTCTAATATATCACCTTTCTCATTATACTAATTTAAATCCCTATATCAGGATTCAAAGATGGTGACAGAGTAGGTAGAAATTTCAACTGCCACCTCCCAGGAACAAATTGGATTACAACTTAATTTAAGAACCACCATCTTGAAAAACCAACTTTGGACTAAACAAAGAGGAGTCTATAAACAAGGATCACAGAAGAAGCCACACAGAGACTGGTAGGAAAGGCAGAGATGCAGAAATGGCTTCCCTACTCCCAGGAGCAAGCTGCGGCTGAGGGTCCAGAAGGACTCTCACTGTGGGGAGGTTTGCCCTGAGAGGTGTGGATCCTCAGCCCCAGGCCCAGAGCCCCATCCTAAAGCCCCAGAGCCTAGAAGAGGCACCCACACAGCATTTAGTAGTAAGAAGAGCAGGGTTTCTGTCTGTGAGAAAGAGACAGAGCTCTCAGAGACACAGGCTCCATCTTAAAGGGCCCACGCAGAAAATCTCGTTCACAGCCACTTACTTGGGGCTTCGGTGGTGGAGAGTTGAGAGAAGTAGAGTTGCATGAGGAGAGTATAAGTTGGAGGCCCAGAGAGAGACACAATTGGGGATGACCACTGGAACCCCTGTGCTGAGACATTCTCCAATACTGCAGTCACCATCTTTCTTGGGTGGAGCAGTCCCCTCTGAGTGGTATCAGACTGGGGAGAAGCAACTCAGGAATCTTTCCTGCTCTAGTCATGGTGACTAGGTCATGCTGAGAAGCCAGGAGGCAGGGGTGCATCAGTGACTCAGTTTTCTGATGTTGAGGCTGGATCTTCACACACACACCCCCAACATGCTCCTGAGTCTAAGATTGATAATTCCACTTCACTGGAAACTCAGCAGAAACTATCCAGAGTGCAGACAGACCACACCTCTGGGTCTCAGAGGCCATACCCACCAGACTCCTAGCACCACACCCTACTGAGGTTTGTGAAAAAAGTCTGGACAGACTGACATCTGGGGCTGGGGGCGGAATCACACCCACCACCCTTCCTAATCCCTGAATTGCCACAGGCTCTAGACCCTAGCAGAGGTTTTTACAGTGGCCAAGCCCAACAAGCAGCCAGCAGACAGAGGCTGCAGGAGGTGGTACTCAGGAAACCTTGGCCTTTTAAGCGGTCCTTCCCCCAGGCCCAGTATGGGTAAAAGCCAGCTGAAGTGTGCAGTTGGTATTTCTATGTGCACATGGGCCAAGAAGAGGCAGCCACAAACTCTGGATTGCTTGTAGCTCCAAGAAGTTTGCTGAGGGCCAGTCATGGGCAGTGTCTCCTACTGGTCTGTGCTGGATTCCTACCAGGGAGGCCCAGGGCTGGCACAACCAGTGGCCAGTTGGGGAAAGCATTGGTTCAGGACCTAACAACCCTTGATAGAGTGATATCCAAAGGAAAGTCTCCTCACACCTGGCCCAGCTGAGGCAAATTTCACTCTCTGTGATCAGCACCTGCATAGCAGCTCATGTGCATTTGATAGGGAGGAGCTTCACAATCAGCCGGCTTGGGTGCTGGATATCCTGCCCTGCTGTGCCAGATTCCACTGGGGGAAGGAAGAGAGGCTTGGAGCATGGACATTTAAAGTGTGGGTCCCTGTAAGCCTATTGTTGGATCTGGTTGAGGGGCTTAACCACTTTCTGGGGGGACACAGTCAGCTCCAGGAGAGCACTCTCTCAGTCTTCCTCCCTAAGACCAGGTTCTCACCAGCTATAAAAAGAACTTCTTCAGAGTGGACTGTCAGCCCTACTTCAATCTTAACCTGATGATCACCCTGTTGAGGAGAAATAAAATTTGAGTATCCAGCAGTGGCTGAGAAATTAGGCTCTAAAGTGGGGGCCACATTCCCCATTCTGAGCTACTGACCAAAAGATTCCTGAAGTAGTGGGTCCCACTAACATTGTATTCCCAACCTCAGGTCCCTTAACCCAAGATTGCAACATGCAAAGGGGTTGGTTGCATGAAGTCAGTCTGAGCCCACACTACAGTTTTTCTACAGAAGACTTTGTGGGAAGACCAGGCAGCTGCAAGAGGAGGTAAAGCAGCTGAAAAGTGGAGGCAAATCTTACAGAGCTTGGGGCTTTTACAGAGTTGCTGTCATCTCTAAGCAGGAGGAAGTTGATCCTTATACAAAGGTGGGCACCTCCCACACTACCTAGGCACAGAAAACACAAACAGCAAAAAAAGCAGTAGCTGCAGACAGGTAACCCATAGTAGGTTACAAACAACAGCTGATGCCAACCCAAAAAGATCTAGAACCAACACTAGTGGTATTGGTGGCAGACAGCACCAACCATAGACTCAGTTAGCTACACAAGCAGCATGCCCAAAGGAGGAGTCTAGCAGGCCCCAGACATTGTGGAGAATAAATATGCCTAATAAAATGAACATTACACAGTGTGTAATACACATGATAAACATTGACACTTAGAGCCAGCCAGACTAAAAAAATAACCATACCCATGAAAGGACCAACTGCATTCAATACTCACATACAACAGGAGAGAAAATCAAACCATCAAGAAGCATTTCTAGAACAAGAAAAACAGGTGGCCTGGAGGTCACTAAGCCCATCCTCTTCATAAGGACACCACAAAAATTTCAAAGTCAGAAAGCGCTAGCTAATACATAGACAAAATGGGCAGACAAACAAATATGACCCAAATGAATCAACAAGAGAAATCACCAGAAAAAGAACTAAATAAAATGGAAATAACCAAACTACCAGATGCAGAGTTTAAAATAATGATTTTTAGGATGCTCAAGGATCTTAGAGCAACAATGGATGGACATAATTAACACCTAAATAAAGAGGTTGCAAGCATCAAAAAGGACATTGAAATCATAGAAAAAAAAAACAGTCAGAAATGACAAATAAAATATGAGAAATGAAGGCTGCACTAGAATTAACAACAGCAGACTGGGTGAAGCATAGGTTCAAATCAATGATTTAGAAGACAAGATAAACATAAGCACAGAAGTAGAGCAGGAAAACAAAAAGGGCAAAAACACTGAGAGGAAACTCTAAGAGAGCTCTGTGACAACATGAAGAGAAACAAAACCTGCATCATAGGAGTTCCTGAAGGAGAATAAAATGAACAAGGAATAGAGAACCTGATTGAAGAAATCATAGCTGAAAATTTTCCTAAATTGATAAAAGAAAAAGTCATATAAGTTGAAGAAGGACAGAGAGTCCCATTGAACAGGAACCCAAGAAGGCCTATACCAAGACACATTATAATTAAAGTGCCAAAGTTAAGAGACAAAGAAAGAATACTAAAAGCTGCAAGAGAATAGCAGTTAATTACCTACAGAGGAGCCCCATAAGGATGACATCTGACTTCTCAACAGAAACACTTGAGGCCAGAAGGGATTGGCAAGAAATATTTAAAGTCATGCAAAACAAGAACCTACACACAAGACTACTTTATCCAGCAATGCTATTGTTTAAAATTGAAGGAGAAATAAAAAGTTTCCCAGAAAAACAAACAAACAAACTCAAGGAATTTATTATAACCAAACCAAGAAATGTTAAGAGGCCTGCAATAAAAAGAACAAAGGGGGAAAAATCAAGTAAAAGAGGAATGTAGATTTAAAAAACAAAATGACTATAAATAAGTACATGTCAATAATAACTTTAAATATAAATAAATTAACTGCTCCAATCAAAAGATATAGGGTAGCTCCTTGGACAAGAAAACAGGACCCGTATATATACTGTCTACAAGAGACCCACCTCAAAACAAAAGATACACATGGACTGAAAGTGAAGGGATGGAAAAAAGTATTTCATGCAAAAGAAAATAAAAAAAAATCTGGGGTATCAATATTTATATCTGTCAAAATAGACTTTAAAACAAAGGTTATAGTAAAAGATAAAGAAGGTCACTACATAATAATAAAGGGAGCAATCCAACAAGAGGATATAAACATCACAAATATCTATGCACCTAATATAGGAGCACCTAAATATATAAAGTGGATTTTGATGGACATAAAGGGCAAGATCAACAGCAATACTACGATAGTAGCAAATTTTAATACCCCACTAAAATCAATGAATAGATACTCAAAACAGAAATATAACAAAGAAACAGTGGCCTTAAATGACATGCTAGATCAACTGGATTTAATAGATATCTTCAGAACCTTTCACCCCAAAGTAGCAGAATATACATTCTTTTCAAGTGCTTATAGTCATTCTCTAGGATTGACCACATGTTAGCACACAAAACGAGTCTCAGTAAATTTAAGAAGATTGAAATAGTATCAAGCATCTTCTCTGATTACAATGGTATGAAACTAAAAATCAACTACAGTAGAAAAACTGAAAAACATTCAAACACTTGGAGGATAAATAGCATGTTATTAAATAACAAATGAGTTAACAACAAGATTAAGAAAGAACTTAAAATTTTCCTTGAAACAAATGAAAATGAGCACAAAATAACTCAAAATTTATGGGACACAGCAAAAGCAGTCCTGAGAGGGAAGTTTGTAGCATTACAGGCATACCTTAAGAAGCAAGAAAAAGCTCAAATAAAACACTTAACCCTGCATCTTAAAGAACTAGATGAAATAACAACAAATAAAGCTCAGAGGAAGTAGAAGAAAGAAAATAATAAATCAGAGTGGAAATAAATGACATAGAGGCTAAAAAACAATACAAAAGATCAATGAAACCAAAAGCTGGTTTTGAAAAGGTAAACAAGATTGATGAACTTTTAACCAGACTCATCAAGAAAAAAAGAGAAAGGACTAAATAAATGAAATTAGAAATGAAAGTGGAGAAGTAACAAATGACACCTCAGACATACAAAAGATTGTAAGAAAGTACTATGAAAATTTGTATGCCAAAAAATTGGACAACCTAGGTGAAAAGGATAAATTCCAAGAAAGATACAATCTTCCCAAACTCAATTTGGGAGAATCAGATAAACCTAAACAGACCAATTACAACAAATAAAATTAAAACAGTTATGAAAAAACTCCCAGCAAACAAAAGTCCTGGACCAGATGGCTTCACAGGCAAATTTTACCAAATATTCAAAGAACTAACACCTATCCTTCTCAACCTATTTCAAAAAATTCAAGAGGAGGGAAGACTTCCAAGCTCCTTTTGTGAGGCAAGCATGATCCTCATTCCAAAACCAGACAAAGACATTTCAAAGAAAGAAAACTATAGGCCTATATCCCTGATGAACTTAGATGCTAAAATCTTCAATAAAATATTAGCAAACCGGATCCAGCATTACATGGAAAAAATTATACATCGTGACCAAGTGAGATTTATTCTGGGGAGGCAAGGCTGATACAACAATCACAAATCAATCAACATGATTCATCACATAAACAAAAGAAAGGATAAAAATCACATGATTATATCAATAAAGGCAAAAAGCATTTGATAAAATCCAGCACACATTTTTGAACAAAACTCTCAGCAAAGTGGAAATACAGAAGCATACCTCAACATAATAAAGGCCATCTATGACAAACCAACAGCCAACATCATACTGAATGGGCAAAAATTAAAAGCAATCCCCTTAAGAGCAGAAACAAGGCAAGGGTGCCCCCTTTCACCGCTTTTATTCAACATAGTTCTGGAAGTCATAGCCACAGCAATCAGACAAGAAGAAGAAATAAAAGGCATCCAAATTGGAAAAGAAGAAGTAAAACTATCGTTATTTGCTGATGACGTGATATTGTACAAGAAAACCCTAAAGTCTCAGTCAAAAAACTACTAAGTCTGATAAATGAATTCAGCAAGGTGGTAGAATATAAAATTAATATTCAGAAATCAGTGGCATTTTTATACACCAACAATAAACTGTCTGAAAGAGAAATTTAAAAAACAATCCCCTTTACTACTGCAATAACAAAAATAAAGTTTGTAGGAGTAAATTTAACCAAGGAGGTAAAAGACTTGTACTTGGAAAATTATAAAACATTGAAAAAAGAAATCAAGGAAGATACAAACAAATGGAAGCATATACCATGTTCATGTATGGGAAGCATAAACATCATTAAAATGTCTATATTACCCAAAGCAATCTATAAATTCAATACAATTCTTATTAAAATACCAATGCATACTTCAAAGATATAGAACAAATATTCCAAAATTTTATATGGAACAGAAAAAGAACACAAATAGCCTCAGCTATCTTGAAAATGAAGAATAAAGTGGGTGGTATGACACTTCCTGATATCAAGTTATACTACAAGGCCATAGTAATCAAAACAGCTTGGTACTGACATAAGAACAGGCATACAGATCAATGGAACAGAACAGAGAACCCAGAAATAAACCCACTCTTTTATGATCAATTGATATTTGACAAGTACGTAAGAGTATACAATGGAGTAAAAACTGTCTCTTTAATAAACGGTGTTGGGAAAATTGGACAGGTACATGCAAAATAATTAAACTAGACCATGAACTTACACCTTTCACAAAAAGTGGATAAAAGGCTGAAATATAAATTGTGAAACCATAAACATCTTGGAAGAAAACATAGGCAGTAAACTCCCCAACATCTCTTGTAGCAATATTTTTGCTGATTTATCTTTACAGGCAAGTGAAATAAAGGACAAAATTAATAAATGGGACTTTATCAAACTAAAAAGCTTTTGCACAGCCAAAGAAATCATTAACAAAATAAAAAAATAACCCACTCAATGGGAAAACATATTCGCCAATACATCTGGTAAGAGTTTAATAACCAAAATTTATTTTAAAAACTTCTAAAACTCAACACTCAGGAAGGTAAACAATCCAATTAAAAAATGGGCAAAATAACTGAATAGACACTTCTCCAAAAAGGACATACAGATGGCCAATAGGCATATGAAAAAGTGTTCAATGTCACTAATCATCAGAGAAATGCAAATTAAAACCCCAATGAGATAAACATCCACTTGTCAGAATGGTGCTCATCAACAAATCAACACAATAATTGCTGGCGAGGGTGTACAGAAAAGGGAACCCTCCTGCACTGCTGGTTGGAATGCAGATTTGTGCAACCACTGTGGAGAACAGTGTGGAGTTTCCTCAGAAAATTAAAGAAATTAGAAATAGAACTATCTTTTGACCCAGCTATCCCACTTTTAGAAATATATCCTAAGAATATCAAATCACTGATTCAGAAGAAGAAATGTACTCGCATGTTTACATTGTTTACAATAGCCAAGATCTGGAAACAACCCAAGTGTCCATCAGTGGATGAGAGGATTAAAAAGCAGTGATACATATACACAATGGAATACTACACAGCCATGAAGAAGAAGGAAATCTTACCTTTTGCAACAGCATAGATGGACCTGGAGATTATTATGCTAAGTGAAATAAGTCAGGCAGAGAAAGACAAATATATTATCTCACTTATATGTGGAATCTAATAAACAAAGTGAACTGAGAAATGAAATAAAGGCAAAGGCAGGGTCACAGGGAGCAGAGGGACAGCTGTCAGAGGGAAGGGGGACAAGAGTAGGGGAATCAGAGAAGGTGAAGAGATTAGTGAAATTATATATACATAACACATAGATACAGATAACAGGACAGTAAATCCCAGAGGGAAGGGGGGAGGGAGGTAAGAGGAGGGGGAAAAAGGGGTATAAATAGGGACATAGGGTTGGGGGATGAGGGCGATATATTCAGTGGGACACTTGAATCCATGTAAACACAATAAATTAAAATTAATAAAAGAATTAAAAAAAAAGAAAATAATAAATCCCTATATCATTTTAATTTTTGTCTAATTTATCTCTCAGTGGTTAGGGGAAGGGTGGTAAATCTCCTACCAAAATTGTAGATTTGTGAATGTCTCCTTATAATCTGCAGATTTTGTATTTATATGGTCTAGGGTTATTAAGTATTTAAAAGTTCAGAATTTTGCTTTGCGCTGAATTTTTTTTATCATTATGTAAGAAACCTCTTTATAGTACTTTTGCCTTAAAGTGTATATTATCTGTTATTTATATAGATTCTTCTATTTAATTAGTATCTGTGTTTACTTCAAACATTTCTGTGTCATTTTAGTATGTTTCTTGTAAACAGCATAGAATAGGATTTCTAAAAATACAGTATGAGCCTCTGCGTTACAGCTGGTGGCCAAACATTAAAATGTATCACAACGAGGAGATGACGTCAGAGTAATGGCACAATAGGAAGCAATACCGATAAATCTCCCCCAAAACTCAACAAGATCTTCAACCAGAAACAGAAAAATCTATCCTTGGAGCCTCCAGATGTTCCACAATACACCCGAAAGTATGGTAGAGCGAAAAATTGGCTAAATATATAATCAAACCCTAAAGGAAATAGGGAGTAAGAAATACTCCACCTTCCTCACTAACCTAAATAGGACTGCTTTCACTGGGAACTAAGAGTATAGAAACTAAGGCAGGCAAAGGCGGTGAATAGATCCAGACTGCAGCACAAACAGCTGAACCAGGCTGTGGCACAGAGATCCAAGCCGAGGAAAAACTGTGCCTGTGGCAACCCAGGCAATACAAGCTAACACTCACACCAAACCCACATAAAGAAAGACAAGTGGGGCAGCCATTCACCCTGATCTCTTGGTCGGCGTGTGCAGATAGTGGGCGAGAGATTCCTCCAAGCACCTCGGGAGTGGGCGCCCGTGTTACCCCATGGAGAGGCAGAGTCAGGGGCCTTTGTGTGGGCCAAAAGCGGAATCTTGGGCCGCCCAGCACCCTGAAAAAGCCACGCATGGGGAGGGAGCGAGAGCTAATTCCAACGCTGGAACTTTTCCTTGCGGGCGGGGGTTTCACTCAGAGTGTGAGACTGCCGGCCTGATATCCTGGTCTGTGCACACAGATAGTTAGTGAGAGATTCCTCCAAGCGTCCTGGGAGTGGGCATCCACCTGCCCGCCCCTGTTACCAGACAGAGTGGCAGAGTCAGAGGTCTTTGTGTGGGTGGAAGCCCCACCTGATTATGCTAGCAGCTCTGACTGATTGAGCCTTACCCAGAGTCCTGTGCTGATTGGGAATACAGTGGGGAGTTGCCAGCTCTTTGAACCTCTTACTATCCAGGCAGAGGCAGCAGCAACCCCATAGCTGGATTACCAGGCTACTAATTGAGGAAGGAAAGATTAGGAGAGAGGCTCCGGGAACACAGACTCTCTCACTGCCTACAAATGCTAATGAGCCTTGACTGCCAACGATACTGAAGCCCAATACATGACATCACCATAGAGACTTATCAACTGCAAACCTCTACCTGAGCGTGCCACAGGGGCAAAACCCAGGGTACAGAGTCACCAAGCAGGAAGAGGGAGAGAGAAAAAAAGCAAAAAGATAACCTCTCAAAATCAAGAATAATCCACAGACTTTATAACCTATCCCATTTTATTATATTTGTTCGTTTGTTTCTCTTATCTTCATGTCTTGATTTTTTTTTCCCTCTTCCAATTTGGTCGTTTAACTCTCTGCTGGTCTTACTCTCTCCTCTCCTTGAACTACACTACCCATAAGTGTTACATTTCCCATTATCTTTTCTTTCCTCTTCCTTTCTCTCTATGAGGGTTGCACTCCAAAACCCTTAACTCTCTCTCTCTCCTTTTTCTTTCTTTTTTCTTCTTTTAGTGGTTTTCTCTTTTTTTTTCTTTTTTCTCTCTTTCTTTTCTCCCTCTATATTAGTTTCTTCCTTCCTCCTTTACGTCTCCTCTCATTCAATCCTCAATAACAAACAAATTATCTTATCTGGAATTCAAACTTATGTTTCTGGCATTTGGGGGGTTTTTAACTTCACTTTTTTAACTCACTAGCAGTGCTCCCAATCCTGGCTCTCCAGTTTATCTAGTTCTTGTTCCACTAAATACAATAGTAATTTTTTAATCCCCCCCATTTCCCTGTTTCCCTCTTATTCCTCTCATTATATCTCTTAGTTAACCAACACCTAAAAGCAAATCATTTTATTCTTGACCCAAATTTTTTCCTTATTTGCAATTTGTGGGTCCACACCCCCTTCTTTTATCCCTTTATTACTTCTCCTCAACTCAGGCCCTCCATTTAGGTATTGTTTGTTCTATTTACTACAATATAATTCATAGTTCACCACAAGATTTTCTCAAGAAAGAGGGGAGAGGAGAGGAGAGAAAAAAAGGAGGGGGGAAATAATTTCCTTTTTTTAAATTTTTTTAAAAAAACCTCTTTTTTATTTTTATTTTTTTAACTTTTTATTCTTTATTAAATATCATTAATACTATCAACAAAACTACCCTCAGATGTCATTAAGGAAGAGAAAATTGAATATCATGGATACAAAAGAAAGAGAGGTAACACAGATAGATGAGGAAAAATCTATGGAGAAAAACTTAATATATTGGAAACCTTGGAGTTAAATGACAGAGAATTTAAAATAGAAATTCTAAAAATACTCAGAGATATATAAGAAAACACAGAAAGGCAATTTAGGGAGCTCAGAAAACAACTCAATGAACACAAAGAATATAATACCAAGGAAATTGAAACTATAAAAACAAATCAAACAGAGATGAAAAACTCAGTTCACAAGCTGAAATACGAGGTAACAAGCTTAGCTAAAAGAACAGGCCAGATAGAAGGTAGGATTAGTGAAATAGAAGACAAGCAACTTGAGGCACAACAGAGAGAAGAAAAAAGAGAATCACTCAAAAATTAAAAAAAATGAGATAGCCCTACAGGAATTATCTGACTCCATCAAAAAGAATAACATAAGAATAATAGGTATATCAGAGGGAGAAGAGAGAAAAAATGGAATGGAGAACATACTCAAACAAATAATAGATGAGAACTTCCCAAGCCTGTGTAAAGAACTAAAGCCTCAAACTCAAGAAGCAAACAGAACTCCGAGTTTTCTTAACTCCAACAAACCTACTCCAAGGCACATCATAATGAAATTGGCACAAACCAATGACAAAGAAAAAATTCTCAAGGCAGCCAGGGAAAAGAAGAATACAACATATAAAGGAAGGCCCATTAGATTATCATCAGATTTCTCAACAGAAACTCTACAAACTAGAAGAGAGTGGACCCCAATATTTAAAGTCCTGAAAGAGAGGAACTTTCAGCCACAAATACTATACCCAGCAAAGCTATCCTTCAAATATGAAGGAGAAATAAAAACATTCACAGGTACAGAAAAGATAAAGGAATTTATCATCAGAAAACCTCCACTCCAGAAATTACTAAAGGGGGTTCTCCAATCAGATACAAAGAAAAAAAAAAAAACAAAGCCACAAGTAAAAGCTCCAAGAAGAACACAATAAAACCAACTGTGACAACAACAAAAAAAGGGGGGGGAGGATGGAGATTAACAGTAGCAAAGGACGATGGAGTGCAAAAGTACTCACAAGATAGTGCACTAAAATGAACAGAGTAGGAACACTTTTCATTACTTAATGGTAACCACCATTGAAAAAACCACCACAGAGGCACATGATTTAAAAAAGATAGCAAGAGAGGAAAGATGTATGGAATACATCCAAATAAAAACAAAAGATAGAAAAATAAAAGAGAAGGATGAAACAAGACACAAACTAACAGAAAGCAATACATAAAATGGCAATAGGGAACTCACAAGTGTCAATAATTACTCTAAATGTAAATAGATTAAACTCACCAATAAAAAGGCACAGAGTAGCAGAATGGATTAAAAAAGAAAATCCAACTGTATGCTGCCTACAAGAAACTCATCTAAGCAACAAGTATAAAAACAAATTCAAAGTGAAAGGCTGGAAAACAATACTCCAAGCAAATAACATCCCAAAAAAGCAGGCGTAGCAATACTCATATCTGATAATGCTGACTACAAGACAGCAAAGTACTCAGAGACAAAAATGGCCATTTCATAATTGCTAAGGGGCCCCTGAATCAAGAAGACATAACAATTCTTAATATATATGCACCAAACCAAGGAGCACCAAAATATATAAGACAGCTACTTATTGACTTTAAAACAAAAACTGACAAAAATCCAATCATACTTGAAGACCTCAATACACCGCTGACAGCTCTAGATTGGTCATCCAAACCGAGAATCAACAAAGATATAGTGACCTTAAACAAAACACTAGAGCACCTAGATATGATAGACATCTACAGGACATTTCATCCCAAAGTGACTGAGTATACATTTTTCTCCAGTGTACATGGCTCATCCTCAAGAATTGACCATATGTTGGGCCACAAAAGCAACATCAGCAAATTCAGAAAAATCGAAGTTGTACCAAGCATATTTTCTGATCATAAATCCTTGAAACTAGAATTCAACTGCAAAAAAGAGGGAAAAAATCCCACAAAAATGTGAAAACTAAACAACATACTTTTAAAAAATGAATGGGTCAGCCCTGGCTGGTTGGCTCAGTGGTAGAGCGTCGGCCTAGCGTGCAGAGGACCCGGGTTCGATTCCCGGCCAGGGCACACAGGAGAAGCGCCCATTTGCTTCTCCACCCCTCCGCCGCGCTTTCCTCTCTGTCTCTCTCTTCCCTTCCTGCAGCCAAGGCTCCATTGGAGCGCCCGGGCGCTGGGGATGGTTCTGTGGCCTCTGCCTCAGGCGCTAGAGTGGCTCTAGTCGCAACATGGCGACGCCCAGGATGGGCAGAGCATCGCCCCCTGGTGGGCAGAGCTTCACCCCTGGTGGGCGTGCCGGGTGGATCCCGGTCGGGCGCATGTGGGAGTCTGTCTGACTGTCTCTCCCTGTTTCCAGCTTAAGAAAAAAAAAAAATTAAAAAAAAAATGAATGGGTCAAAGAAGAAATAAGTGCAGACATCAAAAGATATATACAGACAAATGAAAATGACAATACGACATATCAGAATCTATGGGATGCATCAAAAGCAGTGATAAGAGGGAAGTTCATATCACTTCAGGCCTTTATGAACAAACAAGAGAGAGCCCAAGTGAACCACTTAACTTTACACCTTAAGGAACTGAAAAAAGAACAAAGACAACCCAAAACCAGCAGAAGAAAGGAAATAATAAAAATCAGAGCAGAAATAAATGAAATAGAGAACAGAAAAACTATAGAAAAAATTAATAGAATAAGGAGCTGGTTCTTTGAAAAGATGAACAAAATTGACAAACCCTTGGCAAGACTTACCAAGGAAAAAAGAGAAAGGACTCATATAAACAAAATCCAAAATGAAAGAGGAGAAATCACCACAGACATCGTAGATATACAAGGAATTATTGTAGAATACTATGAAAAACTTTATGCCACTAAATTCAACAACCTAGAAGAAATGGATAAATTCCTAGAACAATACAACCTTCCTAGACTAAGTCAAGAAGAAGCAGAAAGCCTAAACAGACCTATTAGTAGAGAAGAAATAGAAAAAACCATTCAAAACCTCCCCAAAAATAAAAGTCCAGGCCCAGATGGCTATACTAGCCAATTTTATCAAACATTTAAAGAAGACTTGGTTCCTATTCTACTGAAAGGCTTCCAAAAAAATTGAAGAAGAAGCAATACTTCCAAACACATTTTATGAGGCCAATATAACCCTCATACCAAAACCAGGCAAGGATGGCACAAAAAAAGAAAACTACAGACCAATATCTCTAATGAATACAGATGCTAAAATACTAAACAAAATACTAGCAAATCGAATACAACAACATATTAAAAAAAATAATACATCATGATCAAGTGGGATTCATCCAAGAATCTCAAGGATG
The DNA here is from genome assembly GCF_036850765.1 of Saccopteryx bilineata. Lineage (NCBI taxonomy): Eukaryota > Metazoa > Chordata > Mammalia > Chiroptera > Emballonuridae > Saccopteryx > Saccopteryx bilineata. Next base: position 135,822,864 of record NC_089494.1, read on the forward strand.
GCTCAACATACATAAAACAGTTAATGTAATACACCATATCAACAAAACAAAGAACAAAAACCACATGATCTTATCAATAGACGCAGAAAAGGCTTTCGATAAAATACAACACAATTTTATGTTTAAGGCTCTCAACAAAATGGGTATAGAAGGAAAATATCTCAACATGATAAAGGCCATATATGATAAACCATCAGCTAACATTATATTAAATGGCACAAAACTGAAGGCTTTCCCCCTTAAATCAGGAACAAGACAGGGTTGTCCACTCTCTCCACTCTTATTTAATGTGGTACTAGAGGTTCTAGCCAGAGCAATCAGACAAGACAAAGAAATAAAAGGCATCTATATCGAAAAAGAAGAAGTAAAGGAATCACTTTTTGCAGATGATATGATCCTATACATTGAAAACCCCAAAGAATCCACAAAAAAACTACTAGAAACAATAAGCCAATACAGTATGGTCACAGGATACAAAATAACATACAGAAGTCCATAGCCTTTCTATATGCCAACAATGAAACATTTGAGAATGAACTCAAAAAAATAATCCCCTTCACGATTGCAACAAAAAAAATAAAATACCTAGGAATAAACATAACAAAGAATCTAAAGGACTTAGATAATAAAAACTACAAACCATTGTTAAGGGAAACTGAAAAAGATATAATGAGATGGAAGAATATTCCTTGTTCTTGGTTAGGAAGAATAAATATAATCAAGATGGCCATATTACCCAAAGCAATATACAAATTTAATGCAATTCCCATCAAAATTCCAATGACATTTTTTTTTTGTATTTTTCTGAAGCTGGAAACAGGGAGAGACAGTCAGACAGACTCCCGCATGCACCCGGCCGGGATCCACCCGGCACGCCCACCAGGGGGCGACGCTCTGCCCTTCCGGGGCGTCGCTCTGCCCCAACCAGAGCCACTCCAGCACCTGGGGCAGAGGCCGAGGAGCCATCACCAGCGCCCAGGCCATCTTTGCTCCATTGGAGCCTCGCTCGGGAGGAGAAGAGAGAGACAGAGAGGAAGGAGAGGGGGAGGGGTGGAGAAGCAGATGGGCGCTTCTCCTGTGTGCCCTGGCCGGGAATCGAACCCAGGACCCCTTGCACGCCAGGCCGATGCTCTACCACTGAGCCAACCGGCCAGGGCCAATTCCAATGTCATTTTTTTAAAAAATGGAGCAAAAAATTATCAGATTTATATGGAACTATAAAAAGCCCTGAATAGCCAAAGTAATCCTAAAGAAAAAGAATGAAGCTAGGGGCATTACAATATCTGACTTCAAACTACATTATAGGGTCATGACAATCAAAACAGCATGGTATTGGCAGAAAAATAGACACTCAGACCAATGGAACAGAATAGAAAGTCCAGAAATAAAACCACATATATATGGTCAAATAATCTTTGATAAAGGGGCCAACAACACACAATGGAGAAAAGGAAGCCTCTTCAATAAATGGTGCTGGGAAAACTGGAAAGCCACATGCAAAAGAATGAAACTGGACTACAGTTTGTCCCCCTGTACAAAAATTAACTCAAAATGGATCAAAGATCTAAACATAAGACCTGAAACAATAAAGTACATAGAAGAAGACATAGGTACTAAACTCATGGACCTGGGTTTTAAAGAGCATTTTATGAATTTGACTCCAAAGAAAAGAGAAGTGAAGGCAAAAATTACTGAATGGGACTACATCAGACTAAGAAGTTTTTGCTCAGCAAGAGAAACTGGGGAGTGACGTCACGAAATGGCGCCGTGAGCAGTGCGTCCGAAAGATCTCCCCTAAATCACAACAAATTTATCAACTAGAAACAGAAAAATTTATCCTCGGAGCATTCCGGAGTTCCACACAAACTGAAAGCGAAAGGACTGTTATCACTTGAATCTGAGAGACGAGGGTGTGGAGGAAGCTACCGCAGGGACCTTCATTCAAGCCGCGAGGGAGTGCGCCTGTGGTGAGTCAGCCCACACTCGGGAGCCGCGAGCAGCCGCGGGCGCGCGCCCGGTATGGTTGCAGAGCGAGCACCGCCCACACTCTGGAGCGGCGAGCAGCCGCTGGCGCGCACCCAGTACGGTTGCAGAGCGAGCACCGCCCACACTCCGGAGCGGCGAGCAGCCGCCGGCGCGCGCCCGGTCCGGTTGCAGAGCGAGCACCACTAACGTTCCCAGCGGCCCGCGCACTGCGAGTGAGAGTCGCCAGCCACCGGTGCCCAGAGCACCCCATTCGCACGCGTGCCCTGGGCATTCCACACGCCCAGAGCGCCTTTCTGGCCCGCACACCCAGGGTGCCCCATTATCCTGCGCCTGGTGCGATCCAGCTGCCAGCGGCAGGGCGAGCGGGAGAGGCACAAGGGTGGTCTTCTACTTGGGAGATTCTCTCCGTGGGCGGGGAACCTCACCCAGCCATTCAAGCTAACAATCAAGCGTTGGGGGAGGGGCGCACGCAGGCAGCCTAAAATACCTTCAGGAGCACAGCTGCGACCCAATCACTGAAATCAGCTTAACCCATGAAATCTGCGCACCCTCGGTTCTAATTGATAAGATCTCTCTCAGTTCAGCGACCCAAGACAAGAGGCATGATATTTTTTAGAGCCTCTCGCTAAAGGGGCGGGGGCAACTTCTGATTGATAGAGCCTCCATATTCAGGGATAAACGCTAACAAGAGGGACTTGGCAGATAATAAGATCTATACTACACTAGTCGCAAGCAGAGACTAGTGCCTCTTCTTCCCAGCCAAAACAGGCTACAAAGTGTGGAAAGCCTGGGTTGAGAGGTCCAACTGAACAGGTCCAACTGCTAGGCGCTGAACAGTCACCTTGACAACAATTGACTCCCACCCCCGCCTGATTACACTGGAGGCCCTGACTGCCAGAGCCTTTCCCAAAGCCTTGCACTGAGTGGGGATAGAGTGGGGATTTCCCAGCTCTTTGAGCCTCTTACTCCCCAGGCAGAAGCAGTTGCAGCCTTATAGCTGGATCACCAGGCTGCTAATTCAGGAAGGGGGGACTAGGAGAGAGAATCCAGGAAAGCAAACTCTCTCATCGTTGGACCCTGCAAATGCCAACAAGCCTTGACTACCAGCAAGACTAAAGCCAATTATATGACATTGCCATAGAATCCCATCAACTGCAAATCCCTACCTAAGTGTGACACAGGGGCAGAGCCTGGGGTACAGAGTCACCGACCAGGAAGAGGGAGAGAAAAGAAAAAGGAAGAAGTTAACCTCTCAAAATCAAGAAAAATCCACAGACTTTACAACTTGTTCCACTAATTTTTTTGTTGTTGTTGTTTGTTTCTTCTATCTTATTGCCTTTATTTCCTCCACCTCGGTCCTTCTATTCTCTGCCCATCTTATGCTTCCCTTTTCTTGAACTACACTACCCATAACTGTTACATTTTATTTCTCTTCTTCATCCTCACCCTCCTTTAAGGTTATACTCCAAAACACTTAACTCTCACTCTCTCCTCTTTTGTTTTTTTTTTTTTGATTTGCTTTATTTTGTTTTTTTCTCTTCCTTTTTTTTTTCTTCCTTCGTTTTTCTCTTATTTCTTATTTTTTCCTTTCTATTCATTTTTTCTTTTCTCATTTTACTTTCCTCCCATTTAATCCTCAATCACGAACAAATTAGTTAATTTGGGACTCAAGGCTTTTTTTGGCTTTATTTTTCTTTTTTGCTTTTGTTTTTGTTTTTTTCTTGTTTGTTTATTTTTGTGGCATTTTGGGTCCTCCCAACCCAAGGTCTCCATTGTATTTAGTCTTCGCTCCAGTTAATACAACAGATTTTTACTTATTATTTTTATTTTTTTCTTCTTTATTATTCTTTTTTTGGTCCTTTTTTCTGGTTCCCTCTTATCGCTCTCATTATATCTCTTAGTTGACCATCACTTACAAGCAAATCATCTTATGCTTCTCTAAAATTTTCTTCCTTTTTTATTTTTATTTTTTTTGCATTTAGTAGGTCCCTACTCCCTTTTTTTGCCCCTTGCACTCTTCACCCCAAATCAGGCCCTCCATTATAGGCACGATATTTCCCTGAGGAGGGGAGAGGAGGGAAAGAGAAGAAAGAAAAAAAGGGGGAAATAATAAATTATTACTGTTTTTTTTTTTGTGGGGTGTTTTATCTTTTTTTTTTTTTTTTTACTTTTTACTCTTTATTAATTCTAATTAGTGCTATCAACAAGACCACCCTCAGATGCCAATAAGAAAGAGGAAATAGAATATTATGGATACAAAAGAAAGAGAAGTAACACAAATAGATGTGGAAAAATCTATGGAGAAAAGACAACATATTGGAAGCCTTGGAGCTAAATGACAGAGAATTTAAAATAGAAATCTTAAAAATACTCAGAGATATACAAGAAAACACAGAAAGGCAATATAGGGAGATCAGAAAACAACTCAATGAACACAAAGAATATATTACCAAGGAAATTGAAACTATTAAAACAAATCAAACAGAAATGAAAAACTCAATTCACGAGCTGAAAAATGAGGTAACAAGCTTAGCTAACAGAACAGCCCAGATTGAGGATAGGATTAGTGAAATAGAAGACAAACAACTTGAGGCACAACAGAGAGAAGAAGAAAGAGACTCAAAAATAATAAAAAATGAGAAAGCCCTACAGGAATTGTCTGACTCCATCAGAAAGAATAACATAAGAATAATAGGTATATCAGAGGGAGAAGAGAAAGAAAATGGAATGGAGAATATACTCAAACAAATAATAGACGAGAACTTCCCAAGCCTGTGGAAAGAACTAAAGCCTCAAATTCAAGAAGCAAACAGAACACCGAGTTTTCTTAACCCCAACAAACCCACTCCAAGGCACATCATAATAAAGATGACACAAACCAATGACAAAGAAAAAATTCTCAAGGCAGCCAGGGAAAAGAAGAGTACAACATATAAAGGAAGGCCTATTAGATTATCATCAGATTTCTCAGCAGAAACTCTACAAGCTAGAAGAGAGTGGACCCCAATATTTAAAGCCCTGAAAGAGAGGAACTTTCAGCCAAGAATACTATACCCATCAAAGCTATCCTTCAAGTACGAAGGAGATATAAAAACATTCACGAATACAGAAAAGATGAGAGAATTTATCAGCAGAAAGCCCCCACTCCAGGAAATACTAAAGGGGGTTTTCCAACCAGATTCAAAGAACAAAAGAAAACAACACCACAAGTAACAGCTCCACCAAGAACACAATAAAACCAAACTTAAACTGTGACAACAAAGGAAAAAAAGGGGGGAGAGGATGGAGATTAACAGTAGCAAAGGACGATGAAGTGCAGAAATACTCATAAGATAGGGTACTACAATGAATATGGTAGGTACCCTTTTCATTACTTAATGGTAACCACCCTTGAAAAAACCACCACAAAAACACTTGACTTAAAAAAGGTAGCAACAGAGGAAAGAAGTATGGAACACAAACAAACAAAAACAAATGATAGAAAAACAAAAGAGAAGAATCAAACAAGATACAAAACTAACAGAAAGCAATTTATAAAATGGCAGTAGGGAACCCACAAGTGTCAATAATTACACTAAATGTAAATGGGTTAAACTTACCAATAAAAAGACACAGAGTAGCAGAATGGATTAAAAAAGAAAATCCAACTATATGCTGCCTACAAGAAACACATCTAAGCAACAAGGATAAAAACAAATTCAAAGTGAAAGGCTGGAAAACAATACTCCAAGCAAACAACACCCAAAACAAAGCAGGTGTGGCAATACTCATATCTAATAATGCTGACTACAAGACAGAAAAAGTACTCAGAGACAAAAATGGTCATTTCATAATGATTAAGGGGAAGTTGAATCAAGAAGACATAACAATCCTTAATATATATGCACCAAACCAAGGAGCACCAGAATATATAAGACAGCTACTTATTGACCTTAAAACAAAAACTAACAAAAATACAATCATACTTGGAGACCTCAATACACCGCTGACGGCTCTAGATCGGTCATCCAAACAGAGAATCAATAAAGATATAGTGGCCTTAAACGAAATACTAGAACACCTGGATATGATAGACATCTACAGGACACTTCATCCCAAAGCGACAGAGTATACATTTTTCTCTAGTGTACATGGAACATTCTCAAGAATTGACCATATGTTGGGCCACAAAGACAATATCAGCAAATTTAGAAAAATTGAAATTGTACCAAGCATATTTTCTGATCATAAAGGCTTGAAACTAGAATTCAACTGCAAAAAAGAGGGGGAAAACCACACAAAAATGTGGAAACTAAGCAACATACTTCTAAAAAATGAATGGGTCAAAGAAGAAATAAGCGCAGAGATCAAAAGATATATACAGACAAATGAAAATGATAATACGACATATCAGAATCTCTGGGATGCAGCAAAAGCAGTAATAAGAGGAAAGTTCATATCACTTCAGACCTATATGAACAAACAAGAGAGAGCCGAAGTAAACCACTTAACTTCACACCTTAAGGAACTAGAAAAAGAAGCACAAAGACAACCCAAAACCAGCCGAAGAAAGGAGATAATAAAAATCAGAGCAGAAATAAATGAAATAGAGAACAGAAAAACTATAGAAAAAATCAATAAAACAAGGAGCTGGTTCTTTGAAAAGATCAACAAAATTGACAAACCCTTGGCAAGACTCACCAAGGAAAAAAGGCACAGGACTCAAATAAATAAAATCCAAAATGAAAGAGGAGAGATCACCACAGACATCATAGATATACAAAGAATTATTGTAGAATACTATGAAAAATTATATGCCACCAAATACAACAATCTAGAAGAAATGGATAAATTCCTAGAACAATACAACCTTCCTAGACTGAGTCATGAAGAAGCAGAAAGCCTAAACAGACCAATCAGCAGGGAGGAAATAGAAAAATCTATTAAAAACCTCCCCAAAAATAAAAGTCCAGGCCCAGACGGTTATACTAGTGAATTCTATCAAACATTCAAAGAAAACTTGGTTCCTATTCTACTCAAAGTCTTCCAAAAAATTGAAGAAGAAGCAATACTTCCAAACACATTTTATGAGGCCAACATAACCCTCATACCAAAACCTGGCAAGGATGGCACAAAGAAAGAAAACTACAGACCAATATCTCTAATGAATACAGATGCTAAAATACTAAACAAAATACTGGCAAACCGAATACAACAACATATTAAAAAAATAATACATCATGATCAAGTGGGATTCATCCAAGAATCTCAAGGATGGTTCAACATACGCAAAATGGTTAACGTAATACACCATATCAACAAAACAAAGAACAAAAACCACATGATCTTATCAATAGATGCAGAAAAGGCCTTTGATAAAATACAACACAATTTTATGTTTAAGGCTCTCAACAAAATGGGTATAGAAGGAAAATATCTCAACATGATAAAGGCCATATATGATAAACCATCAGCCAACATCATATTAAACGGCATAAAACTGAGGACTTTCTACCTTAAATCAGGAACAAGACAGGGTTGTCCACTCTCTCCACTCTTATTTAACATGGTGCTAGAAGTTCTGGCCAGAGCAATCAGACAAGACAAAGAAATAAAAGGCATCCATATCGGAAAAGAAGAAGTAAAGGTATCACTTTTTACTGATGATATGATCCTATACATTGAAAACCCGAAGGACTCCACAAAAAGATTATTAGAAACAATAAACCAATACAGTAAGGTCGCAGGATACAAAATTAACATACAACAGTCCATAGCCTTTCTATATGCCAACAATGAAATATTAGAAAACGAACTCAAAAAAATAATCCCCTTCACGATTGCAACAAAAAAAATAAAATACCTAGGAATAAACATAACAAAGAACGTAAAGGACCTATATAATGAAACTTACAAAGCATTGTTAAGGGAAATTGAAAAAGATACAATGAGATGGAAAAATATTCCTTGTTCTTGGATAGGAAGAATAAATATAATCAAAATGGCCATATTACCCAAAGCAATATACAAATTTAATGCAATTCCCATCAAAATCCCTATGAGATTTTTTAAAGAAATGGAACAAAAAATCATCAGATTTATATGGAACTATAAAAAACCCCGAATAGCCAAAACAATCCTAAGGAAAAAGAATGAAGCAGGGGGAATTACAATACCTGACTTTAAACTATATTATAGGGCCACGATAATCAAAACAGCATGGTATTGGCAGAAAAATAGGCACTCAGACCAATGGAACAGAATAGAAAGCCCAGAAATAAAACCACATATATATGGTCAAATAATCTTTGATAAAGGGGCCAACAACATACAATGGAGAAAAGAAAGCCTCTTCAACAAATGGTGTTGGGAAAACTGGAAAGCCACATGCAAAAGAATGAAACTCGACTATAGCCTGTCCCCGTGTACTAAAATTAATTCAAAATGGATCAAAGGCCTAAATATAAGACCTGAAACAATAAAGTACATAGAAGAAGACATAGGTACTAAAATCATGGACCTGGGTTTTAAAGAACATTTTATGAACTTGACTCCAATGGCAAGAGAAGTGAAGGCAAAGATAAATGAATGGGACTACATCAGAATAAAAGTTTTTGCTCAGCAAGAGAAACTGATATCAAAGTAAACAGACAGCCAACTAAATGGGAAATGATATTTTCAAACAACAGCTCAGATAAGGGCCTAATATCCAAAATTTACAAAGAACTCATAAAACTCAACAACAAACAAACAAACAATCCCATAAAAAAATGGGAAGAGGACATGAACAGACACTTTTCCCAGGAAGAGATACAAATGGCCAACAGATATATGAAAAGATGCTCAGCTTCATTTGTTATTAGAGAAATGCAAATCAAAACTACAATGAGATACCACCTCACCCCTGTTAGATTAGCTATTATCAACAAGACGGGTAATAGCAAATGTTGGAGAGGCTGTGGAGAAAAAGGAACCCTCATTCACTGTTGGTGGGACTGTAAAGTAGTACAACCATTATGGAGGAAAGTATGGTGGTTCCTCAAAAACTGCAAATAGAACTACCTTATGACCCAGCAATCCCTCTACTGGGTATATACCCCAAAACCTCAGAAACATTGATACGTGAAGACACATGTAGCCCCATGTTCATTGCAGCACTGTTCACAGTGGCCAAGACATGGAAACAACCAAAAAGCCCTTCAATAGAAGACTGGATAAAGAAGATGTGGCACATATACACTATGGAATACTACTCAGCCATAAGAAATGATGACATCAGATCATTTACAGCAAAATGTTGGGATCTTGATAACATTATACGGAGTGAAATAAGTAAATCAGAAAAAAACAAGAACTACATGATTCCATATATTGGTGGAACATAAAAATGAGACTAAGAGACATGGACAAGAGTGTGGTGGTTACCAGGGGTCGGGGGAGGGAGGACATGGGAGGGAGGGAGGGAGGGAGAGAGTTAGGGGGAGGGGGAGGGGCACAGAGAACTAGATAGAGGGTGGCGGAGGACAATCTGACTTTGGGCGAGGGGTATGCAACATAATTTAATGACAAAATAACCTAGACATGTTTTCTTTGAATATATGTACCCTGATTTATTAATATCATCCCATTACCATTAATAAAAATTTATTTAAAAAAAAAAAAAGAGAAACTGATAACAAAATAAACAGACAGCCAACTAAATGGGAGATGATATTTTCAAACAACAGCTCAGATAAGGGCCTAATATCCAAAATATACAAAGAACTCATAAAACTCAACAACAAACAAACAAACAATCCAATAAAAAAAATGGGAAAAGGACATGAACAGACACTTCTCCCAGGAAGAGATACAAATGGCCAACAGATATATGAAAAGATGCTCAGCTTCTTTAGTTATTAGAGAAATGCAAATCAAAACGGCAATGAGATACCATCTCACACCTGTTAGATTAGCTATTATCAACAAGACAGGTAATAGCAAATGTTGGAGAGGCTATGGAGAAAAAGGAACCCTCATTCACTGTTGGTGGAAATGTAAAGTAGTACAACCATTATGGAAGAAAGTATGGTGGTTCCTCAAAAAACTGCAAATAGAACTACCTTATGACCCAGCAATCCCTCTGGGTATATAACCCCAAAAACTCAGAAACATTGATACGTAAAGACACATGCAGCCTCATGTTCATTGCAGCATTGTTCACAGTGGCCAGGACGTGGAAACAACCAAAAAGCCTGTCAATAGATGACTGGATAAAGAAGATGTGGCACATATACACTATGGAATACTACTCAGCCATAAGAAATGATGACATCGGATCATTTACAGCAAAATGGTGGGATCTTGATAACATTATATGAAGTGAAATAAGTAAATCAGAAAAACCAGGTACGCCATTATTCCATACGTAGGTGGGATATAAAAGCGAGACTAAGAGACATTGATAAGAGTGTGGTGGTTACAGGGGGTGGGGGGAGAGGGAGAGGGAAAGGTGGAGGGGGAGGGGCACAAAGAAAAGTAGATAGAAGATGACAGAGGACAATCTGACTTTGGGTGATGGGTATGCAACATAATTGAATGACAAGATAACCTGGACATGTTTTCTTTGAATATATGTACCCTGATTTATTGATGTCACCCCATTAAAAATATAAAATTATAAAAATAAAAAGTAAAAGAAAAAAAGAAAAAAAATGTATCACAACGAGAAAGAGATTTAGATGTACTTTTATCACTTATCACTCTCATTTTTGTTATATTTCTTTTCATCTGAGACAAACACAAGCTGACAGAACTCACTGCCAGAACACCTGCCCGGCAGAAGTACTCTTAAAGGCAGAAGGAAAATGATACCAGGTGGCAATTTGATTGTCAAAGGGATAAAGTAGGCCCTAGTGGAAAATAAATGGATAAATACAAAGGGCTTCTTTTCTCACATTTTAAATTTCCTTAATTGATTAATTGACTAATTAAAGTAAAAGTATTCAAAATATATTGTGTGTTTTATAACATATGGTGGACAAGTTAAGACAGCAATAGCATAAAAGATGGAAAGGGGAAAAGTGTGTGAGCTGTTGTAAAATTCCTATCCGCATGTCAAGTGATTTAATATTATCTGAGAATGGACATTTTTAAGTTAACAATGTACATTAGAAACCCTAGATCAACCACTAAAAAAGGAGGCATAGGGGCTTCCAGACAAGATGGCAGCACAGGTGAATGCAGTACCCAAATGCTTCCACCACCACATCAAAGTTACAACTAAACTACAGAACAACCATCATTCAGAATCACCTGAAATCTAGCTGAATATAAGTCTTACAACTAAGGATTTAAAGAAAAAGCTACATTGAGACTGGTTGGAAGGGTGGAGACTTGGAATAAGCTGGTCCCATACCCATGTGTGGTGGTTTAAAATCAGGAGGGATATCTCAACTGCAGAGGTTTATCCTGAGTAATGAGGGGTCCCAGCCCCACACCAGGCCTTCCAGGTCAAGGTTCCAGTGCCAGGAAGAGAAGTCCTCATAATTTCTGCTTGTAAAAACTAGCAAAGGTTGTGGCTAAGGAAGCTGAAAGGCTACTAGAGACCCAGGCAGCTCCTCTTAGAGGGTCCACACAGGGACTTACTCTGACTCATTCCCTCTGGGCTCCAGTGCTACGGCAGCAGCTTGAAAGGAACCAGGACATCAGGGGAGAACATGAATTCTCTGGCATCAAGATTAGAGCTAGAAGGGTAGCTTTCTACCAGACATAGTGCTAGCAAAGGCCACTGTTCCTTTACTAGATACCACCCTCACACATACACACAGAGACACAACAGACTGGTGCCATATATCTGAGTCTCCATCAAACTAGCTCACACTGTTTGCCCCTCCCTGGTGATTACTGAAAACCCTTTCCCCCACCCAATTTGTAAATCTACCTAAGCCATTTGTAGTGGATTTTCCATACAACTGGCCTCTCTTGCCTCATGCTTTGGACTTTCCTAAAGTCACTCAAACAAGCAGCATCTGGCCTTTGTATATGCTGCACCTAGTGCTAAGTGGCCCTTGGCCTGGCACCAGTGGCAGCTCACTTGGTTCACAGCTTGGCCTCTCCTGAGCACTTCCAAGTCCAGCACAAGTAGCAGCCATCTGCAGATCACTCTGTAGCTCCTTCCAGGTGGCCCCAGGCAAGGCACAGTCAGTGGCTGACCTTGCATTTCCCACGAGGCTCCAGAGCCAGGGCATCTGGTAGACAGCTTCAGACCATGCCAGATTATAACCCTACTATCTTCACAAATGACACACTCAAGAGGCTGACTCGGTGAGCATCAAAGCCCCACTACAACAAGTTTGCCTCTGTAAGATCAACTCTTGCATAGCAGCTTCTTCTCTCTGATGCAGCCAGTCCTCACAACCAATTGGCCTGGGAATCAATCCCTCCCAGTGACATCAACAGCAATTAATGCTCAACTACAACACGACAGTGCACAAAACCCACAAAACGGTGCACTTGGAGCATCCAGTTCAGGTGTCTGGGGAGGTTGTACAACTGGGCCCTGCAGGAGATCTACTATACAAGGCCACTCTACTAAATCCAAGAGACATAGCAGCTCTACCTAACACAGAGAAACAAATGTAGGGAAGCAGCAAAATACAGAGACAAAGAAACATGTCCCAAATGAAAGAACAGGAGACATCTCCAGAAAAAGAACTAAATGAAATGTAGCTGAGCAAACTACCAGATACAAAGTTCAAGACAATGGTTACAAGGATGCTCAAGGACATTAAAACCATAAAAAAAAAAAGAACCAGTCAGAAATAAAAGATACACTAACTGAAATTAAGAATAATTTACAGGGAGTCAACACTAGAGTAGATAAAGCCAAAAATCAAATCAGCAATTTGGACTATAAGGAAGCAAAATATACTGAATCAGGATGGGGGGAAAATCTAAAATATAATGAAGATAGTGTAAGGAAACTCTGAGACAACTTCAAGCAAACTAATGTTTGCATCATGGGGGTGCCAGAAGGAGAAGAGAGAAAACAAAAAATTGAAAATCTATTTGAAAAAATAATGACTGAAAACTTTCCTAACCTGGTGAAGGAAATAGACATACAAATCCAGAGAGCATAGAGAATTTCTAAGAAGATGAATCCAAAGAGACTCACACCATGATACATTATAATTAAAATGCCAAGGGTTAAGGACAAAGAGATAATCTTAAAAGCAGCAAGAGAAAAGCAATTAGTTACCTACAAGGGAGTTCCCATAAGACTGTTAGTTGATTTCTCCAGAGAAACTTTGCAGGCCAAACAGGAGTGGCAAGAAATATTCAAAGTGAGAACAAGCAAGGACCTTCAACCAAGATAACTGTACCCAAAAAAGCTATCATTTACACTCAAGAGACATATAAAGAGCTTCCCAAACAAGAAAAGGCTAAAGAAATTCATCACCACCAAACCAATATTACATAAAATGTTAAAGGGTCTTCTTTAAAAGAACAAAAAAAAATTAAAAATATGAAAAATAAAATGGCAGTAAATACTTATCTTTCAACAATTGAATCCTTTAAAAAAAAGACAATAAATGAGCAAGCAGAGCAAAGACAGACTTACAGATATGAAGAGCATTTGGGCAGTTGACAGATGGGAGGGGTGTTGGGGAAATGAGTAGGAGGGGTGAAGGGATTGAGAAATACAAATTGGTTGTTACAAAATAGTCATGGGGATGTAGGATATAGGGTACAGTATAAGTAATATAGTCAACAATATTCTAAAACTATGTATGGTGTCAGATGGGTGCAAGATTTATTAAGATAATTACTTAGTAAATTATATAAGGTATAATCACTGGGTTATTCATCTAAAACCAATGTAATTTTGTATGTCTACTGTAATTGAAAAATAAAAAATGATAAAAAAAATAAATAAGAATACAAAAGTAATGTTTAATTAATAAAAAGAAAGCAATAACAGGAGCAAATTATACCCAATGTAACAAAAGGAAAGAAATAATAAAAGTAATAACAGACATCAATGAGTTGCATGATAGTTCCTGATCAAACTACAAGCAGATCAGTAATTACCAGAGGCAGATAGGATGGAAAGAGAATACTTACTAAAAGGGGGCAGAAAGGACACTTTAGAGGTGATGGTCATATTCTGCTTTGTGAGTTTGGTGTTTATATAACAGAAAACAATTGAGATTCATCAGAATGTATACTAAAAATTTGTTAATTTGTTGTATATAATTTATGCCTCAGTAGAGCTGATTTAAAAGGAATAAAAATAATGGTTTTAAGCCATCACCTCAAAATAATGAAAAAAATAACCTGGTAGTTTAATCTGATTAAATGCATTATGATTAGTGACATATTTGGATTTATTTTCATTATGATATTTTATCATTTCTATTGACCATGATTTTCCTTTGTTTCTTATTCTCTTTGCCTCTCTTGGATTAATCAGGTTTTCATTATTCCCCCTTTTCCCAACAGTGGTTTAGAAGTTCTATATCTAATTTTACTATGTTGGCATTCACTCTTAAAATATCAACAGTCATTGATTTAACAAGGACTAAAGTTAAGTTATCATTTTAACCTCCAGTAAAACAATACAAGAATCTTAAAATGCCTTAACTCTTGCCTTTTTATCCTGTCTTACCCATTACTGTGATTTACTGTTTGAATTCATCTTGTGATTAGAGTCCACAAATAAGTCATTATTGTTTTTCTTTTACACGGTTTGTTTACACCTGCCCACATATTTTCTGATTTTTCTCAACATTGTTCTTGTATCAGACTTCCTTCTATCAGAATTCAATTTCCTTCTTACTTGGATACATTTTTTTTGTCATTCTCTTAATGAAAGGCAAATTCTTCAAATTATTTGTTAACTAAACCTGCTTTAATTTTTCCCTCACTCTTGAGTAATAACTACTCTGAAAAGATATTCTATTCTCTTCTGATCTCTACTGTTAGAAATGGGAACTGGTCACTTTCCAGATTGTCTGTTTTCATTTGGCATTCAAATAGTTTCACTAGGAAGTTTCTAGTGTGGATTTTTTTTAAATATACAACCCAGCTTGGAACTTCATAGGATTCTTCCATTTGAGGGTCCATGTCTTTAATCAGTTTTGTTATCATCTGTTTTCCTTCACATATTTTCTCTGTTCTTTTCTCTTTATTTCCTTCTGTAACATATTAGATTTGTACTGGACATTTTTATTATCCTAAACTCTCATAATTTCCATCTTCTCTTGCTCTCTGCTGTATTTTAGGTAATGTTCTCTAATCTTTAGTTCAATAATTCTCTCAAGTGTACTGATGTGTTGTGTAATCCATCCATTAAGTTTTCCATTCAATGCATACATGTCTTATTTCTAAAAGGTTTATTTATTTTCAGACCTTTTCTTCTGTATTTATAGTGCCTTGATCTTTCCTCCATAATTTGATTCCTTCTATTATACTTTAAAACATTTTTAGCATACTTTTCCCTTCTCTGGTTGAGCTTTCATTATCTCAAGTTCATGGGACTTGAATCTTACTGTTTGTTGTGTCTGCTGGCTCTTGCTAGCAGTGAATTACTGCCTTGTATATTTTCTAAATTTTTAAACTCATGAGATCATATTTAATGGGGCTTATTTTCTGATAAAATATAGTGAAGCTTGTGTTGTTGGAGTGTCACTTCATAGTGATTTAAGATCACAGACATTCCGGGGGTGTCCACTATGGGACACGTTGTTTCTCTGCTAGAAGTTTCTTGAGCCACTTAGATATTTGCATGTTTTCTGTATGGATGAAAGACATGTTTTGGACCGAAGGGCAAGCCCAGGGCTTAATTTTCTCCAGGGAGATTATTTCCTTAAACTCGAGTTAAGACAACCTCTTTGTCTTCTCGCTGTGCCCAGAGAGAGATTTCTGTTAATCCTTCTTCCCACTGAGAGTTCAGCCCTTCAAAAGTCCTGATTTATACTTCCCAGGATTCCAAGATCTTGTCTCTGCTCTCAAATGAGCGTTAAAACCTAAGTCCCTCATTTTACTAAGACCACATATAAACCCCAAGTCAGTTCAGAACAGAGGACTCTGATTTTCAGGCTCCTCCTCCTTTCAGAGCTCATGATCTCAGCTATGCAAATTTTTAGGGTTTATGTATCCAGAATGTTCCTGTGTGTGTGTCAGGAGGACATTCAAGTTTCTTAGTCCATCATGTTTCTGGAAGTAAATGAAAACTTCGCCATCTGTCTATGTGGCCTCCTCCCAAGAAATATAATTTTGAAATAATCTGTGACTGTTTACACAGTTCCAAAACACATTAGTTAAGCTGGGAGATGCACCCAATAATTCGGATGTTTTTGTCTACAAAACATCCACAAAAAGTGGCAAATATTCAGATATGTATGTCCAAGCCCTCTGCCATTTCAAAATATAGTAAACTTATATTATCAGTCACATTACTATTTTACGAATTCAGGAATTCTGTGGGTATAATCCTGTCCCTAATTTGCTGAGACTAATTATATTAGAGTACATGACTTTCATTCTATCACATAGATTTAGAAGGCTATAATTTTCTTTTCTTGTTGTTGGTTCACTAGTTTTTGTCACAATACAGTACTGAGATCAACAAGTATTTATTAAACTTCTGCCTGAGGGTGAAAAGAATGAGAAACCGCTCTTTTGGGAATATTAAAATCTACTTCCATTTACTAGTTCATTCCTTCATTCAATGCTTTTTTATTGAGCACACACACTGTTCCTGGGGAAAGTGAGGAACAACATGGAGTTCCTGGCATCTGAAACTGACCACTTAATCAGACACAAACAATCATGTAAGTAACATAGAATAAAAATTATAATAAATGTTATGCAGGAAAGTATATGTGCTATGAGATCATGCATAGTCTCAGGTTAGTTTGGGGAAGTGAGGGAAGGCCTCTCTTAGGAGTGACCTTAGCTGTGACCTGAAGGATATAGGCAAAGAGTGAGGGAAAGAAAGTTCCAGACAGAGGCACTATAGAAGGGTCTGTGAAAGTCCCAGAGGGAAGGAGTTTATGGAACACAAAGGTTGCGATGTGACTGGGGACATCAGCAGGAGGCTGTTGTGCAAATAAGGCTGGAAAAGGGGCATCAAATAGGTCTGAAGAGGACAAGGTTTTTGGTTTTTGGTTTGTTTGTTTCTTTTGAGACAGAGAGAGGGACAGATGGGGACAGACAGACAGGAAGGGAGAGAGATGAGAAGCATCAATTCTTCATTGTGGCTCCTTAGTATCCTTAGTTGTTCATTGATTGCTTTCTCATATGTGCCTTGACTGGGCCTGCAGCAGAGTGAGTGACCCCTTGCTCAAGCCAGCGACCTTGGGCTTCAAGCCAGTGACCTTTTGGCTCAAGCCAGTGACCATGGGGTCTTGTCTATGATCCCATGCTCTGCTCAAGCCAGCGACCCCACTCTCAAGCTGGGTCAGCCCACGCTCAAGCCGGATGAGCCCGCACTCAAGCCAGCAACCTCAGGGTCTTGAACCTGGGTCCTCTGTGTCCCAGTCTGACACTCTATCCACTGTGCTACCACCTGGTCAGGCTGAAGAGGACAAGGTTTAATTCTGGACTTTCTACAAGGGCAATTACTTCACTATTGAAGTGTCGAAGCAGAAGAGTGACATAAAAAAATCCTTGGCTGGTGGGTGGGAAAGTATTGGGGAAGGGTGACTTGGAAGGAAACAGCGGTGTTAAGAGGTTAGCATAGACAAGAGGGCATGGTGGTATAGAGAGCAAGGAGGTGAGAGTGGCAATAGAGAGAAGTATATGAACATGATACATGTTTTAGAGCTTTTATTTGGCCATGAATGTGGGTAGTGAGAAAGAGAAAAACATCAAGCCTGACTCTGGCACAAGCAACTGGACACACAGAGGTACCGTTCACTTAGGTAGGGAAGCCGGGAGAAGAACAAGGTTGGGGGAGGGAAATAGTTGACGTGGGGGCCTGTTACCTTTGAGATGTCTATGAGACATATAAGTACAGATATCAAATGGATAGTAGGGTATATGTCTGGAGTTCCGAAGAACTAGGTGAAGGTACAAAAGTGAAAGTTGATGGCCTGTGTTGGTATAATGTACCATGGAAATGATTCAGATTATCTAATGAAGGACTGTGGACAGAAAGAAGGCCATAGCCTTGGTCAGGTAGAAGACAAGGGATCTTTGCTGTTTTCTTGTTTGTTTGTTTAAAGATTGAGTAGAAGTATCTAAAATGAGGATATCTAAAAGGAGAGTATGGTGTCATGAAATCCAAAAGAAGAGAGGGTTTAAGGATGAAATAGTGGTCAACTGAGCCCAATACTTCTGAAGGTCAAGTAAGATAAAAACTAAGAGGTGGCCATTGGAGCATATAGATGCCACGGACAAGTCTAGCAAAAGCATTCGAGTAAAAGAGAAAGATGGAGAAACCAGTGTGAAATGGGTTAAAGTTTGTGGGAAATGAGCAGAGATAGAATGGGTGGTCAATTCTCCTTGGAGGGGACAGGAAGGACTGCAGAGATAAGATTTGACTCAAGGCATCTAAAACCAAGGAGAACTGGACAGGTTATTGTTAAACATTTGGGGAAAAGAGACTTAAACAGAGACTGGAATAGGTGGGGAGAACTTCCTGATGAGACTTAGCTCTCGGGTAATGGGCAGATTTGGGACAGGGAGAGAGGGGAGGAGGCGTTTGTGTACTTGGGAACCAGTGTAAACAAAGGCGAGTGACCAGAGGTGTTCAGAGAATGAGGGGGAGCAAGGAAAGACCAGTGTGAGGATGGCCTATGTCTGGAGGAACTGCAAAATATAACTGGGTGGGGAGGGTTGAGGATATCTAGTTTTTTCTCTGCCCACTTCTTCTGAGAAACACACTCCCTGCCTGTAGTCGCAGCTCCCCTGCCTTCCATCCCGGAGGCCAAGGAGGGGCTGCCATCATAGCTCCCACCCCTACCCACTAGGGGTCTGGGAACCAAATCAGGCAACTCAGACACACACCTCCACCCTGACCCCCAAGGGCCCTTTCTAGTAGAAGTTCCAGAAATGTTCTTGTATAAAGAGTAAAATCAGCCTTTGGAAAGCCATAGAGATAAGAGAGAGGCACCAGTCACAGACCATGCATGGCACCCGAGGCCACCTGGGGCCCACCTGCACCACTGTGCTCCCTGCTGTTTGAGTATATGAAGCTCCCCAATATACCCTTCCCAAGGTTTCTGAGCACATGGGAGGGCAACAGACAACATGAATGCTCACGTGGGGTTGGCTGGGATCTGTACCTCTCCAGCCCAGCCAGGAGGTTGGAGGAACCCTACCAGAAACCAGGCAAATACCCCACATTTCTGAAATAGTACAGCCTTGCTTGTTAGTAACAACTTCTGAAATCTCTAGCTTTTGCCGGTTAATGCATTATGGTCATTCCATTAATATCATTTTCAAATGACATCAACACCCTTTTCTCCCAAGCCTCAAGGATTAGCTCCTGTAGGAACTCAGACACAAGACTCACTGATATGAGCCCACGTGACAGTTCTTGGGCACAGAGGAGCATGGAAGTCACTAGAGCAGCAGCCAGGGTCCTGCACCCACAGGCTGGGGTCTGGTGGCCAAGGCCCACGGAGGGAAACACGCTGCAGGTTCATGGGCTGGCAGAGGGAGGCAGGTGGCAGGAAGATCAGCTCTTTTGCCAGTAGTGATGAGGAAGCATTTCTTCACCTCACAGGCTCTGTCTCCTTTTCCCTGCTCAGGTTTTGATGCCTTATTTGGATTGCAAATGTCCATGCACCACCCAGGGTCCCTGCTGGCTGAGATGTCGGGCAGCATTCATTCTTCCCATTCGCGTTTATGAGGAAGCCACAAAGATCTGATTCTCATTTAGAGTGGATGAAAGGTTATTTCTTGCATGTGGGGTTCCCATAACCAATTTAAACTTCCTGAATTCACACTACGCCCCAGGGTTAGACCCAGAGGCCAGGCCTCTTTGGAAGGCCACAGTTTGTAAGGACACTATGAATGTCTAATGTTGGAGTGAACTTACCCTTATTATAAAGACATTGTTACTGGCCCTGACTGGTTGGCTCAGTTGGTTAGAGGGTTGTCTCAAAACAACAAGGTTGCCGGTTCAATCCCTGATCAGGCCATCCAGGAAGGGAGCCAGTGCCCCCCTCCTGTCGCAGTCCCTGCTTTAAGAGTCCATTATACCACTCAGTGATGCCAGCAGCCTGTGGGTGGTAGGAAACATGGTACTTCCAGTCCAGCCCTAGGTCTTGAGCCCATTGCCTCACCATAGAACCCGTGAAATGGGTACCATTGTCACTTTCAAGGACCAGCAGCCACCCATACACAGCACTCAGGCAGTCCAGAGCCTGTATGACTGCCCTTTGGTCTGTGTTACGGGAGGGGTAAGCAGCAAGCAGACTGGTGGCAGTTTCTACACGTGTGACTGCATCCTGGTAGCCGTCCTATTTTGGTAAGGGTCTGATGATGTCTATTTGTCACCGCGTCAGTGGAACACAATCTCTCTGGATCTGTCCAGGCGATGCCAGTTGTCTCTGTGGGTGCTGCTTGGAACACACTGCACATTGCTCGCAGGCTGTAAGCACCTCTGCATAGGACACGGGCAAGTCCCATGCCTTAACGGTAGCCCACATAGTTTTCTGTTCCACATGGAGCAGATGCTGGTGGAGCCACTGTGCCATGTCACCTGTAGGTACAGTCTCCAACCACCGCCTGACCCCATAGTGGACGGTGCATTACCATCCACTGGTTAATGGGCCAAGTAGAAATCCAAAGGATCAGTCCACAATAGACAACCCAGCTGTCAGTACAGATCTCCAGAGGTGGAGGTTCATTATGAGTAACTAGCCATATGGCTCTTAATTCTGCCCATTGGCTGCTCTGGCCTGTACCTGTGTCCATCCAAATAGTCTCAGTGGCCAGATGGAAGGCTAGGGCCATCCACTTGGCTGGTTGGTCCCTGCTGGAACCATCAGTATACCAGGCATCCTCAGGGATGGGCATTCACCCCTCCTGGTAGGGACTGACTTCAGGTTCTGCCTCCTGAGCCCCAGCTGCACCTGACTCTAAAGTTGCATATGTGACTGAAGCCAAGACTTCCTGCAGTTCTGCTCTCAATGGGCTGGTGCTAAGAGCACAGCATTGTTGCAAGACCACTTGGCCACACCACTTGGCCAGGGTGGAGGTTTGGGCTGTACCACTATGAGGTTTGGTTGCCAATCTCTCACCCATCCTGCAATAGGGTATTGGTCTTCACCATAATTGGAGTTGTGGTCGTAACTCTCAGTGGCTAAGAGGACTGTATACATAGCTGCCAACTATTTCTCCACTAATGAGTAATGGACTTCAGCACCTTTCCACAATTGGGACCAAACCCCAATAGGTTGCCGTAGGCACTCTGTCCATTGCCACAAGCCCCATCCAGACCCCTCAGAGGTTACATGGACATCCAGCTCACAGGGCCTGGCAGGATCAAACACATTCAAGGCCTGTGCCACCTTGACAGCTCTCTTAGCTGCTGCGCATGCACCTTGTGCCTGCTCAGTCCAATCCCAGCAAACCCCCTTCTGAATAAGGTGATGTAAGGGGTGCAGTAACTGAGCTAAATGGGGTATGGATGCTCACCAACACCCTAACAGACCTAGGAATTCCTGTAACTGCTTTACTGTAGTGGGCACAGGGTATGCTTGGATCTTATCTATAACTGCGTCAGGGATAACTTTTGTCTTACCCGACCAGACAACTACCAAGAACTCAACAGATAACTCAGGTCCTTGTAATTTGCCCTCATTGACTGCCCAGCCACACTCTTTTATGTGGGATAGCAGGGTAGGGACTGCTTGCTCCAATTCTGGAAGAGAGTCACTCATTAGCAAAATGTTATCAATATAATGATACATATGAACCACCTCTGGCTTTTTCCATTTAGCCAGGTCAGCAGCCACCAGCCCATGGCACAAGGTGGGGCTATGCAGATAGCCCTGGGGTAACACTGTAAAGGTCCATTGCCGCCCTTCTCAAGTGAAGGCAAATTGGTCTTGACTCTCTGCAGCTATATCAATAGAGGAAAAGGTGTTAGCCAAATCTGCCACAAAGTGGTATGTCCCCAACTCATGGCTTAACCAATCCATCAGGGTAGCTATGGAGAGTACAGCAGCACACAAAGGGGGAACAACTTTATTCAGTTCCTGTGATCCACTGTCATTCGCCAGATTCCATCTGGTTGTGCTGGCTGGATGATTCCCACCTTTTCTAGTTCAAGGATTGTCCCAGTGATTTCTTCATAGTCACCTGGCAGGCAGTACTGCTCCATGCTAGTCACATGCTGGGGAACGGGTAATTGCAAGGGGGAATGTGATGTGTGCCCTCGCAACACTGCCTTCACGATCAGGACTTGCAAGCGGAATGCCCTGGCTGTAGTTTCCAACGACAGTCCTTGTAAGACATCTACCCCCAAAATATATTCAGAAATAAGGGATACATACACATTACATGGCTTAGGAGGCAGTTTTCCTACCCCCAAGGGAATAATTATTGGCTTCACATGAACAGTTTGGCTCCCATACCCATCAATGGCCATTGGGGTCCCAGCAAACCATTCTGGGTTCCCATAAAGAAGGGAACATTCTGCACCTGTATCCACCAAAGCCAATACCTGTTGTACATTAGAAGGGGACCAGTGGATAGCCAGTTTCATATGTGGCCTCTGGTCCCTGCCCATCCCTGTTAGACGGGTCCCTTGGCCTTCCCCCTATTCAAACTGGAACAGCGGGTCTTGGGGGTCCTCCTCTCCTTCAGCGGTCTCCATTATATAATCTTGTAACCGTGCCAACTGCACACCAACCATTTTATTTGTAGCTGCTGGGACCATTCATCTCAGTGGCTGGAATCTCTGTCCTAGTTTAAGCTGCTGCCAAAGCTCCAAAAGAATCTTATTAGAATTGCCATCCAATTTCTCCCTATCTGCCCTAGCCACAATGAAATCTACCCACATCTGTGTCGGGTAACTTTCACAGGCCTGTTCCTCTTGCTAGTCAGAGGGGGAGCAGGGGCAGCAGCCCTCACAGCTTTGTGATTCCGGGCTACCTCCAGCTCCCCCAAATCTGCTACCATCTGTGTAACCACATTGATGGGCTGTCCCACATAGGGGCCCAGGATAGCCACTAGTGACCCAAAAAGGGCTGATGGGGCACTGCAGAGGACAGTCCCCTTCTAATGTACAACAGGTATTGGCTTTGGTGGATACAGGTGCAGAATGTTCCCTTCTTTATGGGAACCCAGAATGGTTTGCTGGGACCCCAATGGCCATTGATGGGTATGGGAGCCAAACTGTTCATGTGAAGCCAATAATTATTCCCTTGGGGGTAGGAAGACTGCCTCCTAAGCCATGTAAGGTGTATGTATCCCTTATTTCATCCCAGCCATAAACACTTCCTCTTCTGGTCCACGAGACTCTGGGTAGAAAGCAGCATTCTTTATACCTAGTTCCTGAAGGACCTTTACTAACTCACTATAGCACTGCCATGGACTCACTGCCCCCAGTAAGTCCCCAGCATTCTGCCAGACAGCACAAATGGCAGCCATCACCCGTTCTAATAGGGTGTGATTTCCTGGGTTGTCATGGCCATTCTGAAGATGCTGCCTCAAGGAGGAGTTTGTGGTAATGGCAGCCAATTTCTCTATCTCTGTTCCAGAGAACACGATGCCAACCACCCCTATATCCCAGAACCTCAGTAGCCAGGCTAGCAGCAGCTCCATGGGTTTCTGCCTGAATTGCACCCCCAACTCCATCAGCTCTGCCTGGATATAGGGCTGGACCACAGAGTGCTCCACTATCTGTAAAGGAGGCTGTGGCTGCCCCTAAGGGACTCTTTGCTGCTGGGATTTTACCTTCTTGGCAACCACGAGCCGGGCTCTGAGTCTGTGGATGACAGTTGCAGCCCGAGCCTCCCCCTCAGAAGAGGAGTCAGAAACACCTGCTTCTGCCTACTCAGAGCCACTCCACCAGCAGGAATGCAGCTCCATCTTCTGCACCTGCTTTGGCTCCTGCAGCTGCCAGCTCTCGGCCTGAAGCTGACTTTCAAGCTCCTGAACCCAACTCTCGAGCTCCCGAGCCTGCACTCGTTTCTCCAACAGCTGTCACTGCCAATGTTCAGCTTCCAGGGCAATCTGCAACTTGAAAACCCACAATTCCTTCTCCAAAGACCACTTCAATTCCAGGCGCTATTGGTCTTCAGCCTGCACCTCACAAAGCAACTCTTGAATCCAGTCGGCCTCCCTCTCCAGTGCTGGCTCCAGTTCACGCTGTTGCTGGTTCTCAGCCTGCAGTCTGACTTCCAACTCTCAGATCTGCAGCTCTTTCTCCAGTGACTGTTAAAAAGACCCAGCCTACAACCCACAAAAGGACAGCCACAGGGAACCATACACTGGAGAACAGTGACCACTCCTCTACCTCTCCCTTCAAGGGTGTTGGGGGCTCCATACTGATCTGCTCTGAATCTACCCACTGCACCAGGTGTAATGCTGGTGGCCGAAGCCAGGCAGGTTCACAGTGAATTCAGGAGAACAGTAGAGAAACTGCAGAGCTGGAAAGTGTCAAGCAATTCCCATTTATTGGAGGCTCACAAAGACAGGAGAACAAATAAACAACGAAAGGGAAAGAGCTGATAAACAAAGGAGATGGTTCTCTGCATTGACATTCTCACTTAACTCTTGATAGCGCTGACTGGTACTAGGGCGTGTAATCCCTGCATAATGAGGCTTTTATACTCAGTCCAGATAACCACATGCTCAGCATGTGCTGCCTGAAGTTTGGTAGAAGCCACTTCGTCACAATGCTACCACACACCACCCTTCAGCCCCAGTAGGTGGAATCCCCAGTTAAGCCAAGATGCCTACTTATACTCTTAATACTTACTAAGTATTACTTAAAGGCCTTCATTAAGGAGCTCAAGTGACTTGGCATCCCAGCCATTGGTCTACTTCATGGGGTGGTTATGAAACTCTGAGGAGGTTTCCTGGATTTTTGCAAAAACATAATATGTGACTCCTGTGAAGCTGACCATCTTGTGGCCATCTTACAGAAACTGGCCACCATGGTGGCCATTTCATAATGTCTATTAAAGCTCCTGAAAGGCAAAACCATTCAGAGCCTGCAAACACAGGGAAAATGTGTGGGCCCACGGGAGGGGCAGAGAGGGAGTTAAAGTTAATCTGAACTTTCCTCCACAAGCCTAGGAACACTCATTTTCTCATCTGAAAAATCAGGGTAATTGCATGTATGTGAATGTGTGCTGCATAGAGGCTGATATGTGGTGATCTTTCCAAGAATCTTCTTTTTTAATTTTTTTCGGTATTTTTCCGAAGTTAGAAGCAGGGAAGCAGTCAGACAGACTCCCACATGCACCCGACCAGGATACACCTGGCATGCCCACCAGGGGGCGATGCTCTGCCCATTTTGGGCATTGCTTCGTTGTGGCAGGAGCCATTCTAGCGCCTGAGGCAGAGGCCATAGAGCCATCCTCAGGGCCTGGGCCAACTTTGCTCCAATAGAGCCTTGGCTGTAAGGGGAAGAGAGAGACAGAGAGAAAGGAGAGGGGGAGGGGTGGAGAAGCAGATGGGCGCTTCTCCTGTGTGCCCTGGCCGGGAATCGAGCCCAGGAGTTCCACAAGCTGGGCCGATGCTCTACCACTGAGCCAACCGGACAAGGTCTGTCCAAGAATCTGTAAGAGACCAAATCTAACTCGATTTTCAAATCTTAATATCAATCTCAAGACCCAAATACTAGCCTTGCCAGCTGCACCACTGCCAGCAGGCGGTCTACTTGTACAAAAACATCATGTTCCCCAAGTGTGGAGGATCAGGCTGACACACCATTGTTCAGAAGGCAATCGCCGTAATGAGGGGAAGTATGGAGGGTTCACCTAGCTGCTCTGTTGATAAAGCACAATAAAGGTGGCCACCGTAGAGCATGATGCAGAGTTAATCTGCACTTTCCTCCACAAGCCTGAAGCTACATCCACGACAAATGCCCTCATAACTAAACGGGAGCTAATTACTCATGTTAATTACCCAGCCATGGGTCAGATCTCAGCATTGGTTACAGATAGCCAAGGGCTAATGCAGAGATGATCTTCCTTGAATGTTGTGCAGAGGCGGAGTTTGTGTGTGTCAATCTTTGTGATCCATTCTCACCCCTTTAAGGCACATTCTTTGCACAGATGAAAATAATTCTGCAGATGAGCAGCTTCCCACTTCCTCATGCTTGCCTTCTAAGATTCTTCAGCCCAAAATATTTTCCTTGCTTTTCTTCTCTGCACAGAAACAGCGCAACTGGCAAAAGTTGCTAGGGAAAACTAGCCAAACCGTGAAAACTAGCAAAAGTAGGTTAGCAAGTTCAATGAATAATTAATGAACTAAAGGCTATGCACTGTATGATTTTGTTTATATAACATTCTGGAAGAGGCAAAACTACAGAGACAGAGGACAGATCCGTGGTTGCCAGGGGTGGGGGCAGAGGTAAGGGCTGACTACAAGGGGACTTGGGAGATGATGGGCCCCTCCCCTATAGATCATGGTGATGGATATACCATACTATACAGTTGTCCAAACCCATAAAACTGTATACCACAAAGAGCAAATTTTTCTGTGTGTAACTTTAAATAAATTTTAAAAGGGAATACAACATGCTGATACTTTTTCTTGTTAATTTCTTTCTATCATTAGAAATCACTAAGATATTTTTCTGACAAAGTCAGTCTTTGAAATTCTAGCAAAATTGGGCGTTGGGGAAACAATTGCTTGTTTCACTGATTTGTAATAAATGCCTGACTGTTGTTTTTGAAATAACTGAGCAGGTGTGGGTTATTTTCCCTGGGAATGCTAAACTAGTGTCTACGGAAACACAGCAGAGCAAAAACTTGAGAATTTTTCCAGTGAGATCAGTCAAGTCTTAATCTCCATGTCGCTAAATTATTTGGCTGCAAAGTGGGAAGTTCAGTCAATTACCCAGCTGTTCCGTTCCCGTGTGTTCCCCAATCTATGTGACTGTTCCGAGACAGGCTTCAGATTGTTTGGCTGGTGCCAGGGAGACGCCATCATCGCTGGCAGCTTTCCCCAGTCACAAATTTTCTTCACACTTCCTCAGCTCCCTCCCCAAGGGCAGCCCCAGCAGAGGTTCTTTGTCATCTTACTTCAACAGCAGTTGCTTTAAGAAAGACAAATCAGTGACTCTACGAAGAGTTATAATGTGCATCTTTCTTTTCTTTTCCTTGGAGCCCGCAGAGCAACTCTTTAAAACCGCTGATGCAAGAAAGGAGCCTTAAATATCACAAAGGACAGTCTTTTCACAGCAACCTGAAAACTAACGTTTCTAAAATAATCACACCACAACTGACGGACAGTCTTCCACTCACTTGTTATGGTAAGCACTTAATCAACAAGTTCAATGTTCTTTAGGCTCACAAGGATGATGACAATATCTGAATAATTTCCTATCACTTAGTGGGGTTGCACTGATTGGGGCTGACAGGTAAGAAAGCAAGTAGCTTTACTTACAGGCTTCTTTTTTCTTGTTTGGAATGTGATGAAATAAAATTGTATCTTAAGATGCTGGCATATTTATACATGTTTAATTATACACTTACCTTTGTTGCAGAAGTAAAAGGAAAGTAAGTAGTCTTAGAAATTGATTCTTATACATCTGTTACATATCCATAGGGGGATGGGAGGAAAGTCGTGTCATGGAGGCAAACCCTCAAACTCAACTGATGGACCCACAGACTCTCAGGTGAGCAGAGGCCTTCAGAGGGGTTCTGATTAGCTTTCCATTAGAACAGGACACTCAGTTCAGCTCAAGACAATGGAGTTTATTGTAAGAAAACACATGAATGGGGTCTGAAGCTGAAAAGCTACAAGGAAGCAGGACGGCTCTGGGGCCCCCGAATCCCTGGGTCTGCCTCGGGCCGGGCTTCCTCTCTCAAGCATCCCTGCTTCTCCCTGTGTGTGCTCTGCCTGCCCCTCAAAGCGCGCCCTTCCCACTGCGTCTGACCTCCAAGGTCTCCATGTCCTTCAGGCCTCTGCTAGCCTTTCCCTGCCATCAAAACCATTATAACTTGTTGGCTGACAATGTACGTATTTCTCAGTTATCAAAGCCAAGAGAGAACATATGATTGCTTCAGCACAGTTTTCCACGCCAAGCCCAATTATGTGTCACTGTCAGCCTGTGAACAGAGAGCCCTGGGATCAGGTGACAACCTACCTGCTCAGCCCAAGGTGGGGCAACCTGGTGCACAACCCAGCCATCTTGGCAGCTGGGGCTCTGGGTGGACAGTTCCCATTAGGAAGAAAGAGCTGGTAAGGCAAAGGAGGGTTGTGCCCTCATCTAATAGCTGAGTTTCCCCAACATTAGGGGTTTCGAATGGCAGTGCCTGATGAACTGAGAAGACTGGCCTCGTCCCTCATCAGGAGTGTGCACTAGCGAGTGGGCAGGGCTTTGGGAAGTGGGGAGCATCACCTGGTGTGAAGGGAATGAGAGCTCTGCTGATTGGCTGACAGGCAGAAAAGAGGGCCTAGTGTTGGCAGATTTTCTAATTTTTCAACAGAAGCCAGAAATCTGATTTTATGTCAAAATCTCCCGAACTATAATGTTGGCTCAAACTTTTTGAACAGTGTGGGTTGACCAAAACATTCCCTTTCTTCCTCCACCTGTCAACCAAGACCCTCACTCTCTATTCCATCCTGAACCCAGAGCAGGGAGGGAGACATCACCAGCTTCAGAGGAAGCCCATTCTGTCTTCCAACAGTTCTGGTCATTTGAAATTCCTGGCCCTGGCCGGTTGGCTCAGCGGTAGAGCGTTGGCCTAGCGTGCGGAGGACCCGGGTTCGATTCCTGGCCAGAGCACACAGGAGAAGCGCCCATTTGCTTCTCCACCCCTCCGCCGCGCTTTTCTCTCTGTCTCTCTCTTCCCCTCCCGCAGCCAAGGCTCCATTGGAGCAAAGATGGCCCGGGAGCTGGGGATGGCTCTGTGGCCTTTGCCTCAGGTGCTAGAGTGGCTCTGGTCGCAACATGGCGACGCCCAGGATGGGCAGAGCATCGCCCCCTGGAGGGCAGAGCGTGGCCCCTGGTGGGCAGAGCGTCGCCCCTGGTGGGCGTACCGGGTGGATCCCGGTCGGGCGCATGCGGGAGTCTGTCTGACTGTCTCTCCCTGTTTCAAGCTTCAGAAAAATGAAGGAAAAAAAAAAAAAGAAGAAATTCCTTCATACATTGAATCTCAGTCTGTTTCTCCACAGCCTGTCCCTTACAAGGTGAACTAAATACTAAATCGAAAGCCTTCTACCTGATAGCCATAGGTGCCCTGGAGACAATCCCTCCGGCACACCTTCTCCTCGGCCCATTTCTTCGTGGGAGGGAGGGCGCCCTCTGCGCTGCCTTCTCATCACCACCCTGTATGCACGCTCTGAGCATGCCCCAGTTGGCTACCGGCTCTTTCAGGTGGGAGAGTTAGGGTTACAGGTCACAGGAGGGCTTCCCCTCCTCTCTGGAGCACTATACTTCTATTAACGTCATTTAAGATTCTTTTTGATGCCAAGTTTATACTATTGGTTCAGGCTATGGTTAAAATAAACAAGTGCTGATGGTGTTTTGTTTGTTTGTTTTTCACACTAACACTTACTAAAACTGATTTTTATCACCCTGCCTTTTCAAAGTTGGGTTCTTGCAAACTGAGTAAATTAGTTGTACCTCTTAAATCTCATTTTGTTAGACTTCACCCAACCCATAGGCACCTCTTTCTTAGGCCCTTCTGTTGTTGCTGATGTTCTCAAACTATGAACTGGTCTGCTATGGATCCTTTTTACTCCAAGAAGTAATACCAAAGAGCATGCCATATGTCAGATTACTACTCTTTAGATTTGCTTCTCTTTCTTTCTTTGTCATTAGAGTGTCAAATTTCCTTTTACTTTGAGATGACTTCTAATAATTCTTCCCTCTTACTTATCTGGCCCTTGGAAGAGTTGGAATCCAGTTTCTAAAGCTCAGGCACACATCAGGCCATGCTCCCTCGCATGACAGACAAACACACCTGTCATTTTCCCTCAGGTGCTCCCCACTTCTGCATCCCCAAGCCATTGTTCCCTGCTGAACAGAATTTGGTCCACGCAACAGTCTCCCACGCTTCTCCTCTGACTCCCAAGAATTACAGCAGTCAGTGTGGCCTGCTTCCGGCTGTAATGAACAGACCGTATCAGATGACTGCCCCTGCCACCAGAGCAGCTATAAAAGCTGGACAGAATACGAGGGCCCACTGTTGGAAAGCACTGGAGAGCAAGCAAGTCACCCAGAGCCCCAGAAGGGCTGAGATCCTGAAGGTACGGGAAACGCACTGAAATAGGCCGAGTTTTCTGTGCACAGCCTCCCCCCGAGGCATTTTCTGATGTCTCAATTGTGCATATAGAGGCCTAATGCCACAGGCTGGGTCCCCTCAGACAGAGATGAGTGGAAAGGAAGGATGGAGGCAGAGGCGTGCTGCAGAGGCCTCTGCTGACCCCACAGGAGTTCTAGGCTAGAACAAACCTTCCAAGTTGTCCTGAGTTGCTGCGTGGTGGCAAGTCTTTACATCCCTGACTCAAGAAATAGTCAGATGTAGGCTGCCCCTGGAAGGAGGTGGGCCTTGGGGGGAGCAGCAGTTTGGTTGAACAAAGACAACCCTCAAAGAGGGCTGACCATTGCAGGCTGCCTCTGACACGCAGCTGGAGGGGTACGGCCTTCCTCCCAGAGGGGCACCTGGCACCACAGCGCCCATCACACCTAGAGACTGAGACAACAAGCAGAAACGAACCTCTGAGAGGCTGAAGAGCTGAGCATGGACAGCGGTAGTCTTCTGATGCCAGAGACACAAAAACTGGAACTCATACTGGGCCAGGAAGGAAGTGCACACGATAGACACCCAAGCTTCCGGTGAGAATTTAGAAGAGCTCCTCCATAGGATTAAGAGGAAGCCTGAAAGAAGTCACCAGCTTTTGACCAGATCAAGGAAATCAGCAAATACTCTTCCAGCCCCTCAAAAGAAAATTAAATCCTCTCTGAAGGAAGATAACACCATCCAAAGTCTGTAATTTTTTATGCACAATGTCCAACATTCACTTAAAAAATTATCAGACATGCCAGGAGACAGCAACAAATGAAAGAAAAAGGGGGGTAGAAAGAGATAAAACAAGAAATATGATAGAAACAGACTAGGATGATGAAGATACTAGTGTTAGGCACGGAATTCTAAATGGTATGATCAATAGTTCAAGAAAATCACGGAAAAGATGGAGAATTTCACCACAGAACTAGAATCTATAAGAAGGAATTAAATGAAACTGAAAAATACAATAATAAAAATTAAGCATTCAATAGGTTAGTTTAAACAATGATAACACACAGCAGACACATCTAGCAATTTGGAAGAGAGAGGAGTAAGAAATATTCAGATTAAGCAACAGGAGAGGGAGGAAAAAATGTCTTTTCCAATTTCACAGACATATCGAAAACAATAACAATGTCAAAAATGCACAAAATCAGAGTCTTGGTGGACAGCTAAGAGAAATGAGAGAAGTGATGCCTGAAGAAGTAGAAGCTGGAAATTCCTCAAAACTGGTGGCTTTAGGAAGCTTGGGTGTCCCACATTAGAAGATGGCTGTGGGGCCAGGAGCCAAGGCCCTCGTCCCCTATGAGCAGCCAAGTCACTGAGCTCTGAAGACGCAGCGGGGAAAGCGCTTAGGTCCGCACAGGTCGTCATCTCAGGATGCTCCTCACACGGAGGCGGATTAAGGTCGGTTGAGGCTCCGGGCGCAGAAGAAAATATTGTGCCCCTAAAGACCCAATAAAAGGCCCCCCTTCAGTAGAAAAAAGTGTTTTGTGGGGCCCTTCAGAAGTTAGGGCTCAGGATGCGTGCCCAGCGCACCCATTGTTAAATCCACCTCTGTCCTCACAGTTTCAGCAGAGGAGGAAACTGAGGCTGGAGGTCAATTCCTCCTCTAAGTCACCAACCACTGTACCTGGACTGATCTAAGACCTGCAGGACTCCCAAGCCCTGCCAGGAGCCCCTCTGCTGTCCTCTTTCTGGGTGGCACCCTTATTCATTCCATTCCTAATATCTTGCTTAGACAATCCCCATGGAGAAAACAGGAAATCTCATGGGGTGAGGAGCTTTGGGAGTAAACTCGACGTGTATTCTGGAAAACAGGAAACCCTCTGGGTAGTCCAGGAGCAGGCACAGGCCCAGGGAGGTGACAGTAGAGGAAAGAGGGAACGGAGTATGGGAGGGTTCCAGAGGGAGTGACAGAGGCACTTACGTCAGTCCTTTCCATGTTTTGGGGGATTTTTTTCTGACAGCTGGGCTTGTGCTCAGAAAGAAGCACTGGTGCCCCAACCCCAGCCAGAGCTCCCCTCCCCTCCAGCACTCAGAACTCTGCTGTAGTCCTGTTCAGCCACCTCATGGGCTAAATGGGCTCTGAGAAGTTGACCTGGGCACCTAGCCTCCATGGTAACAGTTCTGTGGGGACATATGTTCTAACTTCAGTGGCCCACTTTAAGCTGACCTGCAAACACGGTGACTCTTAAGAGCACCAGACGTTGACTTAAGCCTCATTACAAAGTAGACATGATCAGCTACCAAAGGAGCATGGGAAATCACAGGGGCTGAGTTCTGGCCAGACAGAGAGGAGCCTGCGGGCTGCAGGGGGCGGGAGGTGGGGTGGGATGCACTCTGAGCAGGGAGCCTGATGGACCCTTACATGAGGGCACAGAACAGCAGCCATGCAGGGTCAAGGACAGCTGGTGGGAGGGACAGCTATGCAGGGTCAAGGACAGCGGGTGGGAGGGACAGCGGGTGGGAGGGGCAGCTATGCAAGGTCAAGGACAGCGGGTGAGAGGGACAGCGGGTGGGAGGGGCAGCTATGCAGAGTCAAGGACAGCGGGTGGGAGGGGCAGCGGGTGGGAGGGGCAGCTATGCAGGGTCAAGGACAGCGGGTGGGAGGGACAGCGGGTGGGAGGGGCAGCTATGCAGGGTCAAGGACAGCGGGTGGGAGGGGCAGCGGGTGGGAGGGGTAGCTATGCAGGGTCAAGGACAGCGGGTGGGAGGGGCAGCGGGTGGGAGGGGCAGCTATGCAGGGTCAAGGACAGCGGGTAGGAGGGGCAGCGGGTGGAAGGGGCAGCTATGCAGGGTCAAGGACAACGGGTGGGAGGGGCAGCGGGTGGGAGGGGGCTCGCACGCTGTCCTCTGCAGGCTGCAGGGTTGCCACCCCTGTGTCTGGTGTGTGAGACGTGGGTCGGAGCGCTGATTGTGCGGGATTACCCCAGCAGTGTGCTTGGCTGTTGAGTGAGCTGCAGAGGCTGCTGCTGGCTGCCTCCCCACCCCCACCCCACCCCACCTTTCTCCAGGCCTGCCCTGGAGCTCCCCTATCTCCACCTGCTCCCCAGCCCAGCTCCTGGGCAGGTTACTGCACTTCCCAGTCATTGAGGAGGCAGGTCTGGTGCCAGGCCCTGCACCACACACTGAGGAAAGAGAATGGAGGCAGCCAAGGGGTGGGGACAGTGCACCCAGAGAGGGTGGGGAGGAAAGGAACGTGGGGACACCGCCTAGCGAAGCTCAGAGACTCAAAGCTCAGGGCCTGGGCCCTGCTCCTCTTCCTTGTCTGCTCCCACAGCTACTGAGAAAGGACGCGCAGCAGGGGGTCAGCACCTGCGCTGGAGGGAGGAGAGGCTGCAGGCTTGGTCTCAATAAAGACCTGAATTTGAAGGCCTCCCCTGGCCAGCCTGGCAGCCTTTCTAGTCTGTGTCTTCATCAACATGAAGGACACATCTACAGTTCTGCCACAATATACCAAACGTGTTTCTAAAAATCACAGCTCTACACAAAACTCACACAATAAAAATCTCAGGGCTTCTTGGGAGAAATGATGTTAGGGCTACAACACCCAAAACCTCTGTCAGTGACATATAAAATTAGATAGGAGCCTAAGAAAAATGGTAGCGCAGTTTTACACCTGTTCAGTGGTAAAATATATATATATATATATATATATATATATATATATATATATATATATATATATTTATGTAACTACCACAGCACAGATAAGTCTGGTGCTTAATCTTGAACAAAACCCGAAGTTTGCTTGTGGATGTGAGTGCTGGTGTGTGCGTTGCTATGAAGGGCTAGAACAAGGACTACCTGAAACATGACGGATAGGGCACCACCATGTGGATGGGTGTGGCTTCTGAGCTTGGTAGTGAACTAGGGGACAAAGGAAACAAGTATCTGGTGGATGTTTGAGGTGCAGTCTTCTCAGCCACCTAATTGTGTGTGTGTGTGGACAAAATCCTACAGAAACAAATGCAAAATCCACATTAACGTCCGTTTTCCCTAATACTATATCAATTACGTTGAAACAAACAGCACAGCAGATCTGGCTGTACTAACTGCCTCATGGGATGTCAGGATTAAATGACATAGTTCATGTACACCCCAGTGATATGTGGTGACTAAGAGTTATTAGTGTTGTGGGTGGAGCACAGAGCGCATTCCTAGCAGCTGTGGCTGATGCAATGCTGTGAGAACACTCCAGCACCTGAAACCCTCCTAGGCACACCCAGGAGGGAGCTCGCCAGCTGTGGTGAGGTGACTCAGCACCAGCCAGGCAGCTTCCTGACCTTTTCAGCCATTGGCTGTGAAGGACACGCTGTAACACCCTATAGGCTGAACCTGTGTATATAAGCTAGCTTACTTCCTGAATAAAGCGGATCTGCGTCACTGAACCTGGTCTCCGGAGTCAGGTCTCTGCGTCTCCGTTGTCCTCACCCCCGGTTGGCCTTGTCCACAGTGTGATAAATATATGTCAAATTATTAGATTTCAAACAAGTCAGTGAATAAGTGAATGAATGCAAGAATGCCTAATTGTGGGGCATGGAGTGGTACAGGGAGGTGGTGGAGGAGGAGAGGATGCACCTTGATGAAGAGAAACTTCCTTGAGAAGAAGACCATTTAGGAACCCAGCAGCAGGCTTTGCTCTGTCCTGTGCCCAGCAAGAAAAACTGCACAGCCTCCCTGCCCCATTAACTCAAATATGATCATAAGAACATGTCACTCACCACTGCAGCAGGCCTCATTACCTTATATTTCTTTATTGTATTTTGTAGATCAAAAATTTGGGCAGGGCGCAGCTGAGCGATTCTTTTCCTCATATATCAACAGAGGTCACTCAGTGTTACTCAGCTAGCAGATGGGCTGGTCTGTTGCCTTGGGGAGGCAGGGTAGGTGGCAGGAGGCTATAATCTGCTGGGACTGCCCACGTTACCTCTCCATGGCAGTCAGACTGCTTACAGGTTCCAGGGGCCAGGAAGACAATGTTGCAAGGCTTTTTCTTACCTAGTCTTGGAAAAACCAGAACATCACTTTCACAGCATCCTATTGGTCGAACAAGTTAGCCCATTTTAGGTTCAAGGGCAGCAGAGTCAAAGTCTATGCCTTAGTGGGAGGAGTGGCAGAGCAAGGGGGGCACCGTTCATCTACCATGCAGCCCTGAGAGCCCAGCTCTGGCCTCGTCACCAGATGCTGGACGGGAGCTTTCTGCTCTGACAACCCTCCTGGGTAATCCCACTGTGTACTGTGTGTATTTCTGCCATGACATGTGTCACCCTTTGCTGTACACATTAGTTTGTCTAGTGTTGTCCATGGGCTGCACATTCCTGTGGAATACGGACTAAGCTTCATTTGATTTTGGGTCTGAATTGTCCTGTGTAGTGTCTGACACCAGAAAGGTTTGAGTCAATGGACAGATGAATAAACTAACAAACAAATGAAAAAGGATAACCTCTATCTCTTTGTTCAAAAACTCTGACACCTCGCCTGACCAGGAGAGTGTTGACCTGGGATACTGGGGACCCAGGTTCAAAACCCTGAGGTTGCCAGCTTGAGCCCAGGTTCATCTGGTTTGAATGAGGGTTCACCAGCTTGAGTGTGGTGTCGCTGGCTTGAGCATGGGATCATAGACATGTCCCCATGGTCACTGGCTTGACCCCAAAGGTTGCTGACTTGAGCCCATGATCTCTGGCTTGAGCAAGGTGTCACTGGCTCAGCTGGAGCCCCCTGGTCAAGGCACATATGAGAAGCAATCAATGAACAACTAAGGTGCCACAGCTATGAGTTGTTGCTTCTCCTCTCTTTCCCTGTCTCTCTCTCTTAAAACAAAACAAAAAAACAAAAACCTCTGACCCCTCAAGAGCAGAACACCATGGCTATTTCCTTGTATCTCCAACATATAAACACTACCCCACATTTAGTTGATATTGAAGGAATGTTTGTGGAAACCCAAATACACACATGCACACATGCCCTAGCTGAGGGGGGTGCCAGGCCCCAGCAGGCTGGGAAGGACATCTCCAGCCAGAGCCTGGCGCTGGGACAGGCTGAGTTGGGCAGAGAGGGCCAGGACCAGAGCCTATCTTTCCTGAGAACACCAAAAGCAGCGACAGTGAACCTTAGGCTGGGGGGAGGGGGGTTAAGAGGATCAGTTGGCCTTCCGGTTGCTGAGCCTGTCAGTGGGGAGAGCTCCAGCACCCACCGAGGGGCCAATCTTTATCAAACTGTTACCCACGCAGACCTACCTACTGAAACACTGGCCACACACAACACAAGAGAAAAACGGTTTTGGGTTCAGTTCAAGTGTGAGAGCTTTGCAAAGAAGGGTGCTGGCTGCAGAAGAAAGCACAGAGTAAAGTGGAGCTATTCGTTACCTTGAGCAGTAAACCAGGTGTTGACTATGTGACTATTTTAAGTCCAATTTAATTTAGCACTTGGATTTGGGGAGTGCTGTTTATAAGGAGGACTATGACTACAGCCTCCTCTGGAGCAGGTGGGAGTTCATGCAGCATCTGGAGGTGTGGCCAGCACAGCCCCAGATCAGCCCTGTGTGGAGGAGGCCCAGGCCCAGCCTCAGACAGCCCGTTGGCGCTGAGCACACACAGCCCTCTGCCTGCAGACCGTAGCTCTGCTGGAGCTCACTGAGTCGAGCCCCAGGCCCTGCTTGCTGAGGCCTGTGCATGGTCACACGTGCCCTGTGCTGGGAGACCCAAGGCTTCGTCCTGTCTTGCCTAACCCTTCGGAAAAGATGAGATGAAATGGCTTGGGCTGGTGGGTGACTCCCTTCCACACATGGGCCATTGTTATCTTTCACTGGCCACTAGGAAACTGTCCGTGGGACCCCCTGAGTTGGAGCAGAAACAGAGCTGAACTTTGTAACAGGTCCCACGGTCGTTCCTAGAAACCCGTGCTTGGGCTCCCCAGGCGGGCCAGATTGCCAGTGGGGACTCTTTCCAAATCAAATTGGAGATATACCCCCTGACCTGAGATGCAGCTGCTGTGACCAAGGTTCCTCAGAGCAAAGCCCCAGGTGTGGCTGGAGAAGGGACAAGG
The DNA here is from genome assembly GCF_036850765.1 of Saccopteryx bilineata. NCBI lineage: Eukaryota > Metazoa > Chordata > Mammalia > Chiroptera > Emballonuridae > Saccopteryx > Saccopteryx bilineata. The sequence goes on from NC_089494.1 coordinate 135,860,297, forward strand.
CCTGCAGAACCGTAACAGGCAGCCAGGGCCAGCGGGCCAGCCGCAGCCTTGCGGCTGACGAGTTCTTCACACAACCAGACAGACAGTTCCACTGGAGGTGGCAGTGTGGCATGGGGCAGGTCCAGAGGAGCCGGGGCAGAGGAGGGGGACTCAAGTGCGGGACTTCTCTAGGCCCTCCTAATGCAGCCATGGAGGCTACTTGAGAGCACGTCCCGCCCCCACTCTGCACTTGAAGACATGGGACACTGATCAGGGGGCCACAGGCACCTCCAGGGGAAACAACACAAGAGAACCACACGCAATGTCTGGGCTGCAAGTCCCGCCCGCACAGCAAGCGTCCGGAAACCATCAAGCAGGCGGATAACTGGCAAGCAGCCTATCAGTTCCCAAGCCTTCCTGGCACCATGCCTGCCCTTCCAGTCAGTGCTGTCCCGCCCAGCCTGGGCATGGAGACAGTGACACATTTTAAATTAGACCTGTCCCTTTTCCGTTGGTGAGATGTCAGACTGCTCGCAGGAGACCCAACCTGGCCTTCTGTTTGGCAGCACGTGACAAGGGTCTAGTAGACTCCCCGGCCCAGAGAACCAGGCATCGATAAGTCGGGACCAGGCCTCAGGAGGATCCAGTGCGGCTTTAGTGGCCCTGGGGTAGGGGTGACAGGGATGAGACAACTTTCAGGGCCGAGCACTTCCAAATGAAGTTTTCTCTTGCCCAGGAAAATGGTGAGCTACGGAAGGTCATTTTTCCTTTGTCACCTTTGGTTTATTACCTGGTGAAGATGAAAGTGGAGGTACAGAGGTTCTGAAGGGTTTTCATTTGTCAGGTGTGTGGCCCGTCTTTCTGGGTGCACACGCATGACAGGCGCCACCCAGCAGCCCAGCTCCCAGAGGGGCACCTTGGAGTGCCCAATTCCTGCTTTCTGAGGGTCAGGGACACGTTGGCCTGGGCTCCCGGGCTCCCTGCTGTCCCCTCCACCAGCACAACAGGTGTGGGAGTGAAAGCTGGGTAGTCTGGAGCCTGCAGACTTGCAGACTTTCTCAGACACATCCCTTCACTGCTGATGGGCAGAACACCCATTTTGCTATCCCCCACGTCCCCAGGGCTGCTCCAGAAGGAGAGGGACAGCCTCCCTGCATCTTGCAGGGGGAGGTAGGGAAGGAGGTGTGGAGGGCACATCCAGACCCACCTTCTCTGCTCCTACAGAGGCAGCAGGTAGCCACCCTCCCAGCAGCATTCGCCCCCAGGGAAATGTCCTTCCCTTTGGCTTACATCCTTTCTCTCTTGTTCTGTGGCAACAGTATTTCCTAACACGTTACTCACACCCTCACTCTTGGAGAGATTTATGGAGGCTGGTGTGGCTTCGTGCCCTCTGTGGGCATGGCTGGCCCCGAGCTCTGTGGTGTTCTATACAGTGGGGCCTTCGCTGAACAATGAGGCTGTGTTTGCAAGCCTGCCCCCATCCCCCATTTCCCTTCCCCGCAAAAAGCCTCTTTTTTCTCTTTCTCTCATCTTTTGAGTTTATACCTCAAGGGGGCTGAGACTGGGCCCCTGGACTTGAGACACAAATCAATAGGAATCAATGAATTCAGATTAAGAGAGCAGAGAGTGTGTGAGAGAAAGACAGACAGCTTGCACACATCCTACCTACCATTGTGTCTTGGTACTTTGGACTATTCAATGATTTATAAAAAAAAAAATTAGAATAACAGATCTGTGCTGATACTATTGAATAATAGTAATTAAACAATAATAAATCCAACATGGGCCGTTAAGAAACATCCTCGGGCCACAAAATACTAATACACACAATGCTCACCATGTATCAGCCACTGTTCCGAGTAAGTTACAGTACCTATGCGAATGTGTCTTAAGTAGCCTCACCACGACCCTACAGATTAGTACCAGTTCTAAGTACCCACTTTTCATTGAGGGACCCACAGAAGTCTAAGACAAGATGACAGATGGAGCCTTCCAAATTTCTAAGGAGTTGTAAACTGTTCAGGATCTTTGGGGGCAATTTACAGAGCAGGGTGAGACACCTGGGTTATCTGAGTGATTTGCAATGTGCTTAACAGGAGACTTCAGTTTTTTCAAGGGTCGTGAACTGACTGAAGCCTGTGGAACACTGTCATAAAAGGGCTGCCATGCTGTGTGTGACCAGAGGCAGGTAAGGGAGGAGAGTCAGTGACACTGGGCTTTCAACAGGAAAACGAGTTCTGTGGCCAGTGCAGGCTAGGCAATGCTAAGCTAAACAGACTAAAAGTTTCTTCATTACAGAACTTCTCAGAGCTTTGATTATACTGCATGCATTGTGATTCTTCTAGAAGGAGATAGAGAATGAAGCGTTTCTTCAGCTCATTAGACCACTTTGTGGGGAGACCCTCATGGGACCAGAAGTCTATGGCCTGAATGTACTTCGGAAAACAGTGTCTGACCAACTCAAACTTCCTACATGTTTACCGTTGGCCTGACCTGGCTTGGAACTGGAGGTATCTCTCTGCTTGTCTGTGCAGCCCAGATGTCTGGAGACATACAAAGAAAGACTTGAGTCAACGGTGTGAAAGACACGGCAATCCAGGGGCGCTCAGCACCGGCTGTGTCTGGTGAGACCTATCCCCATGCCCTGACGTTTGTCCCATGCACCTAGAAGAGAGGTTCTGGTTACCAGTGACACCACAGAAGGAAAGTGACAGGCTTCTCCATTTTCTTCACAGTCCCTCCCCCCCCCCCCACACACACACACAAATGGATGACAAACATTGATTTTCTTTATCCAGGGGCCCCTGAGACTCAGAAACATTATCTGTGCTTGCAGGAGAGCCTGGCTGTGTGAACCCCAGCTCTGCCTCCCCACTGAGGAACAGCACTGTGGGCGGAATTGCTGACCGTAAACTGCAAGGGACTCAACTCCTTCGCTGGGAGGACTGTCATCCATGGGGAGCAGGCAATACAGGAGGGTGAGCCAAAGGACCCCACTGGAAGCTACTTCTAGGTTGGCAGGAAGGACACTTAGGGTAGAGGTGGTCTGTCATTGTCAGTAGCTCCAAAAGCAATTATGCCCACAACTGTTCTCTGATGCCTTCCCATAGACTCTCATTGACCATCCCATGGAAGCTTCCTTTAGAATGAATGATTTCACATCCAACCTATTCTTATTGCGGCTCCAAGATACACTCTCATTCCCTTATGACTAAGAAACTGGTCTTTTTAATTCCATTCCTACTCACCACTTGAACCCAATGCCAGATTAATCTTCCTAAACCATTATTTTCACCGTGGTCACTTTTCTTCTCAAGAATTTTGAATGCCAGTTTGCATACAGTTCCACACCATTCATCCTGCTTTATTGCCACTGTCCTGCTGCACCAGGCCCCTGCTTCAGCCCAATATAGCTCCCCTATGTTTTTTACGGCACTATTCATGGTGTACACGACATGGAGACAAAGTGTCCCTCACTAGATCCCCTCTCTTAGTGATCTGTCCACTGAGCTGCTGCTGCTGCTGGGGCGCTCCCAGCACCGAGCCTAATCCTCTTCCTGGTGCTTTCACATACAGAGTTCCTTGGGAGGATGAAAGACAGAGAAATGAAGATGACACCCTGAGTCCAGGCAGGCTTTGAGGGAATGAAGGGTGGAAAGGTCTTCTGACAACCCTCAGCAAGAAACCGTTGAATTCTGAATTAAAAGCCAGAGCATTTTCAATTGCCAATAACTTCTTGATTTGTCCAGCAGAGTTCAAAGAAACAAGCTCCAGCCATTTCTATATGTGATTGACCAAATCACCAGGGCCAGACAAGGTGACTCAGGTACCCTTCCCACTCTTCACCTCTGTCTTTCTAGGATCCCGATAGTGTCTCCAAAATATGCCTGAGTACTGAGTGGGAATGCTGGGGAAATGGATTCCCAGGCTGTAATAAAACTGACCCAAAACTTAGTGGGGCAGGGGAGTGCTAAGACTCTGTCTCTCCCTTCTCAGACTCTGTTCTTAAAGGGTTAGGTCTTTGGACCAAAATGGAGTAGACACACTGGAATGAATATGTATTTGTATTTACATGTTTATATTTATTAAAATGTTAAATATAAATATTTAAACTATTGATAAAAATAAATAAATATGTAATTTTTTACATATATAGCTCAAACATAAGAAGACTCTGAAAAGTATGGAGAAGGCAGACTAGCCAGGAATCTCAGGGCATGAGGAACAACATGGTGCTAAGTCCTTGTATTTCCTTTTACATTCTATATCTCATACTGGGTGCTTGTAATACTGGCCACCTAGAAACACTAATGGGAACAGTTAAAAGTAGAAATCAACAAACTCAAGAAAAGCTTGTTTTTCCAAGGCAAAGAACTAGGAAAGGAACACCTTAGCAAAATGAAAAACTTATAGACAATAACGTCCCTACTCCCAGCCAAGCACCAAGAAAAGAACTGTCATCACACTGCTATCCCATCAGCAAAGGCAGGATGAAGAGCCTCAGTTTCCACCCTTCCAAGCTATGATGAGGCACCCTTCCCTCTCCTGCACAATAGGTAGTGCCAGGAAAAACTAAATGGGGATCTGGGACTTTCAGTCCAACCCAGAAGTTATGAACCCGCTGCCCGGGCAGTGGAGACCATGTATGAACTTTCATACCCCCAGTGAAAATGAGGTACTTCCTCCTCTATCCCAGTGTCAGAGGAAGGTGGGAAAGCCAGTTTCCAGAACCATCAAGAGCTCTGCCTTGCATCGGCCGAGTGGAAGTTTTCTAAAGAAGAAGATTTAAATAAAATTCAGAGTCTCGCCCTGGCCGGTTGGCTCAGCGGTAGAGCGTCGGCCTGGCGTGCAGGGGACCCGGGTTCGATTCCTGGCCAGGGCACACAGGAGAAGCGCCCATTTGCTTCTCCACCCCTCCGCCGCACTTTCCTCTCTGTCTCTCTCTTCCCCTCCCGCAGCCAAGGCTCCATTGGAGCAAAGATGGCCCCGGCGCTGGGGATGGCTCTTTGGCTCTGCCCCAGGCGCTAGAGTGGCTCTGGTCGCTGTGGCAGAGCGACGCCCTGGAGGGGCAGAGCATCGCCCCCTGGTGGGCAGAGCATCGCCCCTGGTGGGCGTGCCGGGTGGATCCCGGTCGGGCGCATGCGGGAGTTTAATACCCAGGCTCAGGATACAAACAAAAATTCACTCACCACAAAACCAGTAAAATCATAAGTAAGAAAAGACATTCAACAGACACTAAAGCAAAATGATACAGATATAAGAATTATCCAATAAAGAATTTAAAGCAGTCATCATAAAAATGCTCCAAAATCAATTAAAAACACATTTAAAAAAAAAATCTCAGAGAAGAAATAAAAGATATAAAGGAGAACTAAATGAAAATTTTAAGACTGAAAAAATATAAGCAGACATTTTAAAACTTAGTGGATGGGATCAGGAACAGAATAGAGAGAACAAAGAAAGGATAAATAAACTTGACGATAAAAAATTAAAATTACCCAGTCTGTACACATGAGAAAACAGACTGAAAAACATAATCAACAGCCTGACCTGTGGTGGTGCAGTGGGATAAAGCATCAACCTGGAACACCGAGGTTGCCGGTTCAAAATCCTGGGCTTGCCTGGTCAAGGCACATATGGGAGTTGATGCTTCCTGCTCCTCCCCCCTTCTCTCTCTCTCTCTCTCTTTCTCCTCTTTAAAAATTGAATAAATAAAGTCTTTAAAAAAATAATAATAAACTGAGCCTCAGGGACTTGTGAAGCTACAATGTAAGATCTAACATTCATGTCATCAGATTCTCAGAAGGAGAGGAGAAGGGGAGAAGGGATGAAAAAACAAAATATGGTTGGAAATTTCTAAAATTGAACAAAAGACATGAATTCACAGATTCAAGAAGCTGAATGAACCCCTAACAGGATAAGCCCCAACGAAACTACACCAAGACACATCATAGTCTAACTTCTGAAAACTAAAGACAAAGAAAAAACTTTAAAGCAGTAAGAGAGAAACAATGCCTTACTTAAAGGGGAAAAAACTTGAATGACAGCAATTTCTCAACAGAAACCAGGGAGGCCAGAAGGAAGTGACACAACACTTTCCAAGTGCTGAAAGAAAAAACCATCAACCTAGAACTCTGTATCCGGTGAAGGTACCCTCCGTGGGTAAAGAAGATATCAGGACACTTTGAGATGAAGGAAGACAAAGAGAACCTGTGGCCTGCAGACATACCTAAACTAGCTAAAGGAACTTCTCAAAAGAAAGAAAATGATAAAAGAAGGATTCTTAAAAAGGTTGGAAAGAAGAAAGAACAATGGAAAGAATATAAATAAAATAAATACAATAGACTTCCTTTCTTGAGTTTTCTCAGTTGTGTTTGGTTGAAACAAAAATAAAAACATTGTGTGGTGTGGTTGTAAATGCTCGTTGGAGAAATACTTAAGAGTTACATTTTAAAGAAGGGACAGTAAAGGAAGTTAAAGTGAGGGAAGGTTCTGGCACTTTACTCAGTCTGGTACAATTTAAACCAGAAAAATGACCCTCAGTTCTGGCTGCCTGCTGCCATGAAAACCAATTACGTGACACAGGTGCTGGTGAGAAGGAAAGAGGTTTATTCAAGTGTCAGCCACCTGAGACTATGGAGGTTACTCCATCTCCCTTTTCTGCTGCAGGCAGGGGTTTCTATAAGGAGGGAGAAGGAGGGGGAAATAAACAAAAATATAATAAAGTTATCCAGAGGACGGGGTTGAGTGTTCTTTGCTGAGGAGGACTACATGCAAGCTGGCTCAGAGTGTTTAGATAACAGATTGAAGGCCAACATATCTTCCAAAGCTGGCATGTCTGAAAGTTGGAGCCTGCTCCCTCCCTTGGTAGTTACAGGAATTGAAGTTAGCAAGTAACTTATAAATTAGGATTTTTGTTTCTTGTAACAAGTGTGCACAGATTCCCACAGTCGAGCTGTCCTCTTTGGCCTTGAGCAAGTAAGAATCAGAACTGCAAGCCCCAGCAAAGTGAGAGGGGCAGAGTGGACCATTCTTACTTCCTTACTTGGCTGACTTGGATGTTAGCCCTTGATGTGTGTCAGACAGAGAGAAATAGGCTTGTACCTGTAATGAGAACTTGGCCAGAGGCGAGAGCACAAGATTGATTATATACATTTGATTTCTTACAGAATACATAACTGTGATTATCAAACCAGTAATATTGAATCATGGTTATAAGAGCAACAAATAGGATTTACCATTTTATAGGAATTCTTTTATAAGCTTACTTTGTTAGTACATTCTTAGTTAGCTCTATTTTATGGCTAGTCAGAGTAATATCAGTAAATCAGTAATATAGCACATTTACTCCCGGTTACACAGTGTCAACAGCAGTGACAGCAGGAGATTATTGTAAATTATGTATGCATGATGTAATACCCAAAGCAACCACTAAAACATCTATATAAAGACATACACTTGGAAACACTATAGAGAAGTTGAAATGGAATTCTAAAATATGTTCCCATAACCAACAGTAAGACAGGAAAACAAAAACAGAAAGGGAACAAACAGAAAACAAACAAACCAAACAAACGTGGACCCTAACATACCAGTAATATTATAGAACATGCTGAAATTAAGGAAGTGAAAGAGATGGAGAACTGATTAGTCCCCAAGGGGTAGGAATGATGAAGGGAGGAGGACTCTGTAGTAGCCGTGTCATTTTGGATGTTGATTGCAGTGATGGTTACACAAATGTTGGCACATGATAAAATGGCATGGACATGTAACAGAACTGCACCAACATCAGACTGCTGATTTTCATATTGTTCCATTGTTATGTAAGAAGTTACCTTTGGAGGAAACTAGATAGACAGTAGGCAGGACCTCTCTCTACTGTCTTTGCAACTTCCTGTGAACCTATAATTACTTCCAAATAAAAAGTTAAAAGGAAAGAGACAGAATCTGAGTCTAGCTGCCTGGCTTCTGAGGCTAGGTCTGCTACCCTCCGTGGTAGGATCCGCAGTGAAACTCCAGGCCTGCTTTCTCTCCTCGCCCCTCACACCCCACACACAGTCTTGCCCACTGTGAATTTAGTAGCTAGAGAAAGACTACCATTTCAAAAGTTCTAACAGTTTCTAACAGTCTTCTAGGGAGATACCAACTTATTTTGGGACAAAATATTTCTTTCTTTTCTGGGAAAAAAAACACCACAGTGGCCCAATGATACTAAGGTAAGAAACTACTGAGAAACTGAATGAATGTAGTAAAGTAATTTGAAAAGGACCAGGGAGTTAAGGTTTCTCTTTAGAAATGCAAATTGAGTGTAGTTATTTAGAGTATGGTGCAATTCTTTCATCAGAGAAAAGCCTCTTTTTAGAATTTAAACTTCATTGTGCCTACGTATTACCCAGTGTTCTTATGGTTCCATGTTTTAGCAGCTGTTGCCAAGAAAGATGGAGTTGGAGGGCAGGGCGCGCAGGGAAGACACGCAGGCCTGCCCCTCTCCCCACCGTGGAGGAAACCCAGCAGAGCCAGAAGCCTGCGCTGGCCTGGCTGTCTCATGTTCAAGGCTGTTTACTAACGGAGGCCAGAATGTCCTGACCGAGTGAGGGCTCTGGGGCCAAACCATTCGAATTTAAACGTCAGCCTCAGCTCCCACTTGCTAATGGTTCTGTGTTTCAGTTTCTTCAACTGTTTGATGGGAACAATAATTGTGAGTTCCTCATAGAGAGTGTTGAGTGTTCATGGATTAGGTATTTTTGCAGCACCCTGCACTCTGCCCAGCACACAGCAAGCATTGAGTACAGTGAGTGGTTCTGATTTATTTTCAGTACACTGGGCATGTCTTTCTGGAGGCCAGAGAACAAGATTGCATCTTTGTGTGTGAACTGGGAAGTTGCCCGTTGGAGAGCAAGAAACGAGACTGGAGCGTCTTCCCCTATTGAAGTCCCCCTGCCTGCTCTCTGCAGCCCCTGCCTCATGGAGATAGCCATCTGGAAACATCTGATGGTGAGTGTAAGGTATTTTACCCAGCTAAGGAAGAAGGAAGGGGCGTAGCCACGAAGTGTGGATAAGCAAAAGCTTTATTGAGTACAGAGTGCATCTTGCCCGACAAGGTTCCCTGGTCCCAGGGACAGAGGCCAGGGAAGTCGCATAGGGTGACCCGCGTGGGGGATATTTAAAGTGTCTCTAGGGTGGTCGAGCTAATATGATGGATGGAAATCTCACTGGCTGACAGACAGTCGCTCTTTTCCAAAGGACTCCTGGGAAGTTTCTTTTGGCACGCATGGTTGTGGGTGGCTCTAGCCAAAGTTCCTGGTTCTGGGTTCCTCACATGACCTTCCCCCATTGCTGACCGCCTTACAATGAGGGCATGTTGTCCATGGCTACATGGACCTGGCCAGTAGGGGTGCAGGGTGGGGAAGGGGCCCTGGAAACAGGTTTGGATCTGGGAACAGGTTGCAGCCCTTTCTGCTACCAAAGGCTGATTGTTCCAATCTGCAATGTAATCTGAGGACTGGGTCTTACTCTCTCTCTCTTTCTCTCACTCTTTCCCTCTCTCCCTCATAGTCTTTCCCATAGCACCTTTGCCATCATCCTCCATCTGAGGGACTTAGTCCAAAAGGAGAGAGGAGCAGTCCCTTCAGCTTCCTCCGGCATGCGGTCCCATCAGCCTCCGCCAGGCCAGCCCTGGGCTGTAGTCCATGTGAGGATTCTGCACTCAACAATGAGGACACTTCTAAAGGTAACCCCACTGGAGAGGGGACACAGGTGGAAGCTTTGTTCACCTGAGCTTTTCAAAAACCTCATGAGGGAAGAGATTTCAAATTCTTACATCTTCATCACGGTCTATCTTCCAGATGCTCCCTTCACCGTCTCCCTGCGCGTGGTGGCCTTAAGGGTTGCTGCTTGCCCAATGTGAACACGCCCCTGAAACCACATTTGTTTCATTGGGAGTTACCAGGGAAGAGCAGAGTGGCTCAGATTGTATGCCACTCTGTGGGTCCTGGTTTCTACCTATCTCATGTCTGTCCATTCCCCCCAGAACTTCCCTTGGGGAGCCACCCTCCCCACAATCTCAGTGCTCATCCTCAGATGCATGGGAAGAGTTCTGTGGAGGTGTGGACAAGGTTTTTCTCTTACAAAGAGGCAAACTTTGCAAGACAGAGTTTGACATCCTGATTTCAGCAATCTTGAAAACAGGTATTACTCTTCTTTGTCAGAGTTGTTTGGCTATTCTAGGTTCTTTGAATTCTCATATGAATTTTAGAATCAACAGACAGTTTCTACATAAAACTTTCTGGGATTCTGGTAGGAATTGTGTTAAATTTATGGATGGATCAATTTGGGGAGAACTGACATTGTAATAATATTAAGTCTACTAACCCATAAAAAGATATATTTCTCGATTTATTCAGGTTTTCTTTAATTTTATAGTTTCCAGTATACATGTCTTGCATATCTTTTTGTCAAACTTATTCCTATTTCATATATTTAATGTTACTGTATCAGGAATTAATTTCAGTTCCTGATTGTTTATTGCAGGTATGTAGAAATAAAATTGATTTTTGCATATTGCTGTTGTATCCCCCAGGCTTGCAATAATTCACTTACTAGCTAATCATGTTGATCATAGATGATCATATTGTGTATAAGTAAAGACAACTTTGCATCTCCTTCTCCAACCAGAACATATTTTCTTTCTTCATCTTTCCTAATTTTCTAGTTAGAATCTCCAGTACAGTGTTGAATAGGAGTTGTGAGGGCTCACATTTGTGTCTACTTTCTGATCTTGAGGGAAGAAAAAAATGTGCCTTTTCACTGTAAATTATGTTGCTAGTTATACATTTTCTGTAGATGCCTCTTACTAGGTTGAGAAAGTTCCCTTCTACTACTAGTCTTCTGCAAGTTTGTTTGTTTGTTTTAATCAGGAACAAATGTTGGATTTTGTTAAATGCTTTTTCTATGGCCATTGAAAAATCATATAAATTCTTCTTTGACTCATTGGGTAGTTATAAAGTGTTTTTTAATTTCCAAATCTTTGGCGATTCTCCAACTATCTGTCTGCTATTGATTTGTAATTTATTTCCACTATAGTCAGAGGACATACTTTGTGACTTGAATCTTCAAGTGTGTTATGGCTCATTCTATGGACAGGAGTATGATGCATCTTGGTAAATCTTCCATGTACACTCTGCTGCTGTTGAGTGAGGTGATCTATAAATGTCAATCGGGTCAAGTTGGTTGATAGTGTCATCTAGATCTTCTCTATCCTCTCTCATCTTCTGTAATTGACAGAGTGGTGTTGAAATCTCTGCCTATAATTGTAGTTTTGTTTATTTCTTCTTGTCTATCAGTTTTTTGCTTCATGTACTTTGAAGGATTGTTATTCAGTGTACAGACATTTAGAATTGTTACATCCTCTTAATTAATTAATCTCTTTAGCACTGTGAAAGGATTTTTTAAAGATTTTATTCATTTTAGAGAGGAGAGAGAGAGAGAATAGGAGGGAGGAGCAGGAAGCATCAACTCCCATATGTGCCTTGACCAGGCAAGTTCAGGGTTTTAAACTGGTGACCTCAGCATTCCAGGTTAATGCTTTATCCACTGCACCACCACCGGTCCGGCCATGAAAGGATATTTTTAAATCCCTAGAAATATCGTTTTTTCTATAATCTACTTTGTCTGATATCACTGGGGAACAAAATTTTTGTTGCATCCACAAAAACACTTGTTATTACCTAATTCAAGTATGCTGATCTCGACTCTGACATTAGTTTTTCTCTGTAAGTTACAGTTTTTTTACAATTAAAGATTTTAAGTTTTCATCATATTGTAAAATTTTCAACAGTTTAACATAACGAAGTAGAATGTCTTCTTGGGCATCATCTTTGTGAAAATATAATAATTTATATAATGCAGAAAATACACTAAAGATATGATTGCATCAGAATTTGTCTACAATTTTGAAATAGAACATATTAAAACACTTATTTTAATCATAAAATTTGCACAAAACTTATTTAAATTCTATTTGGGCAAAAATTTGCATTTGTAGCTATTGAGTTTGTGTACTTGTTGAGGACAATCTCGTTTGATGCTCCAGCAGTAGTCTGCTCATCACTAACAGCTCCAAGATTTTCAGGAACTTATCAAGGTGACTGTTCAGGAAGTGAATCTTAACGCTCATGTTACATCCAATGTCACAGAAAGCCAACAGCATCCTTTGAACCAGAAGTTCATAGTTTTCTGTTTTTTTGTTGCCAAGGAAGTTCTTTGTAACTGCCACCTAAGACTGCCATGCTGCTTTCTCCTCCTTATTCATCTTCCTGGCAAATTCTTTGTCATGTATGAGGGTTTGAATTTGAGGTCCATCGAATACACTGGCTTTTATCTTCTCAAAAAAACAAGGCAGGAAAAGCAGAAATAATATTTTGAAAGCATTCACTTTCTTTCTCTATTCCAGCGGTTCTCAACCTGTGGGTCGCGACCCCGGCACTAATGGCTTTAGGCGACCCCTATGTTTTGGTCATTCAACCCCTGCCGGGGTCGCGACCCACAGGTTGAGAACTGCTGCTCTATTCAAAGCCGAACAAACTGCTTCATTAAGCCAAGTTTGATGTGAAGTGGGGGAAAAATTATCCTGTCTCAATTAACTACAGGTTCATTCACAATATTTTGCATTCCTACTTCCAGAGCTTCATGTTTTGGCCACTCCTTCTATGTCCAGTGTTTCTCCTGAGCTCGGCTGTCCCACAAACACAGAAAGCAAGGATACTTTGTGAAATCTCTCTGTTGTCCTAGCAGGAAATTTACCATTTTAAGATCCACACAAATGATCCAGTTATGCTCCTCATACTTCAATAAGTCAAGGACAATTTTTATGTCATTATAATCTTCTCACAGATGAGTTGAATAACCAATTGGAACCCCTGCATAAACATTATCATTGTGTAGGAGAACACATATCAGACTCCATTTAGAGCTGTCAAGAAATAGCCACCATTCTGTTGGACTCTAAGTGGTAATACCTAGCTGGCTGAGAAGACTATTGATATCATGACAGTAAACAAAGTGTTTGTCTTCGAAAAAAAGTCCACAAAAATTTGTTCATGCTTCCTGAAATGGGATACTTTAGCTGACCGGTGAATATATTCTTTTCTTGAAGCCTGGAGGCTAATAACTCAGCTGCTTTCTTTGATAGGCCCAAATCTCTTACTAAGTCATTCAATTCGGGTTGGCTAAACTGCTGAGGGCTTAATGACTACTTGGCATCAGAAGAAGACCCTTCAGATTCTACAACCATGTCCTCATGCATCTTATCAAAATACACTTGATCACCATGTTCACTTTCTTCGTCCTTGGAAGAAATAAAACTATTGAAAACTGGAACCAGAGTGTCTCAGAGTGTGGGATAGGTCGTATTGCTGAAGGAATATTAGGATATGTGATCATATGTGTTTTTACTTGCCAATGCCCTTTGTATGGATCAGATAGAAATAACAGTCACTGCTGTGGTCCTTAGGATCACGCCAAATCATGGGAATACCAAAAGGCATTCCTTTGCGTTTTCCTTTTGTCCAGTCACAAAGCATTTCCTCACAATTATGACACACAATATGAGGAGCCCAATTCTTGTCTTGATCGCCAAGGGGAACTTGAAAATAGGCAATATATGCACGTGTCACAAATGATGAAATATTGCACCTTTGATGTTGAAGTATGTAACAGTCACATATATAACAAGGTGTCAGGACTATTCTTACATTTACGCCTACTCGAAGAAGCCATGATTCAATCTTAAAACAAAATAAGAGGGTGTTTTTTATCAGATAATAATTTTTTTACATTTAAAAACAATTACAATTATGTAAAAGTGATGTTTGTAAAACATTAATTGCCTGTGTTTATGTTCAATCCAAGAGTCATTGCCCTTTAACTCCAATTTAAAAACCAATGCATGCCATTAACTGTAACAAAAAGAAATAAAAATTGCATAAAAACTGGAGCATGCACCAAAAAACGGATTTCAGATTTGGAATCAGCAATGCAGAAATATATAGAAACAGTTATAAAACCTCATGCAACAAAAAATGAAAAAAAATTGTTCCCCAGTGTATTAATATCTTCTTTCAGCTTTCTTCTGGTTAATTGTTAATATAGTGTATCTTTTTTCAACCTTTTACTTTTAACTTACTGTATCTTATTAAAATGGTGTTTCTTGTAAGCCGCAGAGTCTGCTCCAGTTCCAGTTCTGTTCCTTAGCTTCCTCACATGACGTAACAATGAACAGTGTCTGTCAGTCTTGCTTCTCTCCGTTCCCAGGTTTCTCCCTAGACTGTGGGGATTGGGTATGGGCAGGTGGTGGTATTGGGCCAGGGCATCCAGAGAGAAGTTTCAGTTCACTAGGCCACAAATAGTACCTTATAACTTAGGTTGAATCCCACAAATACCACATGTCAGCTGTGTGACCTTGAACAAGCTCCTTAACAACTCTGAACCTCAGTTTCTTCATCCTCAAAATGAACTGAATAATGTTGGTTTGCGGATTTATAAATAATCTGTGTATAACTCCTTCCCCACGGTCTGGAGCTCATTTAGTGATAGATTCTATCATCATTATTACTTTTATATTAATGCATGTACCAGATGAATGCATATATTTACATTACAAATCAACCTCTTAAGTGAGCAAGCACAAAGCAGCAGTCATACATTTTTTAAAATTAACTTGCTATGCCAGGGAGCTAATAAAAGGAATGAAATCAGCATTTTTTTTCAACGTGCTTGTCATAAATTAAGCATCGAGATAAGCCCCTCTTTCCAAGGCTGCAAACACTCCTGCTGCAGCCCTGCAGGTGAGTGGGGCCAGACTGGGGCGTGGAGGCAGTGCCTCGTCCTCCGCTCTGCCCTGTGCCTTCTCGGAGTGGGGCTGCTCAGGATGCTAGCTCTGGAACTGTGTGATTACAGCTTCAACCCTGCAGGGCCTTGACTGGGAACAAGATGCTAGGTTCTCATCAGGCACTGCCAGTGGGTCCCTTCCACCCCACGTATGAATTCTGAGCTCTTTCTGTAAAGATAAGTCATGGGTGTCAGCAGCGTTGTGTAATGCACACAGCCGGTGCCAGCAATCTCCTGCAAACTTTGGCAGGGCCACACTGTAGAGTGCCACCAGATTCATCCAGCCATCTAAAGAGCATTTTTTAGAAGCCAAAGGTCTTTCCCATGGATAACCTGGCAAGTGTTTGCACTCCATTATCATTTCCCGCTAATGAAATTTTGGGAAATGAAATGGGAGTTATTAGCCAATTTATAAGACTGTCTCCCTGAGAAAATAGGGATGAAGAGAGGCTGACCTAGAGGCCAGGACGCTTGGCTAACTGCCTGGCTAAGGAGGAGCTGGTCCCCAGTCTGCAAAGACAACAGATGTCCTTATCACCCAACAAGCACTGCCCTGTCCTCTGAGCATAGGGCTAGTGTGCATCCACAATCCGAGGAAGCTCCGCACCCCAGCTGTCTCCTCCCCATGTTTTTGGAATCCTGCCCTGCAGTCCCATTTCTGCATATTGCTCTAAAAGAATTGAAATCAGGATCTTGAAGGGCCATCAGAACTCCTGTATTCATTAGAGCATTATGCTCAAGAGCCAAGATGTGGAAATAAGCCGACTGACTGTCCATTGACAGATGACTGGATAAAGAGAATGTGGCATCTACGTACAATGGACTACCATTCTGACTTTAAAAGAAGAAATTCTTCAAAATAGGACACTGTGAATGAACTTTGAAAACTTGATGCTAAAGTGCAGTAAAGCCAGGCACCGAAGGACACAATCCCACCTCTACAAAGTATCTAAAATTAAAAAAAAAAATCAAACTCATAGAATCAAAGAGTGGAACAGTGGTTGCCAGGGGTTGGGAAGAGGAGGGAGTGGGGGGGAGGGCTAGCCCATGGGCATGAAGTCTCGGGTGAGGAATCGAAGAAGCTACGGAGACCCACGGGGCAGCACTGTGCCAACACCAACAACCATACAGGGCACACCAGCAATTGTGAGGGTGTAGCTCTCCTGTTGAGTGTTCTTATCACAATCAAATAAAAAATCTTAAATAATAATAAACAAAGTTAAACGTTCCAAAAAAAAAAAACTTTCAGACACCATCATCCTCCTGACCTACGGTGGCGCACTCGACCTGGAGCGCTGAGGTCGCCGGTTCAAATCCCTGAGCTTGCCCGGTCAAGGCACATACAGGAAGCAACTACTATGAACAGATGTTTCCCACTTCTCCTCCTTCTTTCTCACACACTCTCTCTCCCCTCTCTCAAAAATTAATAAATATTTCTTAAGCGACCACCACCCTGATAGTGACCCCCAGAGGAGGGCACATGAGCACATCCTCCGGTCTTTGGAAGTTAAGGAACCATTTACATTTCAGTGCAGAAACACCTTTGAGAGAGAGGGCGTCTCATGTGGGAGAATAGCTGCCCGGGCTCCGGACAGGAAGGAGTGGTTCTGTTCAAGGGCAGTTGAGAGCATTGGCTGCTGACTGGGAAGAAGCAGTGCTGGGGAGGCTGAGCCTAGGGGCACACCGAGGATACCCCCAGGACACTGGGCACCCGGGGAAGGTGACGGCCCCAGGAGTGGCCGACGACACCAGTGCCTGCTCTGCTGGGTCCGTGGAAGGGGCTGTCTTCTATTTGTGTGACATATACCAAATGTCACTTGGGTCTCCTGGCACTGCTCTTAGATTAAAAGGAACGCAGGGCCAAGACCTAGGCCATGAACAACAGTAACACTGATATTAAGAAACTATATTAGTTTGCTAGGGCTGCCATGATAAAGGACAACAGGCTGGTGTTGTAAACAACAGGACTTATGTTCTCAGTTCTGAGGGATGGAAGTGCAAGGTCAGAGGGTTAGTGAACTGGTTGCTGCTGCAGCCTCTCTCTTGGGCTCATAGATGGCCATCTCCCTGTGTCTCCACGTGATTTTTCCCTCCATGTGTGCAGCTATGTCCTACTCAACCCTTGTTATAAGGACTTCAGTCATATGGGATTAGGCTCTACCTCAATGACTTTATTTTAACTTAATTACCCTTTGAAAGACCTTATTCCCAAATACTTTTACATTCTTAGGGGACATAATTTAGCCCATAAGTCCATAACTTTTCAATTTTTTTGTATTTTTGTATTTTTGAAGTGAGAAGTGGGGAGGCAGAGAGACAGACTCCCATATGCGCCCAACTGGAATCCACCAGCATGCCCACTAGTTGGCGATGCTCTGCCCATCTGGAGTGTTGCTCTGTTGCAACCAGAGCCATTCTATCACCTGAGGCAGAAGCCATGGAGCCATCCTCAGCGCCCGGGCCAACTCTGCTCCAATGGAGCCTTGGCTGTGGGAGGGGAAGAGAGAGATAAAGAGAAAGGAGAGGAGGGAGGAGGGAGAAGCAGATGGTCACTTCTCCTGTGTTCCCTGGCAGGGAATCAAACCCAGGACTTCCACACGCGGGGCTGACACTCTACCACTGAGCCAACCAGCCACAGCCACTTTTCAGTTTTTATGATTATAACTCTAAAAGCCATGATGGTTACCAACTAGCGGCCATTCCTAGGCTTCTAATGCATCTTTTCACATCTGCCTAATCTTTTTTTTCTTTCTTTTTTTTCTTTTTTTTTTTTTTGTATTTTTCTGAAGCTGGAAACGGGGAGAGACAGTCAGACAGATTCCCGCATGTGCCCGACCGGGATCCACCCGGCACGCCCACCAGGGGGCGATGCTCTGCCCCTCCCGGTGTCGCCCTGTTGCGACCAGAGCCACTCTGGCGCCTGGGGCAGAGGCCAAGGAGCCATCCCCAGCGCCTGGGCCATCTTTGCTCCAATGGAGCCTCGCTGCAGGAGGGGAAGAGAGAGACAGAGAGGAAGGAGAGGTGGAGGGGTGGAGAAGCAGATGGGCGCTTCTCCTGTGTGCCCTGGCCGGGAATCGAACCCGGGACTTCTGCACACCAGGCCGACGCTCTACCACTGAGCCAACCGGCCAGGGCCTACACATATGCCTAATCTTCACCTATTAAGGTAAGTAGCATATTGTTCACATTGTAGGGATGAGGAAACTGAGGCACCTACAGTAAAGTGAGTTCCCTGGTTTGGACACAGGATTGAATGCTGGTTGCTGTGGCCCACACCCACACTTCTGTCCACTGCATCATTCTGGCTCTTCCTCTGGTGCATTGCAGAGAGAGGGGCAAGCTATGGAAGAGAAAGAAGAAAATAAAAGTCACCCACAGCCCCACCCCCAGGCTCTCCGTACAGACTCCGATTATGTTACGCAGCTTTCTCGTCTTGCTTTGCTCCTTACTTAACACGGGCTAATGTTTGTGACATTACTTTGTCAGCAGCAGGGCCAAAGAGCCACAGAAGCTTAGAGACTGCCTAGCACACATCCCAGGGCGTGAGAAGACGTGATGCAATGATATTGGGTGTAAAAATCTGGTTCCTCAACAATATGTGCACTAGGAGTTCAATTTTTTTTTTTTTTTTTTTTTTTTAAGGACAGTACTAGAATGCTAGCGATTGGTCTCTGGCTCAGGAGAAATATGAGTGATAACCATTTTCTTCTGGTATCACCTATATTTATTTCCTATATTTCTAAAATGTACTAGAAAAAGTATGTGGACAGAATGGCCTCTGATAGCAGGACTGGGAACTGTCACGGAGGAAGTTACCCTACGCCTACGCACCAGGCACCACGGCTCTGCAGGCTCCAGCAACCGAGTGCTGCGCCACGCCCACCCACCGCAGCTCTGCAGGCCCCAGCAACCAGCAACCGAGTGTGCCTCAGTTCTGGGAGATTTCTCCGTCTGCACTTGGAAAGGAAAACAAAAGCAGCAGAGTTGTGAGGAAATCTATCGGAAACAACATTCTGACGGAGAAATGCGTAAAAAGAGCCACCTCCCTAAAAGCAGCCCAAAGTGGCCATTCAAATAGTAAAAATGATTCAGGGGGCTGCAGACAAAGTCCCAGCTTTTGGTCTGAGTTTGCTGAGCCAGTGAAAACAGCAAGCATGGAAGAGGAAGCCTGTGCTCCCTGGTGGCCCAGGGAGGGGCCTGGGGCCGCCAACTTTGCCAAGGCCTCGGAGAGCCCAGACATCTGCATTTGTCACCCCACGTGCTGGCTCAGCTCCATGCCCCAGGTGCCCCAGCAAAACCAAATCCAGGTGCCCAGGGGGCTACTGCCATGCCTTGCCTTCAGGGAGCAGGGGACACTTGGATGGGACCCAGTGGCAGGCCGGGGTGGGGGCTGGGCATGCATTCCCCCTCGGGCCACCTGCTTCCTGCCAGGCGGCACAGCCTGAGCCAGCCAGGCAGACACAATGGGCAAGACCCACGTCAGCTTCGTGGGAAAAGCAAATGACTCTTTGTTGACTGAGAGATGGGGACAGGATATCTATAACTGTTTAAAGAAAAGCCTGTTCTGCGACCCCTCCCTCCCCAAACACTTCCGAAATGTTGTGCAACATACCAAGCTCTTTAAATATCCAAACCCAGAATAAATGTGCAGGCAGCGTTTCCCCCTGGCGACCCAGTCCACGGGCTGCGGGCTGAGTCCTTCTCTAAGTGTCAGAGGAGGAGAGGGCCTTGCAGGTCAACAAGCACAGGCTGAGACCAAGATGCTGACACTTGGCCCTGGCCCTGTGTGTTACCTCTCCCAGGGGCTTCCTGCCCAGGGCACTCTCACCAGGGACCCAAAGCATCTGTGCCACCCTCCCTCCCCCGCTTGGGCTACCCTGAACTTTTAAATTAGATGCATTTAGGGAGGGCAAAGGGCTAGGGATAAGTTGCACAATTTGTTCATGGCAAAGTGGAGCTAAAACCTGGACTCCTACCCTCTCTTCTCTCTCTCCTATTTTTCCTCTCTTCTCTCTCTCCTCTCTTTCCTCTCTTCTCTCTCTCTCCTTTCTTCCCTCTCTTCTCTCTCTCTCCTCTCTTTTCTCTCTTCTCTTTCCCTGGTTGTGGGGACATTTGGACCTGATGATTCTGTTGTGGGCTGTCCTGGGAAAATGTAGTGATTGCTCTGGGTTAGAAGCTGTGGAATGTGCTTTCAAATCCTTACAAATAGGTTTAGACAGGCATTTCTCCTAAGGGTCTTGGATTTCTAAATCTCTAGGGTGTTTTTTCATTAAAAAAAAAATTGAGGGCCGCCTGACCAGGCGGTGGCGCAGTGGATGGAGAGTCGGACTGGGATGTGGAGGACCCGGGTTCGAGACCCCGAGGTCGCCAGCTTGAGCGGGGGCTCATCTGGTTTGAGCAAAGGCTCGCCAGCTTGAGCCCAATGTCGCTGGCTCAAGCAACGGATTGCTCAGTCTGCTGAAGGCCCACGGTCAAGGCACATTAAAAAAAAAAAAATTGAGGGCCTTTTGTGGAACATAGCATCTACCAGACTTCGAAATGTGAAACAAATACCAGCAGAGCTGATCTGGTTGAATGGGGGAAGGGCTCCCTCACCCACAGCCCCTGACCCCTTATTTCCCTGTGTTCTGAAGATATATCCTGGGAGCATGGCTCTGGCTCTAAGCGAGGGTTTGCAAAGCACTGGACCAGTTAGTATTTTATACATACTTGAGAATCCCAGATTCACCATAATGTGAGTCTGGATGATGGAGGGAACATACCCAGGGCTCTTCACAATCTTTCTCTGTAGCCTGGTAGCCAACAAGGATGAGAAGACATCTAAGTGCTATCTAGATTCAAATGCAACCAGAGGTCAACAGTGAAATGTGGCAAGCCCAAGCCCAACATGACCATTCATTCTTTCATTCACCTAATGGAAGTTTACTGAGCTCCTGCCATGTGGCTGCCTCAATGATAGGCAGAGCAAATTATATAGTTTGTGTTCTAACAAAATCAAACATGTGGACACAAAGCAAATTAGAAACACTCCAGGTACAATTTTTCAGAGACTGATGAATAGAAGCTACTCTTTTCAGCATGGATGATCATCAAAGCCTTCCTGGAAGAAGCTGCATTTTGAAACTAGCATGGTTTTGACAGATGGAGCTGGGAGAAGAGGTCTCTTCAGAATGAGGAAGCAGCATGTGCAAAGGCCCAGAGGCACTCTGGTCACACAGGCTGTGCAACTCCTGAAAGTCATTCACAGAGTTTATCAAGCAAAGGACACCCCTCTGGCATCAGCTGCACCACGGGCCTGCTGGAAAGGAAAGAACGAGCTGGGCTAGGCAGTGGGAGGCATCTGGACAGAGCAGCAAAGAAAGATCAGGCCTGGATACCAGGGCACACGAGTCCACTCCGCACGCAGCGGGCAGTTGGTTGCCAAAGGGTCTTGAGCAGATAAGTGACAACAGAGTGAAGCTTTAGGAAGCTGAGCCTAACAGGTGGGGAGCATGTGTGAAGGTGTGGAGGTTGGTGCAGTGGAAAGTTGCTGCCACCATGAAAGAAACAGGTAATGGGACCAACTGTGGGTAGAGGCAGTGGGGATGGACAAAAGAGAGATGTGCAAGAGATAACAATGTCCCAGGGAACTCAGCGGGCGTGGCAGACCACTGACTTAGGTCAGGGAGAGCAGACAGCAGGCCTGGTCTGGGTGTCTGGGGACACACCAGGTGCCATGTGCACACTGAGGGAAGGTGGCAGGGATATCTGGACTGGGTGGACACAGGGTGAATGTGACAGTAGGCCTGGAAGGTCAGGGGTGTTGGAGAGAGTTGATTCAAAGTACCAGTTCAGCCCAGGAGCAAGGCCTCTCTGGGTCTCTGCACAAGCGTCACTGTGAGCTGGTCTGATTATGAGTGAGGGTCTTCGATTCCATCTATGCCTACACTGACTTGCCTCCATCTGATGTCTTCCCCTAGTCTTCTCTCAAAGGAGCATGAAGCTCCCATCAGGAAAGCTGAAAATGAGACTTTCTCTCTCGGCCAATCTAGGCAATAACTGAAAGAGCCAGAAAGGGCTCCGTGATCCCCGATTTTGCAGCTGAGCCATGCCCCTCAGGGTAAACAGAACTCCAGTAACCACAGTTGCTTACCACTTGGAATATTATTATCTGAACAGTTGGTAGATAGGAACTGTTTTTCCAACAAGCTATTAAAACAAACCCAGGGAGAACACCTGCAAAGCCCAGGCCTGCGTCGCTGAGGAGAGTGACCCTTCGAGAGGGGGAGGTCCCAGAGGCAGCCTGCGGTGGGGTGGTCCAGGACGGAGGCAGAGCTGAGCAAGGGAGCGACCGGCTTGCAGATGGGCTCTGAGAGCCATGCAGACATGCTTCTGACAACAAGGACACCCCCTACGTGGGAGCCAGCAGGGGAGGGCTGGTGGCCCTGGGCCCAGCCTGGCACAGTCACTCTAGAGCCTGGGTAAGTCTGGAGTGAAAGCATCAGATGTTATTTATAGCCAGTGATTGAAATCCGTGTTATTTATTACGATGTTTATAAAAATACATTGTAGGTGGCCTTTCCTGCCTTCTCTGCAGCTGTGGTAGAAAGGTTCTCCCACGCAGACTTCTCCACTCTGGTTAGCTGGGTTTCCTCCTATTTATCTAACGAGGGCAAGGATAACAAATGTTTGTTATTTAAACCCTGGATGAGGCCGAGGCACCTGAACTTCCTGGAGGGAAAGGAGCCATGTCCTGCAGCCCTCCCCCCCTCCGCCCCTCTTTCCTTCTTGTTGACCTGGGGCGGGGAACAGCTTTCAAAACAAAGTTCTTCAGACTGTCTTCCGGGGGTCTGTCTGCGGTCGCTGTCTTGCTGGGTTTTTTGAGCTGGGAAAGGATGTCCACAGCCGGAATTGCTTCCTCTCCTTCTACTCTGTGTCTCCCAAAGAAAACCGACTCATGCGCCCGCCGTGTTAGCCATCTGTGCGGCAACGAAATGCACCCAGGATTTAAGAATAAGGGAACAGGTTGGAAGTTGGGAGTGATAAGTTTAGTTTAAAAAAGGTCATGGAGAATATTGGGGAGCCCCCTCTTGGTGAAAATCTAGTGCCCCATTCTCCAATCAGTTTTATTAGTCATAAATAGGATATTTTGATTTTTTCTTCTTTTTTAAAAAATTTTTATTAATTTTAATTTGTTATGTTTGCATGGATTCAAGTGTCCCACTCAATATAACACCCTCACCCCCACCCCCGTGTCCTTATTTACACCCCCTTTGATCCCCTCCCCCAACTCCCTCCCCTTCCCTCTGGGATTTGCTGTCCTGTTATCTGTGTCTCTGTGTTATGTACATATAGTTTCACTAATCCCTTCAGCTTCTCTGATCCCATCCCTTCATCCCCCTTCCCTCTGACAGCTGTCCCTCTGCTCCCTGTGACCCCGCCTCTGCCTCTATTCCATCCCTCAGTTCACTTTGTTCATTAGATTCCACAATGAGTGAGGTCATCTGATATTTGTCTTTCTCTGCCTGGCTTTATTGCACTTAGCATAACAATCTCCAGGTCCATCCATGCTAAGATATTTTGATTTTAAAAACAATGAGTTGCCCATGAGTGGGTGTGCCAACTGCAGACACAGAGGACAGTAACTGGAGGTCGGCAGGAAGACTACACCTCCCTCTGCCACCCAGCCCCACCCTCTGGGCTCCCACCCCCACCCCCAGCAGTGGGAAGCCCAAGGCTGTGGGGTCCCTGGGACATGGCAAGGACAGAGAGCCAGGGAGGTGAGAAGGGCCCTCAAGGATTTCTTCTCTGTGAGGCTTTCACTGGTCGGAACTTCCTAACCAAGCACAAGGAAAATCTCATCTTTCTGCCAACACAGGCTTCTGAAAGGGCGGGGTGACTCTGCCACACTACGGAAATGTGCCCGAAGGGGGGAAGAATCTGGAGGCTCTCTGCCCAGGACGCGGAGGTTGAAGTAGGCGGACATGCAGGAAGAGACAGGAGGCCAGCAGGAAACCCAGGAGAGGCAGTGATTGTGTTGGGGAGAGGTGGGTGGGGCGGCAGTCCTGAGCCAGAGGGAAGGACACTAGGGGGATCTGAGGGGCATGGGAGAAGACACAGAGGGCCCCCGGTTCCTCTGGTGCTAAAGATTCCCTTTGCCAGAAGAAGCTCAGGAAATGTGGTCAGGAGGACAGTTCTTAAGAAAACCAGGCGCCAGCACTGATGGTTCCGCCCAGACACCGCTGCACAGCCCACAGCACTGGGACTCGGGCCATGGAAAGGAAGCCAGGAAACTGGGGAAAATTGCGACTGTGTCTTTATTTCTACCTCTTTTTTTATTCATGGTCATAAGAATTAACTAGCAAACTGATAAAAGACGAAGTTGAATATGGAGCGATGACAAGCAGCCACATGGATGAACCTCACAGACAGAAACCAAACACAATGAGCAGGTGGTATGATTCCACTGACTGGCCATTTGGAAGCAGCAAATGGGAGCCAGGCTACGGGGACGAGGTCAGCAGAGTGGACACCACTGGGTACTGGCTGGGAGGAGCACCGGGAGGCTTCTGGGTGCTAGGATGTGCATGCCTTGGTCTAAGGTGTGGGTGTAGAGTGTGACGTGTGAATAACTGTGCAGCTGTACCAGGAGCATCTGTCCACTTCGCTGCATTCAGTGTCCCCAGCAACATGTAACATCCATGTATTCACTTTTCATTCTGCTGTAACAGATAACCACAAACTTAGTGGCTTAAGGCAACACAAGTTGGTGCTCATCGGAGGTCGGAGTTTACCATCCAAGTGTCAGCAGAGCTGAGCTCCTGCTGGAGGCTTCCAGGGAGACTCCGTTTCCTTTTTGCTCAGCTCTAGAAGGCACCTGCATCCCTGGGCCCACAGTCCCTTCTCAAACCATTTCTACCTTTTGCTCTTAGTACCGTGTCTCTGACCCTTCTACCACCTTCTTATAAGTTCCCCTACGTTTACTTTGGGCCCACCCAGATAGCCAAGAACAATCTCTCCATCTCAGAATCCTTAATCTAATCACAACTGCAAAGTCTCTTTTGCCATCATGATTCTGAGCATTAGGGTGTGGACACTGGGGCAGGGGTCATTATTCAGCCTATCCCTGTTCAATCGCATAAAGGTCAAGGTCCTTATATAGAGAGGTGCCCCTTCCCAGGCCAAATCAGATCAGCAAATGTGTCAGGTTAATTAATGCTATCTGCTGTTGGAACACACAGACCCCCAAATCTCCATGGCTTTCTACAATAAATAGGGGTTCTGAACCTGGGTCTGGCATCCCCAACGAGTCCTGAGCTAGAATTCAGGAGATCTATGAACTCAGGTGGAAAAAATTACAACTTCATTTCTTTAAACTTAGCACTTTCTTCAATAATAAATGTAGTCAATAAATCACATTAGTACTGACAGTGCTTATAATGTCATCACCGATGGAAATCAAAGGTAATTTCACATCAAGTTACAGTTGCATCTATGTCAAAATATCACATATACTCATCACTACTTCAAATGCATGGTGGTTACTGAATCTTACCCTATATCTTATTATTTAACAGTGGATTAATAAAGAGGCATGTACATTAAATTATCATGATTTTTATACTTTAATTACAATATTTTCTTTAAGTACAAATTTTCATCTAGTATTCTTAAAAACATTTCTGAGAAGTCTATAGGCTGCACCAAGTTGACAAAGTAGTCCAGAGCACACACACAAAACAGATTTAAAACCTCCAAAACACAGGTTTCGCTTTTGCTCTATAAGTGTGAAACAATTGGGTGAGGGTAGCTGTGTGCTGTGCTCCCCGTTTGGCCCATTCTCCCCACCCCCTGCCTCTCTGAAGGAAGTGAAGCATTCTTCTCCAGACCACGACTTTGGGACAGAAGTTCCCCTGGTGCTCCAGGGAGTTATTTATGTAGCATACCCAATTAGCGATTCAGGTGACAAAGTGAGTTTCTTAGGTTTCTTCAGGGTGTTAAGGACTAGGCCGGCTGACAGGCACGTGGTGTAACCACTCGCCAGCGTCATCTCTTGTCTGAGCTCATTGTAATTCCACCCTATTTATCCCCAGACCAAGCTAGGCCTCCTCACTGTCTTCCGCCTGACCCTGAAGAAGGCAAAGTGATTCCAGAGCTTGTGGCTGCTCCAGCTCTGTGATTGCTGCTATTTTTCCCTGGGTCTTACTGGAAAATTCAGTTGGGACACCCTGACAGCAGAGTGCTAAACACCCAGCCTCCACCCACAGCCTTTCCCTGGCCAGGCTTGCTTCTCCCTGCTACACAGGCCCTTATGCTTTAGCCTTTCCTGAATGACTTCCCCAACTCACCATTGACCTTGTTATTGGCTACCCCATGGCTCTTCCCGTGTGACTCAAACCTTACCTTCCAGTCCTTGTCCCTCTACACCCTCTCTCCCATCTCCCCTGGATGGTAGCCCTCCACCCACACTTTCTGTCCCATACCTCCACGTTCAACCCCAAGGCGCCTATGTCAGAGCAGGTGGCCCTGCCTCATGTGGATATGGCTGCCCATCTGTTTGAGGGGAGAGAGTGGAGACTTCCCTGGGCCCTTCTCTTCTTTGAAGTCTTTTTTCATCTTCTCCATTCTTGTCAAGGCCTGAGGTCCTTCAGTGTAACCAGAAAAAGAATGTTTTTCTCACAACTATTGACTCCAGGATCCCAATGGTTAATGCAAACTATCACCTTCTTCCCTTTCTTCCCCCTGTGAGAATGCTGCTCTCATTGTCTGTGGGGAGTGTAGGAGGCTCATGGAGCCAGACCCCAACCCTGTCTGTGCCCTTGGGATGCCCCAAGCACCCAGAGGAAGAAAGGACTAAGGATTCTTAGACAGATACTGCTGGTGTGCTGCCTCATACCAAGTCATCTGGGCATCTCCGTCTGTGAGTGTGGAGAGCACCCACTTCCCCTAAATCTCACCAGTGGCGTCGTGGGCCCACTTCTGATGCCAGCCACCTCACAGCACTGCCATGTGACAGATGGCCTATGGGGTGAGTGCCATTTGTGAGCTTTATTGACTCTAAACCCAGCTGAAAATCCCTGCCTGCTAGCAGCTGCTCAGCCGCCTGAGATGGATGAGTTCTGGAAGCTGAGTTTCCCGTGCACATCTCCCCGGCCCATTTTTCGCCTGCTCCCTGGCAACCCACCTGTGGTGCGCTATGACAAAGCATTTTGTTAGCATGCTAGGAAATGCACAGCTGCCCAGCCACTCGTGTTGCTTCTTTTCTTCTTTGCGGAAGGCTGTGCGCCTTTCCCGCCTAGACGTTGCCCATGTTTGTTGCACTTTTTTGCATGTCATAATTGTGCAAAGGACAGCCAGAGGTAGGGACATGAACTCACCACAGGCTCGAGGCCCCCCGCGGTCATGGTGCAAACACCTCTGCTAGAGGGTCTGAGAGGCCACGAGTCTGCACTCTACAGGGCAGAAAACGGAGAAGGGAAGATATCGGTTTCCTATGGCTGCTTCAAGAAGTGCCACCACTGGGTGGCTTGAAACAACATGAGTTGTTCCACAGTTCTGGAGGCTGGAAACCCAGAACCAAGGGGAACGTGGGAGTGAGTCCTTTTGGAAGCTTTCGGGAGAGGTGGTTCCATGACTCTCTCAAAGCTACCAACTGTTGTCGACAACCCTTGTGCTCCTTGGCTTGTGGCTGCTAAGGTAGGGCCCTCCATCTCTGCCCCCATCATCACATGGAGTCCTCCCCGGTGTTCGTGTCCAAACTTCCCTCTCCTCATGAGGATACCAGTCACACTGGATTTAGGACCCACTTTAATCCACCATGACCTCATCTTAACTAGATGACATCTTTGAAAAAACTCTATTTCCAAATAAGGTCACATTCACAGATTACAGATAGATAAGCATTTTAGGGGAAGACTATTCAATCCAGTATAGGTGGGAAAGGAAAGAGGGGAATAAAAAGGAAAAGAGAGAGAGAGAAAGAGGTAAGTGGGGAAAGGGTGAGGAGAAAGGCAGAGAAAATGAGACCAAGATGGCAGAAAGGTATAGGACAGAGGAAAGGAAAGAGAAGACAGGAAAAAATGGGGTAGAAAGGCAGTTCACATTTTTTCGTTTTACTGAGTGCTGAGAGTATGCTCAGAGCTCCTGTTCATTCATTCATTTGTTTGTTCATTCATTCATCAGATTTTGTTTTCAAGCATTTCCTATGTGTCAGACACTGTTATAAGCACTAGTCACATGACAGAGCAAAGCCAAGGCCAGTTCCTGCCGTCTTAGGCAGAGTTGGTTCCTTTTGTCCTCACAGCATCTCTGAGGGGACTGGAGATGACTGGCAAGTCACTCCCGGTCCTATAAGTGGTCAAGGGGGCATTTGGAGGAAGGAGGCTTTGCATCCGTGCCCCTGAGCAAAGGGAAACCTGTGCTTGGGGAAGGTCATAGTAGAAAGTGTCTGATGTTCTCATGTTACTATGTCAAGAAAGCTCCCCCTCCTTCCCTGAAGAGAGAAGTGTCCACCAACCCGCCCGCCTGCTCCAGTGGCCTCGCACTGCTGTCTCCCAGAGAGCTGCGCCTGAAACGGCAGCAGTTAGTGGGCGGGGGACCTCCCACTGGCATCAAATGGGTCCCTCCTGAAGAAGGAGGCAGAGCCTGCTGCAGCTATGGAGCTGGCCATGGGCTTTGAGGATGGGTGAGCACACTCCTCCCCTCGCTCCACTCCCACCTCAAGCCTCTGCCCTCTGTACCACCCACCCCCTCAAGTACCCAATCTCCGAGCCAGAGCCAAGAGCAGAAGGGATGTGTGGTAATGATCGAGGCCCGTCCCACCTCCCTCATGCCCATGCCATCTGCCCACTCAGGCTGGCTCTGTGCCATTGTAGACCCCTGGCTCTTCTCATCCTAGCCCTCAGGTGAGCTGCCTGTTGCCCCAGACTTGGAGGAAGTGGCTCCCTGCCTGTCCCCAGGCTTCTGTCTCTTCTGTCTCTGCTCCCTTCCTGGCCTTCCTTTCATTGCTGCCAAGACATTCCACTGTCTCTAGCGGCCGACTCGCCCGTCCTCTGGGTTTGTAGTACCCAACAACGGAGCAGGATGGGCTTGGTCCTGCTGCTCCTCAGAGCCTCCAATTCCACGGCACTGCACTCATCTTCTTCCCCTGGGTCTGCTGCTCTCAGTTCAGCACCTTGGGAGAGGTTCTGATCCTCCCACTGCTAAGCCAGGAGCCTGAGGGTCCTTGCTGACTCCTGCCTTTCCCCCACCCACCCCCCAACAACCCACTGCACCAGCCCAGCCCAGCCTCTGGAGACCTCTCCACCCCCATGCCCTGCCCCCAGCCTGAGAAACCCTTGCAGACTCCCACCGTCACCTCCTGATTGGTGCTCCTCCCCATCCAGTATCCAGGGTAATCTTTTGGAAATATGTGTCTAATTATTTCATTCAAGCCACCTCTTACATATTGAGAGTTTAAAAACTTTTTTTTCTAGGTCTTCCTTTGCAAGCAGGCTTCTCAGGGTCTGTTTCTAGCAGAGCTGCTAAAGCCTTGAGCCGTACACTTCTCCATAGCTACCCCATACCCATGCACACCCATGCAAACATGTGTGAGCACACACACACATGCATGCATACATGTGTGCTATGATCCAGTCATGCCCATCTATCTGTTCAAGCGTGCCAGCTATTTTCACTTGGGATACAATACTGATGATTGTTACCATTTCTTAAACATGGCACATCCGTGTGTTCTATGATCTTCCTCCATCACTCCCTCTGCTGGGGTGACCTTCCTCTCTTCCTACCTTAAATGGTCCTGTCCCCTTTCTTCAAGACCTGGCTCAACAGCACCTCTTCTGTGACAAATTGTTTGTTCCCCAGGTGGAGTAGATTCCCTCATGTGCCTCTGACACTCCTGCCCAGGGTGGAAATGACAGGCCCTGAGTGGGGTCAGGGATCACTAACTGAGACCTCATGACCGGTTTGGGGGCCCAGCGCCCTCACTGTCTGAGCCCATGAATGGATAGTGCGCAGTGTTCTGAGCACATTCAGGGCTTCTCTGTCATCCCCGGGAGGCCCCCAGGGCCACCACGCTGTGCACAGCCACAGCTGGCCCAGTCTTGGTGCCCACCAGTCCCCACCAGTGGCCAGATGGCACCCCCAGGAGAGAGGAGTGATTTTGTCTCCTCTCTTGAGACTTGAAGCTCAGGTCCGAGGAAAGCAGGCTTCCCACCTAACATCCCACACACATGGCTGAAGAAATGGAGAAAAAGCCATGTCAGGCCCCTGATGTGGACATCAGTGAGGCCTGGCCCGCCACCTGAGCCCACATTTGTCCCTCTCAGCCCACCTCTCCTGGCGGGTGACTGGGCTTTCCTGGGCAGGCACAGAGCACCAGAGAGAGCACAGGACACAGTTCCGGCCTCCTGCTGTTAGTTAGGGAGCTCTCTTCTATTTCTTGGAGGACTCCGGCTTGGCTTAGAGGCTTTTTTTATTTTCTTCCACTTTAATGAACCAAGTATTTGGGAAATTAGCTCACAGAGTCATGCCACCAACACTGAATGAGAGCCATCTGTACAGATAAAACAGTGAGGGGCTTTTGAGCCCGGCAGGCCAAGCTGTGTAGCTCATTCAGCCTCAGAAGACGCACTTTGTTCCTGAGCTTCTTTTTTTTCTCCTAACACAGAAGACGCCTCAGTTCGCGCATAGGAAGCAGGAAGGAACCCGTTGTTTTAAATAGCAGACGGCAGAGAATTGACTCATTATGGCCTGTTCATTCAGCAAGTGACAGCCAGAAGGCAGCCTGCTCAGCCCCCACCTTCCCGAGACGTGGGGCATGGCCAGGATTTTCTCACAGAAAGTCTGGAATAATTCAGTGCAAATCCTTTGGAAGGGAACTGGTGAATCCTGAGGTTTCTATCTTGTGAGGGACCTTACTATATTAATATCTTGAAGAAAAAAAAAAAGACAAAAACAAAAGCTTGGGTAAAAATCCACAAGAATACCTGGAAATCAGACAACACCCTGTTTCCCTTCCCTGTCCTGATTTACTCCACACAGGACAAACACACCTGCAGGCCTCCTTCCCCTTATCTTGCGAATGGTCTAGTTCCACCCTTCTTGGCTGGAGAGCCATTGGCTCAGGATTATGAGGCAGCACACGGGCGTGGCCTCAGCAGGGGCAGAGGGATCCACCTGAGAGCAGGTCCCACAGGGAAATGTGGCTCACAGGGCAGTCGGGCCCAGAAGCCCAAGAATTCATCTGCCTCAAATCCACCACTGTGACAACCAGGCCCACAAATGAGTCCTGTCTGACCTCCAGATTTAATTGTTTAAAGTATGTTGTATTGTGGCTGATGTTCAGATTATAATCCAGGGGTCATGGTGGAGGCTGAGAAGCCAAGGCCCTTGGTCCTGCCACTCGCTTCCCCCTACCCTCTCCTGTCTCCTTCATCTTCACAGCCAACTTGAGTTACCTGATTTCCAGGAGATGACTGGGGGGCGCAGGGGCTTGAAACTCCGGCCTAGGCTCTCCTTCTAGCCTCTCCAGCTGTGAACACCTCCAGCCTCGTGGCGTATATGGAGTCCTCACCATGTCCTTCCCTGCCAGTCCCCGGGCAGGACCCTGAGGGTCACACCTCCCAACCTAGGCAGGTGGAGCCTTTTCATAACACATAGAGCCACTTGGACTCATATCTTAACCTGAAACTGATGTTGACACCTGTCACCAACCAAAGTGAACGAAATGTCCTGTTTGGGTCATTAACATGGGTTAGTATAACCTTGGACACTTGATGGCAGCAGAATGTATGGGACCTCCAAGTGGAAATCCTTCCGCGCCATTGCCTTTTTCCAGAACATTGCAATGTGCTCAGGAGGTGGCATGAAACCTTGGGGACCAAGAATAGGGAAGCCTTTCATGCCTCCACATTCCTCAAAACTATTTTGTGTGCCTACAGTTGTCAGTATAAGCCAAAGAATGGGTCTCCTCACCAGTGATGTTAGAGTAACCACACAATTTACTGTCTAAATCTGGACACTGTCTAGAGCAAAAAGCAGAGCTATTACTAATTATGCCAAAACAACAAGAGTAGATGATGACTGTCCCCAGCAACCTGGGACAGGTGGTCACCTAATGTATGAACCGTGAGCTCTAAGTTAGTATCCACTCCAGTGTTGGGCTTCCAGTTAGGGTTTATTTTGTTTGTTTTTTGGTTTGGGGTTTTTTTGTAATGTAATGCCCAAATGACCCTAGGTGCAATGGCAGGAGTGGGGCGTGAGGAGAGTTGAGAATGAGGGTGTGAGCTCCCATACCTGGCTGAAGGTTAAGCAGGGGCAGAGAATGGGGAGAAGTGAGTGAGCTCACCCCACGAGAAGGCAGCTCTGCTACAGACTTGAGGAAAGCAGAACCTTTTTCTTGTCTGAGCTGCCAGCTACTCTCAGTGAAGCAACCGAGTCCTGCCAACTCCCTCTCCAGCTGCAAAGACAGCAGTGTCCTGAGTCCTAAGGTTGCAATTCTGAGTCCCCTCCATGCCTTCCTGCCTCTGTGAAGTCCATCAGAAAATAGACTCAACTTTGAAACACTCAGGCTTGTTCTTGGCATCCTGACAAAAGACCCAAGAAGATGGCAACCTTCTTACTTCTTTCTGACAGACACAGTGAAGGCCCACTGCTCCAGAACCTCTCCCCGGCCCACTCCTCCAGAACCTCTCCCCGGCCCACTGCTCCAGAACCTCTCCCCACCCTGAGCTAGGCTACAGGGTCAAATGCCCATTTCCCTCTAGACCCCCGTGTAAGCCAGCCTGCCAGAGCTCTGTGGAAGGTAAGTCCCTCTTTTTTCAGAGGTCAGTTATTTGAGCATGTCATATTTTAACTTTTCTCAGACTCCAAAGAATTAAAAAGTTCTTAAGTATTTGATTAAAACTTCTTCCTTCATTTTAAAAGGGCTTTTCCTTCTAAGATAAAATGTTCTGTTTTTCTATGAACTGTATTTCTAAGATAGAAATAATCAGCTGGCCTACAAAATAGTATTCTATGCCCTATCTTATCCTCAAGCTCTAGGCAAAAATTATATCTAAATTATGTTGAAATTATTCAAATAGTTGCAAAGACAAAATGATTCTTCCAGAAAGATGGTACACTAAGTAGAGAATCCAAGAACACTCCTGAGTATATCACAGCACATCACCTGAAAGGTAAAGGTCCTCTGTGTAACCATAAAAAGAAAGAAGAAACAGGCCCTGGCCGGTTGGCTCAGCGGTAGAGCGTCGGCCTGGCGTGCGGGAGTCCCCGGTTCGATTCCCGGCCAGGGCACACAGGAGAGGCGCCCGTTTGCTTCTCCACCCCTCCCCCTCTCCTTCCTCTCTCTCTCTCTCTTCCCATCCCACAGCGAGGCTCCATTGGAGCAAAGATGGCCCGGGCGCTGGGGATGGCTCTGTGGCCTCTGCCTCAGGCACTGGAATGGCTCTGGACGCAACAGAGCAACACCCCAGAGGGGCAGAGCATCGCCCCCTGGTAGGCATGCCGGGTGGATCCCGGTCGGGCACATGCAGAAGTCTGCCTGACTGCCTCCCCCTTTCCAGCTTCGGAAAAATGAAAAAAAGAAAAATAAAAGAAAGAAGAAACAAGCCTATGTTTTGTATTCTCATATGAATTTGGCTGAGTAATAGATCAGAATTTATAATTAGTTTTCCCGTCCATCACAAGGTGTGTGGGGGTGTAGGGTGTCACCAGAGGAATCTCACAGCCTTAAAGGCTTCACATTTAGCCCGACCAAGTGGTGGCACAGTGGATAGAGCATCGACCTGGGATGCTGAGGACCCAGGTTCAAGACCCTGAAGTTGTCAGCTTGAGCGTAGACTCATTCAACTTGAGCACCAGGTCACCAGCTTGAGCACAGGGTTGCTGGCTTGAGTGTGGGATCATTGACGTGATCCCCTGGTTGCTGGCTTGAAGTTTAATGTTGCTGGCTTGAGCAAGGGGTCACTGGCTCAGCCGTAGTTCCCCAGTCAAGGCACATATGAGAAGCAATCAATGAACAACTAAGGTGCGCAACTACGAGAGTCTCCACCCTTCCTTTGCCCTTTTCCTTTCCATCTCCATTGGTTTCAAGTGTCAGGGATGTGTGATTTGTTAAATAAATGAAGTAACTTCCTTTAATTTTTTTGTACTTTCTGAGAAAGTTTATGTTACACAGGTTTTAATTGCCCTTTGACAACCTGAAGAAATCCACCAGGAAACCCGTCGCAGCGTGGAGTCTACTTTGAAGTGGTTTCTGCACAACGGTCTTAGGTCTTGGTTGTTGGGTTTCTATATCTCGTGTTGCATTGCAAAAGCATTGGTTATTTCTGTTGTCTTTTTTATCTTTGTAAAATGTTTATCAATTTTGTTTCTTTTCATTTTTCTTATTCATTTTTCTACTTATTTATTTTTTGCTGCTTTTATGTTCAATTTTTAGTTTTTTTCTTTCTTTTGATTTTTGTGGATCTAAGTAATAATCTTTTTTTAAAATTTTATTATTTTTTTTAATAATTTTATTTTTTTAATGGGGTGACATCAATAAATCAGGGTACATATATTCAAAGATAACATGTCCAGGTTATCTTGTCGTTCAATTATGTTGCATACTCATCACCCAAAGTCAGATTGTCCTCCATCACCTTCTATCTAGTTTTCTTTGTGCCCCTCCCCCTCCCCCTTTTCCTCTCCCTCTCCTCCTCCCCCTGTAACCACCACACTCTTATCAATGTCTCTTAGTCTCACTTTTATGTCCCAACTATGTATGGAATAATGCAGTTCCTGCTTTTTTCTGATTTACTTATTTCACTTTATATAATGTTATCAAGATCCCACCATTTTGCTGTAAATGATCCGATGTCATCATTTCTTATGGCTGAGTAGTATTCCATAGTGTATATGTGCCACATCTTTATCCAGTCATCTATTGATGGGCTTTTTGGTTGTTTCCATCTCCTGGCCACTGTTAACACTTTATTTATTCATTTTAGATAGATGAGAGAGAGAGAGAGAGAGAGAGAGAGAGAGAGAGAGAGAGAGAGAGAAGGGGGAGGAGCTGGAAGCATCAACTCCCATATGTGCCTTGACCAGGCAAGCCCAGGGTTTTGAACCAGCAACCTCAGTGTTCCAGGTCGACGCTTTATCCACTGCGCCACCACAGGTCAGGCACTATATAATAATCTTTCAGGCTATAATTTTTTTTTTAGTTTAACTTTTTTTAAAAAAAAAAAAAAGTAGACTTTATTTTAAAGAGCAGTTTTAGGCTCTGGCCATCCCAAGCCATGAAGTAAACTGGAGAAACAGAACCCAACACAGTGGAGTCACGAGATACAAGAAGCCCAGGGAGCTGGCTGAACTCAGGGTGGGCACAGATTTCCCCAGAAACAGTGTGGCTCTCAGGCCACCAGAGACAGGAGAGTGGAAGGTGGAGGCCCAGTACTGGCCTCCTCAGGGGAAGGGCTTGCCTCCTGCCCATGGGGAGAGCCAATAACCCACAGGTATTCAGGTTCCTCTTTGCTAAAGCTCCGCCCCCTGAGACTGGGCAAGACATCGACCCTCCTAAGGTGCCCACACTAGCTGTCACCTGCTCTGCTTACCCAGGTATAATTCTGCTTTATATCATCTGATGCCCCTGACCACTTTCAACTTGTAGAAAGATGCCAGAGAAATTACGCAGTGCTAAGCCAAGTAGAATCAACATGCCTTCTTGCCTTTGTCCTGGATTAGTCTAATAACTTCTTCATAGGTCTTATTCACCGCTCCTCACAATCGCTATCAAATAACTCCTTGGTTCTACGTGCAAGAGAATCAACCTTAACTAAGCTTTAAGAGCTCACATGGGAATTATTAACAGAGGACAGATGTGTCCAAAAATTTCTTTTAGACCAGGAGCCCAATTCAGAAAAATACTGGTACAGAGGCTGTGTGACATCCCGAGAAGTGTATCCACCCAGCCTTGGACCCCTAACTCCTGGCCTCCACACTGTCTCAGGGGACCCTGCTGGAAGGAAGATCTTATTGTTCTCTCTAGTGAGCAGGACTCCATACCTTCTCCCCAGGCTGGGGCTGACCTGCAGGGAGGACTTGAGGGGCTGCAGCAGCACAGACCTCCCCAAACCTAGATGGACTTTTGGGAGGAGAAGCAAGAAGAATTCAGAACCAGTGCAGAGAGATAAGGAGCAGCTAGACCAACTGAACAAAGCTCCTGTGAGACCCACCTGAGACTCTCTGAAGATTCTCCTGAGCCTGCATTCCTTCTCAGCATGAAGTGCTGTGCGATGTGACGATGACCAACACGTCAGGTGAACCTCTGGCCACTGGACACCTAGATAAGATAGGCTCACACTTTTTCTCATGACTCTTGGGTGTCTATAGCATCCCGTATTCATTTGGAAGCTTTGCATGTCATAGTCATCACTGCCTTTGCCCCCGACCCAGACATGAACGTTGACACCATCCTTGATGTTTACACACCCAGGGACATTAGAAATACTCCGTCCATGACACAAGCACTGACAATCGGAACAGGCGCCAGCTGCTAACAACGGGGCAAGCCTGCCCCTGCATACCCATGACTATGCACTTTGGACACAGCCCACAGTCACCCACATGCACAGTGTGCTTTACAAACTGTTAAAAGGCACAAAGGATAGGTCATTTGTTTACCCAATGACTATAGATTAACAGACATTTTTACCTATGCCCCATCGGAGGTCCCACCTCACTTGGTCTTCAGATGTGGCAGATGCCATTCAAGGTCTACGTAACAGCCATCCCCCACCTTTCCCTTGCTAATGAAAGCTCATTCTTATTCACACCTGCGGTCTGTGCTCTCCAGAGGTGAGCCCTCCCACAGGACCAGGAGGTGACCTGTGACGGGACAAAGTGATCATGACACAGACATCATTCAGTGTCCCCATGCTGAAGACAGTGGGACAGAGAGGTGGGACGAGGCTGGGTCTGCAGCCCTGGGACCACTGACCTCAGAATCTCTTCTTATTGAAGACAGTTTAATCCCCTCTTCTGGCCACTTCTGGAGAGACCTTCTGCTTCTTCTAGCCAACCGCTTGCCGCCACCAGCTGTGCCACCTCACAGACCTCTCCCTTTCC
Organism: Saccopteryx bilineata; assembly: GCF_036850765.1. Classification (NCBI taxonomy): domain Eukaryota; kingdom Metazoa; phylum Chordata; class Mammalia; order Chiroptera; family Emballonuridae; genus Saccopteryx; species Saccopteryx bilineata. The sequence goes on from NC_089494.1 coordinate 135,897,248, forward strand.
TCTCGGTTCCTCTCAAGCACAGATACAATTCTCTCGTTTTCTCCCACAGTGCAATTCAAACAGCTCTTTCATTGCCTGGGTCCCTGCCAAAACCATGCCACTCCTGGCTGCACCTTGTATCCCAAATAGCTTAGTCAAGATGTTTTCCCAAAGAAAATTCCTTCCCGAAGAAGAATTCTGGTGCTGGTCCTGAATAGGGTTTTGTCTTAGAATCAACCCATCAATCAAGGCAGATCACACTCAGGGGTTTCCAGGAGGTAGCAACCTCTGCAGACCATGGCCTGCCGGTTTCCTCTGCTGGTTTCCCGGCTTCACGTGCTTGTTTTTTTCAGTTGACTTACGCATAGTAGGTTCAGGTGTACATACTAGTGATTCAACATGTATACGGTCTATTATGCTATAAAATCCTCACAATTTTTGCAATTGTGAGGTTCCTAGAGGACTGGGGTCTTGGAACATAGCCTCTCCCATCCTCCTCATGGTCTTTCTTTTCAGTCTCTGTCTTCTAGTTCTCCTGCTGACGTATCCTGAGCACCAAGTAAACTAATCTTATTCACCTCCCATTCTCCCAACTCAGTGTCCTTCTCACACAATGCTCTCTCTCCTTTCCCCCGACTCCCATTCCTCAACATCCCACACAGACCCGTCATTACCCCTCTGCACTCCAAGAACCTGTTCGATGGGCAACAAACACTCCTGCAGCCCCCACTGTGCCCAGCCTGGTCCAGGCACCCAGCCATAATCAGGAGAGAGCCAAGGTTGAAGCTCATGGAGCTCATTCTGGCAGGCAAGATGAGTGTTAAACAAATGAGTACATAGTAATTACAACTGTGATTGGTGCATTTCCTCCTTCATCAGCTAGAGGGGCTGGAGGAACGGCTTCTTCCCAAGCCCCGTCAGGGAGGGGTTGCGTGTGGTACGGGAAGGTGCGCGCTTGGTGGGGACACTGACCATCCGACTCCAGCGCGGCCCTTTCCCTTCCCAGGAGCAAGTTACTGAATTTCTCCAAGCCTCAGTTTCTATGGCTATCAATATGGGGCAACAACACTTACCTCAAGGATTGTTGTGAAAATTAAAGTATGTAAATCACCTACCTAGTGGTGCAACTTGATATGGTTATTGTAATAAATGTTAAATTGGAAGTTTTAACCCAGGCAGCAAGCTCTAATAAATACCACATTGTCCAAGAACCCTGGAGTGTTCAAGTAGACGACTGCAGACTGGCTACACAGCTGTGGTCCCTCCCCCACGCCAGTCAAAAGAGTGAAGACCAGGAGGAAATTGTGTAAGGAGGAATTTTGAGAACTACTGGTGCTCTGGGGCCCACCTTCATCCCAACAGTGGTTTTTTGAGGTTGAGATCTCTGCCCTTTGCCATCAGAAAGCTACTATCAGGCCCGAGGTGGGTGCCTCACTCCTGCCTGGAAATAACCAAGCAGCCGTGTTGCGGAGTTGAAGGTGCCCTTGAAATAAGAGCTTACAGGTCCCCTTCTTTTCATCTTCCTCACCTCCGCCCTTGGAAGCGTCACAAGCATGATTAACAAGCTGGAGAAGGAAGAAATGCAAACCAAGGAGAAAGAAAAGACCCACAGGGTGGAGGTGGCTTCCCCGGCAGCAGGGAGTTCACTTGAAGTCAGTCCTATTTGAAGATTTGAGGGGAGTCTCACCTCTCAGTAAAAACTGAGTACTGTTCAATGTTTTGGACCATTCACTTTTCATTATTGAATCAAGGCTATGATTGGGACTTAACTTTGTCACAGACATTTTTATTACCTTAAAAGTGTTTAGAAAAATTATGGGACCCACCTGAATTTCTCCTTCGGGGCAGAAAGAGAATGCCTGCTGTGAGTGAGTTTGGAGAAACAGGAGACCAAAATCAAAGTTGTTTTTGTGAAAAAACCCATGAGTCCATGGAATATTATTCAGCCACAAAACAGAAGGAATTTGCCATCTGCAACAGCACAGTGAACCTTGAGGGCGTTGTGCTAAGTGAAATAAGTCAGACAAAAATAGACAAATGCTGTATAATTTTACTTATACATGGACTCTAAAAAATGAACTGATAGTTACAGAGAGCAGATTGGTGGTTGCCAGGTAGGGGGAGCAAAGTGGGTGAAGAAGGTCAAAATGTGCAAACTTGCAGTTATAAAATAAGTAAGTCACGGGGTGTGACTTATAAATAAACTATAAAGTAATAAACATGGTGACTGTAGTAAATAACACTGTGTTGTATATTCAGAAGTTGCTAAGAGAGTGAATCTAGAAAGTTTTCGTCAGAAGAAACAAATACTGTACTTATGTGTGGTGACAGATGTTAACTACACTCATTGTGGCTATCATTCTGCAATGCAGCTGACTGAGCCTTGAGCAGCTCGGCTTTAAGGGGCATCAACCACTCCAGCAGTCAAAAGTCTGCATATAACTTGCTGGCCCTGTGCGTACAAGGATTCCCAACCCCTCACTGAGCCTTTAGCTATGTGGGTTTGAACTGCTAGGGTTTACTGAAAAAGATCTTCACTTAAGTGGACCCACACAGTTCAAGCCTGTGCTGTTTGAGTCAACTATATAGACAAATACTGTATCATTATATTGTATACCTGAATATAACATTATATAATATCAATTACATCTTCAAAAATAGTGGTTCAATTACATCTTCAAAAATAGTGGTTCTAGAATTTGCCCCCCTCCCCAAGGTGTCTGACAGAAACAAATGCAAAACTGTTCTGAGGGGTGTCCAGATGACAGGGCACATGACCAAAAATGGCACTATATATGAAAAACAACTCTCAATCAACAGAAAGATAAGAACCCCAGAGTTGGAAGTATACTTTAAATAGTAAAGTATTAAAGAAGAAATTGCATGATGTAGGGAAAAAAATATTTCCATTAAAAAAGAATATTCAACCCCACTACTAGTCAAAGAAATATAAATGAAACCACAGTGAGGTACCCATGCTTTGCATAACAATTAGCAAAGACTGGAAGAGTGACGAAGGGTTCTGAGGGAGAGGCTGCCTGGGCCCTTGCCATCTTGCTGGTAGTGTGCCCCTGGCTCTTACCTTGGGAGTCCCAGAAGCACGCTGGAGACATTGGCCGGAGGTGACCCTAGGAAGCTGGAGAGCAGAACACTAGATAGGAAACAGGAAGGAGGGAAACCAACCTGCAGCTGTGTGGTCAAGTCACCCCACAGTTGGTGGCTGGTGCTCAGTCCTACAGGGCTTTCTGAGGAGGCCACTGGAATGCAAGTTAGAAGCTCCCACCCAGGTGTAAGGGGAACGTGGTCACCTACTGGCTGCTGTCACCACAGGTCAAAGTGTCCTCTCAGGCATTCACACTCCCAGACTGCACACTGGGGAGCCGAACAGGGTCCTGCAGTTGGCCCACACCAAGGCTTCAGAAGAGCCCCAGGACAGGAGTCTAGGGACCCAGGGGAGGTCTGTCAGGATGCACCTGCACAGAGCTGATCAAAGTAATGGAGGACGAAGAGGAAGGGCCACACAGACTGAGGGGAACACAGGGGCCGCTGATGCACCCAGCATGTCCTCCCTCTCAGGAGTTACCCTTTTGAGCGTCCATCTTGGGAAATAATCCACACATTGGATTGGTGTGTGTATTTAACTGTATCTGAGATGAGAAAAGAAAGAGGGAGGGAGAGGGAGAGGGAGAATGAGGATGTGAAACAGGAAAAAGGAGAGTGAGGAAAAAATGTCTTTATTTACTCCGTTAACATTTTCTATTCAATGATATTTTCCCCACTGCCCTGGGGAAAGAAGGCACACCTGAAATGCAAAGAGAAATACAAATGGCTTTTTTATCAACTTGCTTATTGATGGCACTTGGACTGCTTCTAGATCTTGGCTATTGTAAATAGTGCTGCAATGAACATAGGGGTGCACATATTTTTTCAAATGAGTGTTTTGGGTTTCTTTGGATATATAGCCAGAAGTGGAATCACTGGGTCAAAAAGCAGTTCCATTTTTAATTTTGTGCGGAACCTCCACACTGGTTTTCCATAGTGGTTGTGCAATCTGCACTAGGGTTTCCTGTTCTCCACATCCTCACCAACACTTGTTGTTTGTTGCTTTACTGATGATAGCTATTCTGACAGGTGTAAGGTAGTATAGTAGCTCATTGTGATTTTGATTTGCATTTCTGGGATGATTAGTGATGTTGAGCAACTTTTCATATGTCTGTTTATTATTCATTTGTATGTCCTCTTTGGAGAAATGTCTATTCAGGTTTTCTGCCCACTTTTTAAGTGAGTTGTTTGTTTTTCTGGTGTTGACTTGTCTGAGTTCTTTATCAATTTTGGATCTTAACTCCATTTTGTATGTCACACTAACAAATATCTTCTTCCATTCAATAGATTATCTTTTTATCTCCTTGATGGTTTCCCTTAACAAGAGAAATATGTCTGCTTTTATCACTTTTATTTAACATTGAACTAGTAGTCCTAGCCACAGCAATCAGACAAGAAGAAATAAAAAGCATCACAATAGAAAGAAAGCCTGGCCTGACCTGTGGTGGCGCAGTGGATAAAGCTTCGACCTGGAACGCTGAGGTCACTGGTTCAAAACCCTGGGCTTGCCTGGTCAAGGCACATATGAGAGTTGATGCTTTCTGCTCCTCCCTTCTCTCTCTCTCTCTCTCTCTCTCTCTTTCTCTCTCTCCTCTCTAAAATGAATAAATAAATAAAGTTTTAAAAAAATCTTAAAAAAAAAACACAAAAAACAAAAACAAAAAAAGAAAGAAAGCCTGAAACTGTCATTATTTGCAAATGACATGATACTATACACAGAACCCTAAAGATTCCACCAAAAAACTACTAGACATGATAAATGAACTCAGTAAAGTAGCAGGATACAAAGTTAACATTCAGAAATCAGATGCATTTTTATACACCAATAATTAACTATTACAAATAAAAACCAGGAAAACAATCCCATGTACAATTACATAAAAAATAAAATGCTTGTGAATAAATTTTAACCAAGGATATAAAAGACCTATATTCATAAAATTATAAGACATTGAAGAAAGAAATAGAAGAAGATACTAATAAATGGAAATAAAGACCATGTTCATGGATAGGAAGATTTAACATCATTAAAATGGCCATACTACCCAAAGTAATCCATATATTCAATGTAATTTCTATCAAAATACCAATGGCATATTTCAGAGAACTAGAACAAATGATCCAAAAATTTGTATGGAAACACAAAATACCCTGAATAGTTACAGAAATTTTGAAAAGGAAGAACAAAGTGGGAGGTAACATGTTACCTGATATCAAAATTTACTACAAGGCTATGGTAATGAAAACAGCATGTTAGAACTGAATAGAGAGTCCAGAAATAAACCCACAACTATTCAGTCAATTAATCTACAACAAAGAAAGCAAGAATATACAATGAGGTGAACACAGACTTTTCAATAAATGTTGCTGGGAAAATTGGGACAGAACCATGCAAAAAAAAAAATGAAACTAAACTACCTTCTTATACCATATACAAGGTAAACTCAAAATGAATTGAAGATTTAAATATAAGACTCAAAACCATAAAACTCCTAAAAGAAAACATAGGCAGTACAATCTCAGACATTTCTCTTAGCAGTATTTTTTCTGACATATCTTCTCAGGCAAGGGAAACCAACAAACAAAGAACAAAATGGGACTACATCAAACTAAAAAAAAATTTGCTTTACACTTTGATTTAAAAGCCTAACCCTAGCATATTATGCAACTCCACTATACAAAGGTTCATACAAAAAGATATTAACTGAAGCAATATACATAATAGCAAAAAAAATTAGAAAAATCTAAGCTAATTGTCCAAAAAGAATGTATTGATTAACTGAATGGTGGTACATGCTGACAGTGGATCATTATGCAGCCATTAAAAGTGATGTTGACGGCCCTGGCCAGGTGGCTTAGTGGATAGTGTTGTCCCAAGCACAGTGAGGTCACAGTTGATCCCCTGTCAGGGCAGGTATGAGAAGCAAACAATGAGTCCACAACTAAATAAAACAACAAAATGGAACAACAATTTGATGCTTCTCTCTCTCTTTCTCTCTCTCTCCTTCCTTCTCTCTCTCCCTTTCTCTCAAATCAATGAAAACATTTTTTAAAATATCTAAAAAATAGGTGATGGTTACAAAGAGTTTTTAATGACTTGAAATATATGATATAATGTTGAGAAAAAAAAGCAAGATACAAAATTACATTTAAAGTGTGATATAAATTGTGTAGAAATGAATAGGAAAGAGCTGGAATTAATATGGTAAGTTAAAATCCACATGTATTATGCGAATTATATGATGTTTCACTCCTTATAATCACTTACATTTTCAATTTCCAAAAGTGAATCAATATTGTCTCTATAATCAGAGGAAGGAAAGCATGTGTGTGCACTGGGAGGGGTGCATTGGGCAGGGGCTGTAGTGGAATGACCCACTGTGTGGCCTTGGATGGGAACACGGCAACGAGAAAAGAATGTTTTGCCAAGAGAATTGTTTTGTGACTTGAAAAAAAAATTGTTTTGTCACTGAAACAGGTCTATGTGACTGAAGGCAGTTGCTGGGCTTTTTTCTCAGTAAAACATTCTCATAAGATTTCTGTTCCTTCCAAGGTTATCCCTTGAGATAAAGAGAGGAATGTTGTGGGAACCATAGAAGCAATAGCAATTAATGCCTTTTGATATTATATTATTATTAAGCTATCATGCAGGTGTACTCCATGTATCTTTAAGTAAAAGTTATGCTTGATGTTATGCCAATTTCTCAGTAAACAGGCTTTTTGAAGTCTTGTGAATAAAAGTAGGGCACAGTGTGAACTCAGGGCCATTTGCCTGAATGACCGGTGGTCCTTTGCTAGTCCATGATGATTTTGTCTGCTGATCTCTCTCTGCGCCCCTGACTCACAACAACAGGTGACAAACCTCTCGGCTTCAGTGTCTCAGAGTCTGCGACTCTGATGTGCAAAGCTCTCCCGTGTGCCTCCATTTCAACCCAGAGCCTCTGCCACCTACCTGGTTATTGGGACTGTCCCTACTGTCATTCCTGTGGCTTCACCAAGGTTATCTACCAAGTTCTCTTTCTACAGTAACTCACTGTGACAATCATAACGAAGCCACATCGTACAGGCTGTGGCATTCTGAGCTCTCCAACTGTGGCGTATGGAACTGTGTCACACCATTCAGTGTAAAATCACTCATGAACGTCGCTCACTACTCTTCATTAAATTAAAACCAGTGTCTCTCCTTCAATATTTATTTGACAACTTGGGTGAAATTCAGACCAACTCCTCTCTTGATGAATTTAGTGTGAAAAATAAGTAACTGAAGAGGAAGAGGCTTACAGGGTGTCTGGTAGTTTGCTGGTTCAAACAATTCTTTTTTTAAATAAAAAAAAGATTTTATTGATCGATTTCAGAGAGAAGAGAGAAAGGGGGAAGGAGTGGGAAACATCAACTCACAGCAATTGCTTTTCCTATGTGCCTTGACTTGGGCAAGCTGGGGGTTTCGAACCGGCAACCTCAGCATTCCAGGTCAGCACTTTATCCATTGTGCCACCAAAGGTCAGGTGGGTCAAGTTACTCTTGAGGGAGTGACAGGGAGTGAGAGGGAGGGTTTGGAATCAGATGGGTGCACAGTAGTCACACAACTGTGGGAGGAGGAATCATGGCCCCCAAAGATGCCTACATCCTGACCCGCAGAACCTGGGAGTGTGGTGCCTCCCATGGCAAAGGGACTGTGCAGGTGACAGTAGGTCAGAGGCTTTGAGGTTTGAGGAAACAGCCTTGGATTATTCCAGGGGACCCAGTGATATCACAGGGTCTTTCGAAGAAGGAGGCAGGAGGTCAGAGTCCGAGGAACAGATGTGACAATCAAAGCAAAGGTCAGAGAGAGTGAGAGAGAGAGGTGGGGAGGGAGAGACTTGCAGACACCACGCTGCCGGTTGGTAGATGGGGGAGGTGTGTTGCCCCAAGCGTGCAGACAGCTCTGGGAGCCGGATGGCAGGGAGGCAGACTCCTCCCTAGAACCTGGGGAAGCGACAGCCTGGCAGACACGGTGATTTTAGGACTTTTGAGCTGCAGAAGTGTAAGACAATAAATGCCTTGTTTTAAGACAGTAAGTTTGTGGTAGCTTGTTAGGGCAGCAACAGGAAACTGATGCAGGTGTGGAGGATCACATCTCCCCATCTGCAGAGTCACAGTCGCCATTTGTATCCCTCCTTGTTCTTATGAGCATCAAACCTAATATCCTACATCCTGCACCGCCTAATTTATACAATGAGCAATCAATAAACAATATTCACTCTTCCTTACTGCTTTTCACATGGTGTGATAGCTATAGAGCACTCCTCAGAACATTTAGGGAGCATACAGTATGGAATTAAACTAACCAGGGAAGAAGAAAAAATAGCTATTCTGTGATGTCACCAATTCATATACCACACCATCGAGGCTCAGAGAAATTAAGCAAATTGCCCAAGGTCACACAGCAAACAATCTAAATGTTTCACACTTGACTCTTCATTGGGTGGGACACTTATTACAATTGTGCTTCTCACCCCAGGAATCTGTTAAATGTGGCAACTGCCCCACTCATGAGAAAATCTGAGTCCGGCAGGCAGTGCCCAGAAATCTGACTTTAATCAATCTCCCTCCTTATTTGTGAACAGGATGGCCCAGCAACTTCACAGTGAGGAGTGCTGCCCATGGCGCACTGATGAACAGCTGTCCAGCTATTGGATGCTTCCATCTGCCATCCTTTCTTTGGATGCTATCCTATTGTGAACTTTTTATTTTGAAATTTTACAAACATACATAAAAAAAAAAACCAAATCAATGACTACCCATATTCTCCACCACCCAGATAGACGAACCGCTGGCATTTTGTCATATTTGCCATATATGTAGAAATATGTGTATATATTTATATCATCTCTTATTTTCCTTTTTCCTCTTATTTGTGGACTGCAATCATTCAGTAACTAAGGGGACTTCATATGTCCTTGTGTTGAGGACATTCAGTCTTCATCTGGCAACCCTTCTGAACGGATGACAGAATGCTGTTTGACAGGGCTCTCCCTGTCTCGGCTGGCTCATGCACTAGCTTGCTTACTGGGGGTTGTAATGGAAGGAATGGGAAGGAATGTCTGTGTCTTCCCAGATTTGAAGCCCTAACCCCAAATGTGACAGTAACATGAGGTGGAGCCTTTGGGAGGTAATTATGTCGTCAATGTGGAACTTTCATGAATGGAATCAGTGCCCTTATACAAGGGTCCCAGAGAGCTCTCTCCCCTCTCTCTGCCATATGAGGACACAACAATGGGCGTCTGCAACCTGGAAGACGTCCTCACCGAAGCAGACCGCACTGGCGCCCCAGCTCAGGCTTCCAGCCTCCAGAACTGGGAGAAATAAACTTCTATCATTCACAGGCCACCCACTCTCTGTTGTAGAAGTCCAAAGAGTCTAAGAGGAAAGTTTTGGAGCATTAGGCTCAGTCACTAAAACATCTTAGAGAGAATGTCCCAAGCCGTGAGCAAATTGCCGTGCTGCAAATGGAATCCAGGAGCACCAAGGAGATACCCTCCTCATTCTCCGTGGCCGCTGAGCAGGGCTGGGCAGTTGGAGTGGTCCCGCCACAGGCGCTTTGGAAAGCAGCCAGGGGAAGCGGGTCTCATGGCATGCCCTGTGTCCTGCGGGCAGCGCACACAATGAGCAACACACGCATCTGTGCCTCTGCCTCCACCAGCTGGCCGTGGGCCTCAGCAGCCAGCCACCAAGCCTGCAGCTGTGGATCATGGACAAGGGCCTACAAGCTGCTGGGGTGCTCTGTGCCCCCTGTGCCCAAGGTGCCTGGTCCACAGCCCAGAGAAAGCCAGGGGGTGCGCAGGGGCTCTCCGCGGGCACCGCTCTGACTCAGGCTTTAGGTACCGGACACTTCTGGAGTTATTCTGGATGCGGTGCCTCTTAGTGGTGTTCAGGATCATTGAGGAACACTGTTCTAATGATGCAATTTAGGACTACTTTATTCTAAAGGAGTTGATATCACATAAATTAGTTTAGAGCTCAAATTCTATTCACATCATTACACACAAATAGAAAAAAATCAATATTATATATGACACAAGAAAAAGCTATCAGGTTCCTTAAATATAAATACATATAATTATATGTATCTATTAGATAGTTACTAAATATATTTAAATATATATTTTATATGCTACATCTGTTTATATATAAACATATACACTAATGTAACTGTTGTAAATATTTAAATAGTATAAAACATCAAGAATTTGTCACCTCTACTACAAAAACACCCCCCCACTTACCCCAGTTTGCCATAAAGGGTATCATTTGCTATAGTGCCACGTTGTATAAAGGTTAAGAAGCACCCTCTAAGGTACCAGCATACAGCCACCAGTACCAGCATACCTACAGCATGTTAACACACACTGCAACAAGGGATTGAATGCTAAATTGAACTCCTGTAGTGAAGTCCTCCCCAGACATAGCCACAGCTCTCTGTGTTCATTTCCCTCACAGGAGTGAAGTAATTCCCCATGGGAATCAAACATACATGCACATGCACGCATGAGTCTTCAGAGAGAACCCTGATACACAGAATGAAGTGACCTAGGGAGGAGATGATTCATTTTGAGGAGTACAAGGGACAAAATTACCTGTAAATTGTTCAAGTAAAATTCTAACTCAGGAATCTTACATTCAATGGGGACTGAGTTACTTAGCCCCAGCCACTACTGACAGGTGTGAGGTTGAAATATCTTGGTTCTCAGGCCCCTAGATCCTTCCAGACCTACTAACAAAGGGTTTGCGCAGTCAAGGCACATACGAAAAGCAACTACTGTGAGTTGATGCTTCCTGTTCCTCTTCTCTTCCCTTCTCTCTCTCTTCTTTCTGAAATTAGTAAATAAAAGCTTTAATAAACAAAAACAGATGATTAAAATAGAGCAAAAGTGAATGGCAGTGTTAATGAACCCAACACAGCATAGTACACATTATGTGATGGCATTTCATAAAGAATACAAACAGGCCTTGGCCAGTTGGCTCAGCAGTAGAATGTTGGCCTGGTGCATGGAAGTCCCAGGTTCAATTCCCAGTCAGGGCACACAGGAGAAGCAACCATCTACCTCTCCTCACTTCCTCCCTCTATCTCTCTCTCTCTCTCTTCCCCTCCCACATCCATGGCTCAAATGGTTTGAGCAAAAGTTGGCCCTGGGTACTGAAGATGGCTCCATGGATTGAATGCTAAATTGGCCTCAGGCACTAAAATAGTTTGTTTGCTGAGCAACAGAGCTGTAAATCAGCCAGTCAGAGCATTGCCTGGTGGATCCTGGTCCTGGAGCATGCTGTAGTCTGCCTCTCTGCTTCTCACTCAGAAAGAATGGAAAGAAGGAAGGAAGAAGGAAGGAAGGAAGGAAGGAAGGAAGGAAGGAAGGAAGGAAGGAAGGAAGGAAGGAAGGAAGGGAAGGAAGGAAGGGAGGGAAGGAGGGAGGGAGGGAGGAAAAAGAGAGAGAGAGAAAGAAAGAGAGAGAGAAAGAGAGAGAGAGACAGAGAGAGGAAGGAGGGAAGGAAGGAAGGAAGGAAGGAAGGAAGGAAGGAAGGAAGGAAGGAAGGAAGGAAGGCCACATTAATCTATGGTATCAAGACAGTGGTTAATATAGGTGGAATGGGGGTCACAAGAGGGGCCTCTGGGTTGAGTTCACACTAACACAAACATACTTGGTCCTTAGGTACAGGTATACAGAACACAAAAACAAAAATCCAGCTCTAGCTGACCACAAGCTAGTGTGAAATTATAAGTTGGTGTTATTAAAAAACAAACAAACATTTAATTAAAGCTAGCCTGATACTTGGGCTATAACAAAGGATAGTTGTAGGATTAACAGAGATTGGAAAGTAATTCTCCTATGCTACAATGTAGCTACTTGAGCCCTGATCAGAATAATAGATAATTTTGATCAACATCTTTTCAAAAGGGCATAAAAAACTAGAAAGGGTTCAGAGCAGAGCGACAGAGTTGATTAAAAATACAGAGAATAGATCTTTAACAAAGTTAAAAGGAATGCATTTTTTAAAGTATCAGGTGCTGCTCCCTTTCTCTGAGAGATGGTAAGATGACCACCCTCCCCTTTCCTCTCATCCTTTGCTCCTTTTCCCTTTTCTTTATTGGCAAGTGGACATGTAAGAGACAAATAAGTAAGTCAGTTGATGTTATTTATTGAGCTGCTATGTCGATGTCATTCTAAAAGAAAAGATGCAGGGTTATTAAAAAGCACTAATCAGAATAATTAGGGGTGCTCAGCTGCAGGAAGAGAAGACTTGACTGGCCTTAAAATTGCTGAAGATTTTTGAGAAGAGAGTTTATCAGACAAAATGAAAGTAAATATAAAGTAAAAAATCTTAAATATAAGGTAAATAATATTAGCTTGACCAAGAGGTAGCACAGTGGATAGAACATTGGCCTGAAATGCTGAGGACCAGGTTCAAAACCCCAAGGTTGCCAGCTTGAGTGTGCACTCACCAGCTTGAGTGCAGGGTCACAGGCTTGAGCGTGGGATCATAGACATTACCCCATGGTCACTGGCTTGAGCCCAAAAGTCACTGGCTTGAAGCCCAAGGTTGCTGGCTTGAGTCCAAAGTCACTGGCTTGAGCAAGGGGTCATTCGCTCAGCTGGAGTACACCCCTCCGTCCAGGCACATATGAGAAAGCAATCAATGAACAACGAAGGTGTCACAACAAAGAATTAATGCTTCTCATCTCTCTCTCTATCTGCTGTCAGTTCCTATCTGTCTCTCTCTCTAAAAAAAAAAAAAAAAAGAAGTACTGGTAAATAATATTAAATATAACCTTAAAATAAAGCAAAGATTTCATCAGGGCAGCCAAAAGACTGGACTGATGAACCACAGGCCAGGGACAGAGAAAAGGAGAGCTGGGTATTCTGACCAGGCTGTCCTTTCTAAGGCAGTTTTCATTGTCTCCTGAGATGCCTTAGAGTTCTCCTCCAGGGACCCCTTTGTGCTCATTTGCCTCAACTTAGAACCCTGCTTGTGAATTGGAGTTGCCAGAGGGAAACCTGTCACTCAAAGAAGCCCCAGAGGCAGCCGGTGGGGCAGGCAGGCCCCCCTTCAACCACTGCTCCCCCAGGGGCTGGGCCTGGGAGCAAGCCTGAAGGCTGGAGGATGCTAGGCGGAGAGTTCCTTCTGTCACCAGTCACCATGGTGACCTCAAGCCAGCAGCCACCCTCGCCACCATCCTGAAGACATCTGAGGGTGTCTCCTGTGCGGTCAGCACGGCGTTCCCAGAGGGGCCTGCAGCCCGGAAGCCTGGGCCCCTAGCTCAGCTGTGCCAGTCGCCTCTGCAGGGGCTCCTGGAAGAGCCCAGGGCTCGCCTCAGAGCAGGCTTTCTAGCACAGCCTGAGAAGTGTCTTCTGGTTCTGGTGTGCTCCTTCCTTTCTGCCTGTCTCATTGTCAAGGGCAAGTCTGAGCCCTGGAAAAGAGAGCACAGTTGAGGCCATGTTTTTTCTTTTTAATTTTTTTATTAAGTATAGTTGGTATACAATATTATATTAGTTTCAGGCATACAACATATTGATTCAACATTCATATACCTTTACTGTGATCACCCCGCTAAGTCTAGTAACCACCTGTCAACATGCAGTTATTACGATATTATTGACTCTGTTCCCTGAGCTGTGCATGTACCACACCTCCATTTTTTCAAGTGAAAATGGAATAAAATAGACTCTTAGGTTATGGCCAAAACTTTATCTCCTTCACCACTGGCATTTTGTCTGTGTTGTAGCTGTTGCTGATGCGGGAATGCCCAGACCCCTCCAGACCTGAATCCTGACAAGCCAGCTGCCCTTCTCAACAACCTGCTTCCCCTTGAACAATGTTTACCCCCACGGCCCAGCCTGACAGACACTGCAGGGGCCAGCACCCTGCACTGCACCTGCCGGGCACACACACTGCAGGGCCACAGCAACCGCCCGGGGCGGGGGCGACAGCTGGCAGGCCACCCCTTAGCCTGGGCATCTGCCCCACTGAACTTTGGAGAGGAGAGGTCCCGGGGGGCTGTTAATGGGAGGCTCTCCAGCAAGACATCTGCTCTCCTGGCCACGAGATCTGAAGGACAGATAGACACAGGAGGTCCGGGGGCCGGTGTCAAGGCAGCCCCCGCCCCACAGCTGCGCCAAGCACTGACCCCCACTTTCCCACGTGGCCACAGTCTGTCCCTTTCAAGCTGGTCTTTCTCTGTTCCCTGCTCAGCTGGCATCTCGGGAAAGAAAAATATCTCAAACAATGCTGTCTGCTGCCGGCTGCCCCGGCCTGCTGGGACACCCCTGCTCCCCACGTGCTGGACCTGCTCTGATCACTGCCCACCCACCCCAGGCAGCCCTGGGCCCGGCCTGGCTCTCCAGCAGGGTCTGACACCTCTGTTAGATCCAGGAGGATGGCTGGGCCGGAACACTGGAGGACAAATCCTGTAGGACCCTGGGCACCTGCACCGGCCCCTTGAGAGTGAAAGTGACAGATGAACGAGGAGCCCTCTTGCTAAATCCCCCATCTAGAGCCTCTCTGGCAGCCCTTAAAGAAGCAGCCCTTCTGCCCCTGTCTTTGGGAAAGTTGTACCAAGAACCCAAAGCCGATTCTCTGAGCCTGGTTGGAAGCAAGGAAAAGGCTGTCATCACACCTTGATTAGCGTAAAGATTTGAAGACAAACAAGCCCTCCTACCCTAGGCCTTACCAGAGAGCAGTTTACACACTGACAGGGAGGCCTAGCTCTCATGCTGCTCGACACTCTCAGGCCACCAAGGCTTCTTGTCTCCAGCACGCTGCTGATTGTGCCCAGAGTAGGAAGCAGTGATGAGGGGCAGGGCACCAAATATGACCTCCAGGCTCAGTCCCTGCGGGAGCCTTGTCTCCAGAGACCAGTGGGTCCTGTGTATACAAGAGGGTACTGTCCTGATGACAAAATGGTCACTCTCCACTCTCAAGACCCTGCCCGGGGTTTTTAATCATTGTCTGCCCACTTGCTTCTGATGTCTGGTTCCTACCCACCCTCCTGGGGACTCAGACACATCCGACAAACTCCTAGGCAGTTGAGCTTGTCTTAGGGAACACAAGATGGGAGTCCTATGACACTCCAGTCCCCATCATTTCCTCCAGCAGTCTCAGCCACCACCAGCATAGTGGTCTCTGAAAACTCTCAGCTCTGCTGAGGGCAGGCAGGTAGCCTGGGAATTCTGTAAACTACACAGAGTTTCTACCTTCACGTCCTGGGCTCCAGGGAACACAGAGCATGTGGTCCAGGACATGCGTGGTGCATGCGCGCACGTGCGCGCGCACACACACACACACACACACACACACACAGCTAGGTGTGACCATCACTCTACTCAGCTCCTTCTTTAGCACCATCTCCTCCCGTCCTCTTGTCTGTGGGTCCCATGAATCCTGCCACCACTGAGGACCCCGAAGTATGCATCTCCACTACTCTGCTCACTACCCTGCCCTGCCATCATCCGTTGACTTGACTGTTTACCCCTCTAGTTCTGTGAGTGACAGCAGAGGCTATCTTGTTTGTGTACATGTTCAGTGTCTGTGGAGTGAACTGAACCCTCCAGACAGTTCCCTCATTCCCAGCTCAGCTGTCCACCCACAGGCACTAACCCTGGGCACCCCCTGCCGTGCACTGGCCTGCTCCCCTTGGCTCTGCAGCCTGCTTGTCATCCACACCAAAGTAAATGGAAAATGCATTTTAATGAATTAGGCAAGTCAATACCTTAAACATGCAAAAGGGGAAAAACACTTAGCCATATTGGTAGAATGGGCTTTATTCTCTAAGGAGCTCCATTAGACAACAGAACATCAGAGGTGATCAAAGCATAAAAGGAAAAAGTGGAATCTCTTTCTGCATCAGCCCTTGTCAGCTCTCAGCCCTTCTCAGACATTGTGCCCCAAGTCCCCAGAAGCCAAGGAAAAGGACACAGTGCACAAAGCAGGTGTCCAGGGGCTCACAGTCAGAACTCTTCTGGGTGCCGGAACAGCGGGCTGCCCATCATGGCAGCCTTGCATACCTCTTTTCACTTCGCTGAACTTCTATTTTTCTGGAAAATAATAGCAAGTGTGCCTGATGGTTGTAAAGAATAAAGGGGATAAGAACCAGGAGAGGGCCTGGAGTGCCCAGGGCTCCCCTCCAAGGAACATGTGGTGATGGTGCGCCCTGAGGCTGGTGCGTAGGCCAGCCCGGGCACAAGCCTGGAGACAGGAAGGGAGTGTGACATCGTCCCAACTCTCCCTTTCCCTCCTCCTGCTGCCCTGTGCGCTCCTGCGGAACTGTGCCCTCCCAACCCCGCCCAGTTCATCCGTTGAAGTCCTAACTCTAGTACCTCAGAATGTGGCTGAATTTAAAGAGAGGAACCTTAACAGAGGGAATCAAGTTAAAATGAGGTTGTTAGCATCGGCCTTAATCCAATATGGCTGGTTTTCTTATAAGAAGGGGGACTGACACAGGGACGACCCTGTGAAACTTTGGAGGAAGGCAGCGATCTACAAGCCAAGGAGCAAGGCCTCAGAAGAAACCCACCCTGCCAACAGCTTGATCTCAGACTTCCAGCCTCCAGAACTTCAAGCCTCCAGTTCCTCTTTTATGAAAGCAGTTATTAATGCCCACTGGGTGAAGCAGTCGTGAAATAAAATGAAACTGTCCATGCCAAGGCACTTCTGAGTCTGTCTCCTGGTTAGTGCTTAAATGATGGATGGCAGCGTTAGAATGTGTAATACAGGATCTTTACCACCAAAACATGGTAAATAAGTTTGTGTCCTCGAACTTTAGCTCTGAGATCATCTTCTTTTTAGGTAGTTACTGCATTCCCATGGAAAAGGAAGAGGCAACTCTCAGGAACATCATTTCAACCTCCCTACGATACGGGTTTGCCTTGGAGTTTGCAACAAACGCTGCCCCAGTGTCTGCAGGCTCTGAAGGCAGCAGATTGTCCCCTCCCCGCTGAGGGCGTGCCCGCTGCTGGCCTCTGAGGACCTGTGTTTCCCTTTGCAGCCACAGGCAGCATGCCCTTCTGGAAGCGGGGGAGCATGGGTGACTGCTCTCCCCACCCCACCTGGCTGGGTGTTCATAAGCCCATGAGCCAATGGCTGTCTCAGGGCTGTTTGGCTGAGTGCCAGGGGACAGGGAGAAACAACAGAAAGCAAGAGTTGGGCCCACTTTCTTTTCTAAAAAGATCTTCATTTCCACATTTCTGGCCCACTTGGGTTTCAGACTCAGCCCCTTTCCGAGTCATCTGGCGAATGGGTCCTGGAGCATCTCCTTCGCCTCCCTTTTCGTGGCCAGACAGGGTGAGTCATAAATTGGCAGGGAAAAACACAGCTCTCCGAATTATTTTTGGTGTCTTGTCTAGGGCTGTTATGGAGCTTGTGACAAAGAGCAAACAGGTAACAGCTGCTGTGGATGCCGACCGGACTGGCACCTCTCAACTTTCCCACTCACCTTCATTCCTGTTTGCTGGTTCACAATGGATTCCTTTTCCCCAAACCTCTCCACACTGCCGCACACACTGAGGACCACATGAAGGCCAGCAGCATACCCTGTGGGAACCGGTGGCCTCTGACCCAGGATGGACCAACCCTCCCATTTGAAAGGCCTTTTATTCTCTCTCATACTTAATGAGGCAGAAGCTGTTGAGAGCTGGACTCTATGACTGACCAGCTCTGAGATCATCTTCTTTTTTTGGTCATTACTGAATTCCCATGGAAAAGGGAGAGGCTGTGGATGGAGAATGAGGAATCCTCAGGGTGGACAGGAGTTGGAGAGGTGAGAGGAAGGTATTTGGGGCCAGGCCAAGCATGGAAGGGCGAACAACATAGCAGGCTCTTTGGCTTACTTAGAGCGGCTGCTCCGTGCCTCAGGTGACAGAAGCAGGAGTGTTATTACCTGAGGGTAAACCAGTAAGGTGACCAACTTCTTTACAATGAAAAGGACAAAAATAAATTGAAGAAACCAATAACGTAAGTAAAAGAAACATTTTACTCATTGCAAAAATAATACACTATAATATGATAAATGCATAATAAAAACATTTGTAATATTCTATATTGTATTATGCTTACATGCCTATTACTTTTTAATAATAATTTTAAGAAAAAAGTACTAATTTAGTAAAACTAAATATCAAACAAAACCACTAATTTGGAGTGATATACAGGTGTATTTATCGTTTTCTAATTTAAAAACATCTGTTTTATTCAACTATTTAATCAAAATGCATTATTGGCCCTGACCGGTTGGCTCAGTGGTAGAACGTTGGCCTGGTGTGCAGAAGTCCCTGGTTCGATTCCTGGCCAGGGCACACAGGAGAAGCGCCCATCTGCTTCTCCACCCCTCCCCCTCTCCTTCCTCT
This sequence comes from Saccopteryx bilineata, assembly GCF_036850765.1. NCBI lineage: Eukaryota > Metazoa > Chordata > Mammalia > Chiroptera > Emballonuridae > Saccopteryx > Saccopteryx bilineata. The sequence goes on from NC_089494.1 coordinate 135,915,703, forward strand.
CTGTCTCTCTCTTCCCCTCCCGCAGCCGAGGCTCCACTGGAGCAAAGATGGCCCGGGCGCTGGGGATGGCTCCTTGGCCTCTGCCCCAGGCGCTAGAGTGGCTCTGGTTGCAACAGAGCAATGCCCCAGAGGGGCAGAGCATCGCCCCCTGGTGGGTAGAGCATCGCCCCTGGTGGGCGTGCCGGGTGGATCCCGGTCGGGTGCATACGGGAGTCTGTCTGACTGTCTCTCCCCGTTTCCAGCTTCAGAAAAATACAAAAAAGAAAAAATGCATTGTTAATAGATATGGTTTGAGGTTAGATTTCCACTTTAAAACTCGAATTTCGGGAAAATACTTGTAAACAAAAATATACGTATTTGGAATTTATTAAATAGATAATGAATTAATAAAATGTGAATTGTGCTTACCTGTCTATGATTGAATATTCACTGAGAAAGAAATAATCGTGAGTCTACAATGTTGTATGTGCCCTGTTGTGTTTCTATAAGAAGTACACAGGCCATTTGCGTGCTTGGTATATCGCACGCTCTCTCAAGGTCTCCCGTGTGGAGTGCATGTATCTCATAATCTCGTCTCACTGCACTGTACTGATCCTTGACGAGTTGTCATGTCAAATACAAATATATCACATCACACGCAGTGGATCATCTGCATCAATTGAATACAGACATTTACAGATTAGTCTTCCAATATCAAAAAGGAAGATGTGTATGAGGACACTTTTCAAGGAAGGACGGAACTTACAAAAGAAGGACTGTCCTCCCTAAAGGAGGACGATTGGTCACCTTAAAACCAGGAATTGCCTGACCAGGCAGTGGCACAGTGCATAGAGCGTCGGACTGGGATGCCGAGGACCCAGGTTCAAGACCCTGAGGTCGCCAGCTTGAGAGCGGGCTCATTTGGTTTGAGCAAAGCTCACCAGCTTGGACCCAAGGTCACTGGCTCGAGCAAGGAGTTACTTGGTCTGCTGAAGGCCCACAGTCAAGGCACATATGAGAAAGCAATCAATGAACAACTAAGGTGTCACAATGAAAAACTGATGATTGATGCTTCTCATCTCTCTTCATTCCTGTCTGTTCCTATCTATCTCTCTCTCTCTGATTCTCTCTCTGTCCCTGTAAAAAGAAAAAACAAACAAATAAAAAAAAAAACAGGAATTATCTTAGGCTTTTGAGCCCAGAAATAATGATGAAAGCACATGTTTTTCAAGAGGAGGTCATGCACCACATGCACCCCAGGAATACAACAGCCCTGTCTTTCTGGTCCCTTCATACACTACCCTGCTATAACCTCCCGTGAACTATACTACAAAATTGATGTTTTTCAAATGGATGTGTTTTCTGCTTGGAGCAATTCATAAGTTTGTCTGTGTCATGATAGCTAATGGAAAACATGAAATTCTTTAATATTATGAGAAAAAACAAGCTTGGGGTGCAAAAGATGTAGACCAACTCATTTTATGTTAGCGTTCCTTTTTCTTTCTTTCTTTCTTTCTTTCTTTCTTTCTTTCTTTCTTTCTTTCTTTTTTTCTGAAATGAGAAGCCAGGAGGCAGACAGTGGCTCCCTTGCAACCAGAGCCATTCTAGCACCTGAGGCAGAGCCATGGAGCCATCCCCAGCACCGGGGCCAACTTTTCTCCAATGGAGCCTTGGCTGTGGGAGGGGAAGAGAGAGATAGAGAGAAAGGAAAGGGGGAGGGGTGGAGAAGCAGATGGGTGCTTCTCCTGTGTACCCTGGCCGGGAATTGAACCTGGGACTTCCACACACGGGCCGATGCTCTACCACTGAGCCAACTGGCCAGGGCTGTCAGCCTTTCCTCTTAAGACTGAGGACAGGTCCTAGATGAGAAGAATTTTATTCATGTGAGAAGACTGACTTCTATACTTTTAACATAAGGGTTCATTTTTATTTTCAGCTTTTTATTATCTTGGTTGCTGGAAGATAGGGGGGAAATCACATTAAGTGCTGATTGCCGGGTTTGGGTCATGAGAACAAGGACTGTGAACAGGGGAGGATTAAAGTCAGTTGAGGCCCTGGGCACAGAAGAAAATATTGGGCCCCTTAAAAAAAAAAGAGAGAGAGAAAGAGAGATAGGGAAAATAAAAATACATGTTAACTATATTTTTAAATAAATAAAAATATTACGTACTATTAATGTTAAAATTGCACATATGAAACCAAGCTTGGTGTCATTAGAAAAAAGTGTAAAGTTGGGGTTTTGCAGGGCCTTCAGAAGTAGGGGCCGGTCGCATGCCCATTGCGCCAATTGTTAAATCAGCCTCCGATTGTGAATCTTGTGAGTGATCTCGGTTGGAAAGTGTGCTTTACTTTGACCTTTAGAGATGAATGCATTCTGGTTGGTTGGCTGTGCTGCCCTTTTCCCGGGGGGGGGGGGGGGGCAGGATCAAGAATACAGGAAAAACAAAAGACACGGACTCAAGCCCAACGTATGACTGGGGGACAGAAAAGGGGAAGGTGGAAGGGGGGTACTTGAGACAAGTCCCTTCAGTCGGCCGGCCCGCAGGGAGGCACGTCATGCCCGCCAGAGGGCGCTGTGGAGGCAGCAAAAGTGGGATGAGGTGGGATGGGTAGGAGGAATGGAAAGCAGGCGAATGGGCGCAAGCCCGCAGTGACAGGGAGCGGGGCTGTGCGGGCGGGGCCATCTCGTGAGCGCGAGTGGGACAGGTGGGGCAGGGGCGGGCGTGCTGGGGCGGTGGGTTCTGGGGCTCCCGCGTGCAGGTGGGTTATACATAAGGCTCCAGAGCGACGCCCCTTCCCGCATCCCTAAACGAGTGGCGTGGCTTGCGAGTATATTCTGGAGGAGGTGGCTCGCGTGACTTCGTTGCTGTCCAGCCGGGCACTGCGGGGCCCTCACGCTGGAAACGGTGTTTCTGCGCATCCAGGACCACCCAAGCGCAAGCATCAAGTGTAAATAAATTTTTCTCTGATCGTTAATGTCGATCACAGTCCCACCGGGAAACCTCGCACTTGACAGTGATGCGCTGGGACACAGTTGACGAGAGGAACCGTACCACTGAAAACCAGAGCAAAGCCCTGTGGTGGGGCTCAGTGCTATTCAGCCGCCAGTAATCCGTGGGGCGTCTGGATAGTGGGCATCCACAATACGTATTTGCTGATCGCCGGCTGCCTGGGTGCGGTAACCACAGAAACCACACCGCGCTCCGCTGCCCCACCCACCTCTCTGCGGCCACGCCCCAGGACGCCCAGCCTCTGCGCGCTCCTATTGGTCTCAGGCGCTCCCTGAAGCCACCAATCACGGGCTGTGCCCGCTTATAAAGGGTGAAGAGACGCTTAGGACCGGAAGCCACGCTTTGTGTGGGAGAGCCTGGCTGATGGGTAATCGAGGTTATCGTCAATTCTAATCAAAAAAGCAAACGGGAACAAGATCATCTCATCGCGTAGGAGAGCAGAAGCACCCCTAATAGCCGGCCCGGAAAGGTTTCTGTGGCGAAGAGCGATTATGTTCATCCTGGATCTCTTCTAGACTCTGGTTTGGGCTCCATCTCAACCTGACTCCTCCCTTCTTTCCATTTGGTGTCCCTGGTTCCTCAGCTTAGAGAAGGACCTCACAGTCTGTAAAGACCCAGCTCCACGTTTCTATGAGCGGTAGAGTCAACCTCCCAGAGCTAAAGCTGTTTAGCATTCCAGGCCTCAGCCTGAAAGCAACGAATAGGAAACTGATTTGTCTTTGTGGGTTTTTTTGTTTTTTGTTTTGTTTTGTTTTGCCTCTGCCTTCAGAGAAAAAAATAGTTGTCTCATTCCCTTTTGTCGAAGAAAAAAAAATCAAAGGTGTTTAATCTGCAAGGGAGATGACTTTCCCATCTAACCCTAGGTGATACCGAACTGCTCTGAGCTGAGGATTGATAAAGGTCAGATGTTAGAGCCCTCAGGGGCCATAAACAATCCCTTCCAACCCCCCAACTCTAGCTTTACAGATGAGGAGTCTGCAGCCCACTGACGCCAGGAGACCTGAGCAAGGCTGCCAAGCTGTCAGGGTAGGAATTCATGACTTACTGCCACACCATGCTGGATCGCTCTGGCCTCTTGTTTTCTTCAGGGAGCCCTGTTTGCTGAGCCTCCCGCTCCCTCTTCCTCCTCCTCTCACAGTGTCCAGTGATAATTGACAACATACCAATCCAGCCCTCAGAATCTGAGAGGCCAGGACCAAGCTGACTTTTCTGATCTTATCCAACATGGATTCTTTTAAAAAAGAAGAAAGCAGCTGTCCTTAACTTGGCTCCAGCCAGAAGCTCACAAGAATTCTGATGAATCTGCTCCACACAGGCTTTGACTTCTCAGGGCCAGCAGCTGATTTCACAAACCTTTAAGCCTTCAAGAACAACGTGATTAAGCATTAGGTCAGCAGTACATATAGTGGCTGATTGCCAGATTCTCTCATTTCCCAGTTCCAAACCCATAACACAGCATTAGCTGGATTTCATTCCTGTAACGTCTTGCAGCCACCTAAGAATAGGGTTCCTTATTTTGCCAGAACCACCGCATTCCCTGTACCTGCATCGTGGACAGCTTCCCCTACCTGAGCATCAAGCATTTACTGAACTCACTCCCATGCAGTCTCATCCAACAACACAGGCACTTTTGAAGCAGGGGAGGAGGATCTTCCGAAGCTTCCCTCTGCCCTCATCTTGCCTGCTGCCTCTGTTTACCTCCTGCCTCCCCCACCACCCAAATGTACCAGTTCAAAACAGCTTTCAGCTACCCACGGTTTACTCCTAGTTTTCTGGTTAATCCCTGAGATCCAACTGTTCCTTTTGCCTCCATAGTTTTTCCAACACTATTGTGAGACAGCCAAACGTGTTCACCGTCTGGGTGGGAGCTGGAAGTTGATGGTGATGCATAACCAAAAGAAGGAGGAGGAAGGGGAGGGCCAGGACCAGGAAGAAGAGGAGGGAAGGAGAACAAAAGAAGAAGTTAAAGGGCTGAAATGCATCCCTTTTTCACCTTACTGAGCAAAAACCAAAATCTTTTCCCACCATGTTCAAAGTTGAGCCTAACCCACCATTAACTGGCATACTCAGTCATTGAACAAACACTCTGAGCACTTCTCTGTGCTGACACTGGGGGTACACTGGCAAATAAGATGGACAAGATCCGTGCCCCATGGAGCCTGCAGTCAGTCACCAGGCTGTAGTGGGAGCTGCAGGCAGAGGTTCCAGCACAGGAATGGTGTCAACTGTTCGGGGTGGGTAGTCAAGGAATGGAAAAGAAGCTGGCAGGGCTAGAGCAAAGTGCTCCATGGTAGGGTGGCAGGTGAGGACGGAGAGAAAGGCGGGGCCTGATCTCACAGAGATTTGTATTCAAATGGAAGGAATTGGCATTTTATTTTAAGTACAAGGAAAAATCATCACAGGGTTTTAAGCAGGGGAGAGGTAGGATCTGATCCACATTTGCAAACTATGGCCACTATGTGACTAACGGGCCGTAGCATTCCTAGAGAGGAATCGTTTTGGCATCAGGAGAAGAAATCCTCTCTTAGAGGTTAATTTGTCTCAGGAGGGGATACAGGTACTGGTTACCCATGCAATCTAGCTTGGGCTATCCTTGATATTTGGGCTTGATATTTGGGCTTACAAATCAATCTCTTATGACGTTTTTAGAATGAATCAGTCCCTCAGAACCTCTGGGAAAGAGGATAAAATTTAGTTTGTAGACCTGCAAAGCTGTGAACTAGGTTATTCTAAAATCCTGCCCACTTGTGAGGTATCAGGTTGGAGTCTTCTCCAATCCCTCTCAGCTGTAGCCTTCTGCTTTAAATCATTCTCGTGTTTGTTGGGTGAATAAGTGAATGAATGAATGAACAAATGATAAAACAAATAGATGACTGGTTAGTTAGTTGGATGGAAAGGTGAAAGGAACAGGTGTGTGTGTGTGTGTGTGTGTGTGTGTGTGTGTGTGTGTCTCCAGGGAAAAGGGAGAAGATGGACCAAGGAAAAGTTGATCTGGCCTCTTAAGCCACCCACTACGTATTTTGGGATACCCTTCAATCAGCTTTCTAGGTTCTTTGACAGCTTGGAGAGCTACAAACATGGTCTGAAGCAGGTGGTCACAATCTGTCCAAGTCCCTTGCTCCTGGAAGGCAGACTTCACAACTGTATTCACCCTGCTCTGGGCCTACAGACTTCCCACCTCCCCACAGTTCCCCTCCAGCCCTGGGCAGGGTTTGGAGAACGCAGGAGGAAGGAAGAGGGATTGTGCGGCTCCCGAGATACCAACTTAGGGTCACTTATGGGGCCAGAATCAAACATGGCAGCAGAATACCCCCCACCACCACCATTAGGACTCCCTGCACTAAGGTGGTCCTATTAGCTGCCAGCGGGGCAAGGGGCAGTGCCAGTGCCAAAAGGCCCAGATGACCTAGTTGTCCCTCACTTGCAGTCTGGCCCTTGAGAAAGGCATCCAAGGCCAGCATGCAAATGCAGTGTATGAAGTTGACACCTTCAGCCAGGAGCCACTTTCCATCGTCGGTCTGAAGTCCTGTGTCAGATCGGCCAGTTACCTCACAGGGCTCTAGTAAATGGGGTCTCCGGACAAAAAAGGAAGCATGATGTGGGATGATGTGCCAGCTCCAAGGGACCAAGCGATGGAGAAGAAAATGCCACCACTGTGCTGAGTCCCCTTGTCCCTGGAAACATGCTGTTCTGACTATGGTGGGAAGCCCTACTCTGCTCTCTCAGCAAAAGGCTGCAAGGACCAGTGACAGAACATTTGGCAAAGTCTGCATCTGTTTGTGGGCAAGGTTTACAGTGGAGAACAATGCTTTCCACATGGTCTGAGCAGAGGATGCTTCTCTCCACTTGCTTTTGAACTGTAGAAAATGCAGCATGCAAACAGTCATCCCACAGGCAAGGCCCAGAAACAGAACCTTGCTACTGACTCCCCCACCCCCACCTCAGAGAAAGATGACCTTGTCCCTATGCCACCCTGCACCCCACCCCCTGACAACCTGCGAACCATGCTCCTTAGTCCACAGGAAGCTCATCCTCACAGAGGGGAAGGGTCTGAGGCAAAGTATGCCCTTGGTGGCCTTTGTCAGTAGTCACCCAGGCTTCCTGTCCCAAACTGCCTTGCCCAGAGCTCTGGGCTCCATTACTGCACTGAGACAGACCACTATCTTTCCCTCCAATGAGCAGACAAAAATCAGACTAATGCAAAATGCAAAGGCTGCGGAAAAGCACTCTCATGGATGTTGGCAGGAACACCAATCATTACAGATTTCCTATTTTTCTGTAGGCAATTTGTAATAAATAAATATTCCCTTTAAATGAACATACCTCTTCTATCAATGGACACCTATCCATATCTTGGCTATTGTAAATAATGCTGCAATGAACATAGAGGTGCATATATCTTTTTGAATTAATGTTTTTGTTTTCTTTGAATAAATGCCCAGAAGTGGAATTGCTGTGTCTTATTGTATACCTATTTTTAGTTTTTTGAGGACTCTCCATACTGTTTTCCACAGCGGCTGCCCCAGTTTGCAGCCCCACCAACAGTGCATAGGGTTCCCATCTCCCCACAAACTTACCAACACATTTGATACAGCCATTGACTGTGATACAGCCTTTCTGACTGGTGTGAGGTGGTAGCTCTCTGTGGTTTTGATTTGCATTTTCCTGATTAGTGATGTTGAGCCTCTTTTCATATGTCTGTTGGCCAGCTGTATGTCCTCTTTGGAGAAATATCTTTCATTATCCTCTGCTCATTTTTTGATCAGATTGTTTATTTTTTTGGTTATTGAGTTGTTTGAGCTGCTTACTGATAGATGAATGACTAAAGAACATGTGATATATATATATATATATATATATATATATATATATATATATATATATATATATGATCTTATTCAGTAATAAAAAAAGAATAAAATCTTGCCATTTGGGATAACATGAATGGATCTAGAAGGATTATGCTGAGTGAAATAAGTCAAGCAGAAAAAACAAATACCATATGGCTTCACTTCTATGTGGAATCTGAAAACAAAACAAAACAGAAACAGACTCATGGAAACAGAGATCAGAAGGGTGGCTGCCAGAAGGGACAGGGTGGGAAGGTGGAAAGGAGAAGGGGATCTAATTAATACTATTGTAATAAATTTCATGGTGGCAGATTACTAGAATTTAGTGAGGTGATCACACTGTAAGATGTAAAAATGTCAAATCACTATATTATACACCTGAAACTAATACAACCAATATAAGATTGTATACCAACTCTACTTGAATAAAAATACATTTTTAAGTGTCCTTTTTGATTAAGCATTTATACTTTTAGGAATCTATCCACATAAGATAAGCAGGGATGTGGCAAAAGAAAAAAAACGGGAAACAACCTAAATGCCCAATAATAGGGATGGAATAGTCTCTTGTACTTTGAGTCAACAGTTACATACCCCTATCAAACATATTTTGAGTACACATCCTGATAAATACATGTGTGTTCATTTATAATAAGGTATATATGGGTACTATTGGACTACAAATGTTATATATGCATTTAAAACATACAATATGAATGTTTTGAGCAATATTTAAATTTTTTAAATTTAATTTTATTCATTAATCCTACAGAAATACTTAAGCATGGCGAGAACAATGTGATTTTGAATATGTTCAATTATTAAAATCTTAGTCAACACTGCTACAATAGTTAAAATTTCAATATATATCTATACTTGCTTATAATAGTTGCCATAATTATAAAGTCAGGTAAAAGATAGGAGAAAAGAATAATTGGACATACTTAATAAATCTAATTTTTCATGCTTATATGCTAAGTATATGAGCTCTTTTTAGACTAAGTAAATTTTCTACTCCTATCATGTCAATCACAGGTCTTATATATTTTATATTTTTAGCAACTATGTCCAAATCACTAACATTTTACTGGAAGGTCTTTAAACAACTTAGAACATTCTGTTCCACGTTTTAAAATGGGCAAATAGAGTTTTTCTATAAAACTGCACTTTTTCTTCAGCAATAAAATCACATAACTTTGAAGTCAAAATTTCTTTCAAAATGCATTATTTTATTATTTATTGAAGGGACAGACCCCATGTATTTATTATGAAAGTTAAGTAACATAATATGGAAAGCCACAAAAACTTCAATTCTTCTTTCTATTTATTAACTCTTTAAAGTAATTTACTGCATGATACACATCCAACTTCTGTGTACATAAGATTTTTTGCTCATTTTCTCTGTTCTTAAAAAATGTTATAAAGATTCTAATATAGTTTTAAAGCTTCATTTTATAAACAAAATAATATGCTGGAATAATTTGTCAATAAATTTGAAGCATGGTGTAAATTATCAACTGGTATTTTGTTGAGCACTAATTATGTTTCGGGCACTTTACATATATTAGGTCATTTAACTTCTGCAGCTACCCATCATGTCGGCACAATTACCATCTCCATTTTACAGTGAGGAAACTGAGGTACCAGGAGGTTGCTAGAAAACTCGCCAAAGGTCACAAAGCTAGGAAGCAGCAGAACTGAAATTTGAACCAGAGAGCGTGGGTCCAGAGACAGTGCAGCTCCCTACCATGCTTGACCATTATCTGCGTGTCTATATTCACTGATGCTCGAGAACCTGTTGCAGCTGAAGCAGGCACTTGACCTGCACTTATATTCACATCACCTTTTGTTGCTGTTTTGACTATCACTGAAAATATCATTTAGCATTGAGAGTATACACCCTTCCATTATCTTTCCTGTAGTGGCTTAGAAAAACATAATTTGTGTGTTTTGTTTTTGAAACAGAATTTAGCAAATGCCTGTATCAGGTTGGAAACATATGTAATTTTGTCCAACTTTGTGTCAAAACGCCCACTCTACATTCTATATTCTAATACTTGCTTCTTCAAACGTTCAGCAAGTGTTTTCTGTGCATCTTCCAATAGGATTTTCTGACACAAGACTATATTTAAACTCATCCTCACATTTTTTTCCATGTGTTCCTTTGACCAGTTTCACCATGGTATGTGGCTTATAAGCTTCTAAACATTGATTAGTAATAGTTTGGTAAAAATCTCTAAGTACTGAAATATTGCATGATTTTAAACATAGGTAGGAAAATGTCAAAATTTGTCTTTGTAGTCTCTTTATATTACATTTTAAATGTCTTGCCTCTGGTGATATTCTCATTGGCTCTCAAAGTAGAATATACACTTTTGGACAAGATCATTATGAATGAAATGGCTAATTTGCCATTATTCTCTCAAAATGTTCATCTTCTCATGATGTTACTATATTTTTGCCTGACTTCTTTTCAGATCTGCTTATATCGTCATTGTTTTAACATCTAATAAGGATGATGATAAGCTCATGCTCGAAGCTGAAGAAGAATCCATTCCGCCATTTTCTTGTTCTTCTCCCATGTTCTGCATTTTCTCGGAAGGAAGCTTTTTAAGTCACCTGTCCATTTTTGTGAGGCTTTCTGGAAATATCCTTATTCAAAAACTATAGTAAATTGCAGTTTTTTAGAAGCAAATAGAGTGTGGGGTGCCGCTGTCCACCTCATGCTTGCCCCGGAGTCCACGGGCACCGCCAGACTCCCTAACCAGGGGCAGCCAGGGTGAGCTCAGGTGTCAGAACATCAAGAAGTCTTCCTTCCTTTCTTTCTTACCTTCGGATAAAAAGAAATATGAGAGCAAGTGGAAATTTTTCTTCCCTTACCCCGGTAGTTTATCTTGCAGGTGCCTGACTCTGAGGACCACAAGGAAATACTTTGCAGTCATTAAAACTTATGTTAAGAAGACTACATGTAAGAGCACAGGAAAGCAGTCACAGTATACAGACCAGAGACAGTCGGGTTCAAAGGCAGAACATACAGGTCAATTTTTATTTTATATATAAAAGCACACACAGCCTGGCCTGTGGTGGCTCAGTGATAGAGCGCCAACCTGGACCACTAAGGTCGCTGGTTTGAAACCCTGGGTTAAATGAAAAACTCAATTCACGAGCTGAAAAACGAGGTAACAAGCTTAGCTAATAGAACAGCCCAGATTGAAGATAGGATTAGTGAAATAGAAGACAAACAACTTGAGGCACAACAGAGAGAAGAAGAAAGAGACTCAAAAATAATAAAAAACGAGAAAGCCCTACAGGAATTGTCTGACTCCATCAGAAAGAATAACATAAGAATAATAGGTATATCAGAGGGAGAAGAGAAAGAAAATGGAATGGAGAATATACTCAAACAAATAATAGACGAGAACTTCCCAAGCCTGTGGAAAGAACTAAAGCCTCAAATTCAAGAAGCAAACAGAACACCGAGTTTTCTTAACCCCAACAAACCCACTCCAAGGCACATCATAATAAAGATGACACAAACCAATGACAAAGAAAAAATTCTCAAGGCAGCCAGGGAAAAGAAGAGTACAACATATAAAGGAAGGCCTATTAGATTATCATCAGATTTCTCAGCAGAAACTCTACAAGCTAGAAGAGAGTGGACCCCAATATTTAAAGCCCTGAAAGAGAGGAACTTTCAGCCAAGAATACTATACCCATCAAAGCTATCCTTCAAGTATGAAGGAGATATAAAAACATTCACAAATACAGAAAAGATGAGAGAATTTATCAGCAGAAAGCCCCCACTCCAGGAAATACTAAAGGGGGTTTTCCAACCAGATTCAAAGAACAAAAGAAAACAACACCACAAGTAACAGCTCCACCAAGAACACAATAAAACCAAACTTAAACTGTGACAACAAAGGAAAAAAAGGGGGGAGAGGATGGAGATTAACAGTAGCAAAGGACGATGAAGTGCAGAAATACTCATAAGATAGGGTACTACAATGAATATGGTAGGTACCCTTTTCATTACTTAATGGTAACCACCCTTGAAAAAACCACCACAAAAACACTTGACTTAAAAAAGGTAGCAACAGAGGAAAGAAGTATGGAACACAAACAAACAAAAACAAATGATAGAAAAACAAAAGAGAAGAATCAAACAAGATACAAAACTAACAGAAAGCAATTTATAAAATGGCAGTAGGGAACCCACAAGTGTCAATAATTACACTAAATGTAAATGGATTAAACTTACCAATAAAAAGACACAGAGTAGCAGAATGGATTAAAAAAGAAAATCCAACTATATGCTGCCTACAAGAAACACATCTAAGCAACAAGGATAAAAACAAATTCAAAGTGAAAGGCTGGAAAACAATACTCCAAGCAAACAACACCCAAAACAAAGCAGGTGTGGCAATACTCATATCTAATAATGCTGACTACAAGACAGAAAAAGTACTCAGAGACAAAAATGGTCATTTCATAATGATTAAGGGGAAGTTGTATCAAGAAGACATAACAATCCTTAATATATATGCACTAAACCAAGGAGCACCAAAATATATAAGACAGCTACTTATTGACCTTAAAACAAAAACTAACAAAAATACAATCATACTTGGAGACCTCAATACACCGCTGATGGCTCTAGATCGGTCATCCAAACAGAGAATCAATAAAGATATAGTGGCCTTAAATGAAATACTAGAACACCTGGATATGATAGACATCTACAGGACACTTCATCCCAAAGCGACAGAGTATACATTTTTCTCTAGTGTACATGGAACATTCTCAAGAATTGACCATATGTTGGGCCACAAAGACAATATCAGCAAATTTAGAAAAATTGAAATTGTACCAAGCATATTTTCTGATCATAAAGCCTTGAAACTAGAATTCAACTGCAAAAAAGAGGGGGAAAAACCCACAAAAATGTGGAAACTAAACAACATACTTCTAAAAAATGAATGGGTCAAAGAAGAAATAAGCGCAGAGATCAAAAGATATATACAGACAAATGAAAATGAAAATACGACATATCAGAATCTCTGGGATGCAGCAAAAGCAGTAATAAGAGGAAAGTTCATATCACTTCAGGCCTATATGAACAAATAAGAGAGAGCCGAAGTAAACCACTTAACTTCACACCTTAAGGAACTAGAAAAAGAAGAACAAAGACAACCCAAAACCAGCCGAAGAAAGGAGATAATAAAAATCAGAGCAGAAATAAATGAAATAGAGAAAAGAAAAACTATAGAAAAAATCAATAAAACAAGGAGCTGGTTCTTTGAAAAGATCAACAAAATTGACAAACCCTTGGCAAGACTCACCAAGGAAAAAAGGCACAGGACTCAAATAAATAAAATCCAAAATGAAAGATGAGAGATCACCACAGACATCATAGATATGCAAAGAATTATTGTAGAATACTATGAAAAATTATATGCCACCAAATACAACAATCTAGAAGAAATGGATAAATTCCTAGAACAATATAACCTTCCTACACTGAGTCATGAAGAAGCAGAAAGCCTAAACAGACCAATCAGCAGGGAGGAAATAGAAAAAACTATTAAAAACCTCCCCAAAAATAAAAGTCCAGGCCCAGACGGTTATACTAGTGAATTCTATCAAACATTCAAAGAAGACTTGGTTCCTATTCTACTCAAAGTCTTCCAAAAAATTGAAGAAGAAGCAATACTTCCAAACACATTTTATGAGGCCAACATAACCCTCATACCAAAACCTGGCAAGGATGGCACAAAGAAAGAAAACTACAGACCAATATCTCTAATGAATACAGATGCTAAAATACTAAACAAAATACTGGCAAACCGAATACAACAACATATTAAAAAAATAATACATCATGATCAAGTGGGATTCATCCCAGAATCTCAAGGATGGTTCAACATACGCAAAACGGTTAACGTAATACACCATATCAACAAAACAAAGAACAAAAACCACATGATCTTATCAATAGATGCAGAAAAGGCTTTTGATAAAATACAACACAATTTTATGTTTAAGACTCTCAACAAAATGGGTATAGAAGGAAAATATCTCAACATGATAAAGGCCATATATGATAAACCATCAGCCAACATCATATTAAACGGCATAAAACTGAGGACTTTCTACCTTAAATCAGGAACAAGACAGGGTTGTCCACTCTCTCAACTCTTATTTAACGTGGTGCTAGAAGTTCTGGCCAGAGCAATCAGACAAGACAAAGAAATAAAAGGCATTCATATCGGAAAAGAAGAAGTAAAGGTATCACTTTTTGCTGATGATATGATCCTATACATCGAAAACCCGAAGGACTCCACAAAAAGATTATTAGAAACAATAAACCAATACAGTAAGGTCGCAGGATACAAAATTAACATACAAAAGTCCATAGCCTTTCTATATGCCAACAATGAAATATTAGAAAACGAACTCAAAAAAATAATCCCCTTCACGATTGCAACAAAAAAAATAAAATACCTAGGAATAAACATAACGAAGAATGTAAAGGACCTATATAATGAAAATTACAAAGCATTGTTAAGGGAAATCGAAAAAGATACAATGAGATGGAAAAATATTCCTTGTTCTTGGATAGGAAGAATAAATATAATCAAAATGGCCATATTACCCAAAGCAATATACAAATTTAATGCAATTCTCATCAAAATCCCTATGAGATTTTTTAAAGAAATGGAACAAAAAATCATCAGATTTATATGGAACTATAAAAAACCCCGAATAGCCAAAACAATCCTAAGGAAAAAGAATGAAGCTGGGGGCATTACAATACCTGACTTTAAACTATATTATAGGGCCACGATAATCAAAACAGCATGGTATTGGCAGAAAAATAGACACTCAGACCAATGGAACAGAATAGAAAGCCCAGAAGTAAAACCACATATATATGGTCAAATAATCTTTGATAAAGGGGCCAACAACACACAATGGAGAAAAGAAAGCCTCTTCAACAAATGGTGTTGGGAAAACTGGAAAGCCACATGCAAAAGAATGAAACTCGACTACAGCCTGTCCCCGTGTACTAAAATTAATTCAAAATGGATCAAAGACCTAAATATAAGACCTGAAACAATAAAGTACATAGAAGAAGACATAGGTACTAAAATCATGGACCTGGGTTTTAAAGAACATTTTATGAACTTGACTCCAATGGCAAGAGAAGTGAAGGCAAAGATAAATGAATGGGACTACATCAGAATAAAAAGTTTTTGCTCAGCAAGAGAAACTGATATCAAAATAAACAGACAGCCAACTAAATGGGAAATGATATTTTCAAACAACAGCTCAGATAAGGGCCTAATATCCAAAATTTACAAAGAACTCATAAAACTCAACAACAAACAAACAATCCCATAAAAAAATGGGAAGAGGACATGAACAGACACTTCTCCCAGGAAGAGATACAAATGGCCAACAGATATATAAAAAGATGCTCAGCTTCATTAGTTATTAGAGAAATGCAAATCAAAACTACAATGAGATACCACCTCACCCCTGTTAGATTAGCTATTATCAACAAGACGGGTAATAGCAAATGTTGGAGAGGCTGTGGAGAAAAAGGAACCCTCATTCACTGTTGGTGGGACTGTAAAGTAGTACAACCATTATGGAAGAAAGTATGGTGGTTCCTCAAAAAGCTGCAAATAGAACTACCTTATGACCCAGCAATCCCTCTACTGGGTATATACCCCAAAACCTCAGAAACATTGATACGTAAAGACACATGTAGCCCCATGTTCATTACAGCACTGTTCACAGTGGCCAAGACATGGAAACAACCAAAAAGCCCTTCAATAGATGACTGGATAAAGAAGATGTGGCACATATACACTATGGAATACTACTCAGCCATAAGAAATGATGACATCAGATCATTTACAGCAAAATGGTGGGATCTTGATAACATTATAAGGAGTGAAATAAGTAAATCAGAAAAAAACAAGAACTACATGATTCCATACATTGGTGGAACATAAAAACGAGACTAAGAGACATGGACAAGAGTGTGGTGGTTACCAGGGGTGGGGGGAGGGAAGATATGGGAGGGAGGGAGGGTGAGAGTTAGGGGGAGGGGGAGGGGCACAGAGAACTAGATAGAGGGTGGCGGAGGACAATCTGACTTTGGGCGAGGGGTATGCAGCATAATTTAATGACAAAATAACCTAGACATGTTTTCTTTGAATATATGTACCCTGATTTATTAATGTCATCCCATTACCATTAATAAAAATTTATTAAAAAAAAAGAAAGAAACCCTGGGTTAGCCCGGTCAAGTACATACGATAAGCACCGAATGAACAGCTGCAGTAAAGCAGCTACTTCTTCTGGTGGCTGTCCCCCTCGCCCCAGGCACAAAGCCTTGAGCCAAAGAAACAACAAAATAATAATAATATCTATAGTAGCTGCGGTGGATTGAGCCCCAATAAAACAGCAGGCACTGCACACACATTCTTTCTTTTAAGCCTATCAGCAGCCTCCAGGGGATAGTCTTTCATTTTCATTTTTATAGATGGGGACACTGAGGCTCCTAGAGGTTAAATAAGTTGCCCAAGTCCTTCCAGCCAGGAAGTGGAAAAGTTGGGACCTGGTGACTCTGCCTGGGAATCCCGTGTTCCCCCCTCTAGGCAGCACTACTCACATTTGACCACACAGCAGGACATTCATTTTAGGGCCCCATTGCGAATTCTGGTCCCAAGGTTCACTTGGGTGGTCACAGAGGAAAGGGGCAGATGGTGAGGCACTTAACAGCCAGGGACTGCCCAACAGAGACACTGCGCACCCACTCTGTATAGTTTCACTCCACAGCCCAGGTGTGCTCTCCTACACAGACACCCCTGGGCCAGGTCTTACCAGGGGCTACCAGGTCTCCCCTGAGCTTCGGTGGGGACTGGGGACTGCGCTGAGATCTGGAAGCAAAGGAGGAGCCGTGAGGGAGGGAACAGAAGCCTGGGCCTGGACAGAAGCACTTCTGAACAACCAATCTGCAAAGAGCCCCGTAAGGCTGACACTCCAGCTTCCTAGACCTCAGAGCAGCCCTCTGAGGCCAATCTGTGCAGGGGACTCTGTGTGTCCATGTGTGGGTGTGTGTGCAGGTGTGTTTTGACGGGAACACTGATTCTCACCTGCCAAGTTGGGGTCTGTACTTTGAGAAACCAAAGGCCAGGGACGTGCTCTGTGCTCTGACCAGCCCTGGAGCCTCTGTCTAAAGCAGCCTATTTTATGGACGCGAAGAAAAGTCCCACACAATGTAAGAGGCCACCCAGAGAGTTATGATTTTTAAGAGCTAATGCTACCACCCACACTCACTGTTTAGGTGAGACATTTGCTCACCATCACTGTGGTACACTGTGTAACACACTGTACCCACGTGGGCCACCGAAGCCCTTGGCGGTGGGCCGGGCTGCGCTAATCAAGGTGTGGGAGGAGAGAGAGCCACCGCTGCCCTGAGGGTGAGGCCGAACAAAGGCCCCGACGCAGCTGGTCCTGCGCAGCTGCTGCCCTCTGCAGAGGGTGACAGATCCCGTTAAGTTATGCAGCCAGGCACACAAGAGGAGCGGTGCTGTAAATCAGCTGCAGGCTGCATCTTCCCGAAGGCCTCTGCAAGCCTGGAGGCTTCAAAGGGTTGGCTGGCTGGCTGAGGAGGGAGAAAACAAAGGAGGAAGGGGGTGTGAGGCTCTTCTGCTACACTGAGAGCAGGGCGCTGGGCGGCAGAGGTGGGGGTGCAGACTCCTGCTCCACCAGAGTCCTGGTGGAGCCAAGGTGCTAGGACCCGAGGGCTGCTGACTGGGGCCCCTGGCCACCAACCCGTGCAGACAGTCCTGCGGCCTGGAGGAAAAACGAGGCCGAGCAGTTTCTGTCCCTGGACCTGCCTCGGCTAAAAGGCACTTCTGGCCAAGAGCCACAATGAGCTTATCTGCAAAGTGGGGCCTGGATTAGTCCCCGCCCACTCTTCCCACTCCTTCCAACTCCCTGGACAGCTGGGAGCGTGGGGTGAGACACCCCTTGACTGGGAGAAGGACCAAGGTCCCTCCACTTGGGGCGCAGAGACAGCCCAGCAGGCACGGAGCCTATCTCCTTCAGCGTCACCAAAAAGCCCAGCGTTAACAAGGAGGCGGAAAGCAGAACCCGAGGACCGCGGTAGCCAGCCCAGTGCCCGATGCAGTAAGATGAGCAGCTCAGGGCTTGGCTATGTGTCTGCAAAATTTCCAAGGTGCACTTACTCTCGGAAACAGTGACACCGAAATCAAACCTAACAGGTTTATAAACTAAAGTAGTGATTGTTTGGTGAAGAATATACATGCCACCTGCTCCAGCTCTTGATATGCTTTGGCTTCCCCACCCCCAGCCTGTCACCCACTGCAGACAAAAGCCCGAATTAATCACTATTATTCACAGAGCAGCAGGGGTCCTGTAGGCAGCCTCCACGCCCTCCCCCCTTCCTTAGGGAGGAGACAAGCGCTTCAGGCTTTATCGACTTCCAATAGTATGGGAACAAAGAGGAGGATGAAGCAGGGGAGGAGACAACACCAGGAGAGATGGGCTCCAAGTCTGTGGCTCACACTCTCCCTTCAACAGCCCACAGTCCCATCCCTCTATTTTATTACAATGCTGTGAAAGTTTACAAAAATCACAAACACTGGGGAACAGCTGACTTCCTTAAGGTAAAACCTTTAGCATTTAGAAAGGCAAAATCGCTTTTAACCATGAATAAAGATCTTTTCAAAACAAATGGGAAAGTTGTACAACAATGTGAAGGAATAATGCCACTAAAATGCACACCTTTAAAGATGGTTAAAATGGAAAAGTTTATATTTATATAATGTATATTTTACCACAATTTTTAAAAAGGGGGGAAACGCTAATGTGAATAAAGAGAAAAGTGTTTAGTTGTGTTCAGATCCAGCCTCTGGAAAGATGTGTAGGTGTAAGCCCGCTGGTGCTCCCTGGAGCACAGAGAAGCCAGAGCTCGGGCTGGGCCGGAGATCAGCACCCGGGGCACACCTTGGTCTGGGGCACCGTGCTTCATCCTCCGGAAAGATGTGTAGGTGTAAGCCCGCTGGTGCTCCCCGGAGCACAGAGAAGCCAGAGCTCCGGGCTGGGCCGGAGATCAGCACCCGGGGCACACCTTGGTTGGGGCACCGTGCTCCATCCTCTGCCCTCACCCCTGGAATCCAGGGCAGACCTAAGGCTCCAGTGTCCAGGTGTCCACAGGGCCAGAGTTAGGTTGTGGCTGAGCTCAGATCATCCATTCCAGGCTGCTTCTGTACTAAGTCTAGGTGGAGTGGGGATTGATTTTCAGGGCTGTGTCCCAAGACCACACCTTCAAAGGGTATGCTAGACTAGACACAGACTTTCCTTACTGAGCCTCCATGAGATGCACGTAAACACTATCTGTGTGGTCAGAGCCAGGCTGGGCGTTATAGGAGCACACAGGAGGGACGCTGTCTCAGAGAGGATGAGGTTTAAGGACCTACGCTGGTAAGGGGTCCAGGGTCATTAGGTCATGTCATAAAAAGTGGCAAAAATACATGATCATTTCCTTCAAAAGTAAAACACAGATTTAATATATGACCCAGCAATTCCACTCCTAGTTATATACCCAAAAGAATTGAAAGCAGGCAATCAGATACCTATACTCCAGTGTTTGTATCAGCATTATTCACAATTGCCTATGTTATAAAGTACTGCAATCCATGGGTTACATAGAGATACTAAGGCAGGTTACAGAAGAAATTTTGAGGAGTTTATTAATTAGCTGGCTAGCTACATGAGGCCCGGTTCCAAATCACGTAGGCTTTCATACAGTTCTGAGCCTGCTTTTATACAAAATCAAGTGCTGGTTGGGGTGGGTAAGGAGGGAGCATGGTACAATAGTCAATTACTAACAAGCTTACAACATCTATCTATAGGATCTATTAAAAGGAAAAAGCATTTCCACATATCAAGACCACAAGATAACACAGTAGTGATAAATGTTTGACATACCTGGCAAAGACATTTCCAAATCTTCTAATATCTACCCCCCATCCCTGTCCTCACAATGAAATGTTTAGCTTAGGATAAGGAGAGAGGCTAAATGAAATCAGCTTTGCTAAAAGTGTTGCTTAGTGTACAAGTTTTATACATATAAAGAATTTCAGAAGGATGATTATTAGAAAGCATACAAAATATTACAAAATACAGGTTCTTCAAGCAAGGGGAGTGGGCTCTTGATCCCTTTGTCTAGAGGTATATGTCACTCTCAGGACGCCAGAAGGGGAGGAATAGTTAGAATCAGTGTAGGAATTTTTAATTAAGATATGTAAACATTGTCTCCTAAAGGCTCTTAAGGAAGGGGAACAGGAAGTTTCAGATAAGTTTTACCTTCCTTGCTCTGTCTAGCAAGTAGTGGACTCAGTCCTTCCAGAGAAGTATAGTTAAACTATGATTAGTTACTAACTAACTTTTGCCCTTTTAATCTCTCTCTTCAGGGGTTTTTTCTCTTCAAAAAGGAGGGGTAAGGGGGGCCTGACTATTCCTTTTAAAATACTAATGTTAACAATTTTTGCAATTCCTTGGCACCTTATCACACCTAAAGGTAGAAACAAGCCAAATGCTCATCAAGAGATGAATGGATGACAAAATGTGGCAGATGGAGATGGAGATATAGATATATAATAGAATTATTATTATTCAGCCATAAAATGGATTGAAACTCTGACACACACTACAACACGGATGAACCTGGAAAACATGCGACACGCAATAAGACATGTATTGCATGATCCCATTTTCTGAGGCACCCAGAGGAGTCAAGTTTACAGAGGCAGAAAGTGAACTAGAAGGTCTCAGGGCTGGCGCAAGTGGGGTTTGAGGGGTTATTGTTTAAATGGGGACAACATTTCAATTTGGGTGAAGAAAATGTTCTAGTGATGGGTACACAACATTGTGAATGTACTTAGTGACATTGAACTGTACATATAATGATTAAAATGGTAAATTTTATGTTATGCATATTTACCACAATAACACTTTTTGTTCAGTTACTGAACTCCTCAAGGGGAAAAACTCCATATCACTCCCAGCTTACATAAGGTCTCCACGGGCTGAGACAGAGACATGCACCAGATTTAGTTGGACCTTTGATTCCTACCGTGGCACACCAGATTTGCAGACCAAACTGCCCACAGGAAAAAAAAACTGGACAAAATGCAAACTCCTCATAAAACATCAATAAGCTGACCAGACAGTAACTACTAGGTTACAATCTAAAGGAAAATGGGAACCCAGAGAGGTGGAGGATGTCAAAGTGTTAAGTTGTTCTTACCCTGAGGGCTGCTGTTAAAATGGGCAAACTAAATGGGCTTTGGCTTTAACAAAGAAACAGAAACCAAGGCCCCAGGCCCCACCAAGACAGGGAAGCTACCAGGGCACCTTCCCACAAGAAGTCCTAACTGCATCCTCTTCCCCAGGTGCACACATGCCCCAGGACTCATTGGGAAAACTGCCAAGGCTGCTAGCAAGGCAAGGAAGGCAAGAAGAAAAAGGAAAGGGAACAATGCGTCCCAGCCACCAGCTCCAGAATGGATTTTCAACCTATATTCACAGGGAAACTGAAGCTAAGGATCTGGTGTCAGGTGGTTCCAGATGGGCCCAGCCTACTTAGGGTTCACAGGGTCAATAAATGTTAGCCACCACCACCACCATGACTGTGACCACCTTCCTATCGTCACCTCCACCCCACATCCCTGCCTCCTCTCTGCCTTTCCTGCCCCACAGTGGCTTCCTCCAGGGTATCAGAAGACACCCTGCTCTCTTGCCCCTGGCCCTTGGGCTCCACATCCTCTCCCTGACAGCTAACTTCTCTCCTCCTTTTGATCTGACTTCACTGGCATTTTTGTAAAGCCAGTTGCTGCAGCCACCATCACAGCAGCCTGGCCCATGCAGGTTCGCATTAGATTCAAACAGACAGTAAAGAAACAACAAAGCCAAAAACTGATGGTCCATCATTTTAATCCTAGCTTGCACCCGGCGGGCAAGTAAAAAACACACACTGGGCTCCAAAACCTACTCATTTAGTGCTCACACAGCTACTGACTTTATCCGAGTTTCCTAGAATCCAAGGTTTCTAGCTCACCAGCCTTATTCACCTCTGTTCCCCATGTCCTTCCTTCTCCCTGCACAAACTCTGCACAAACTGGCTTCTCCTTCAGCACTCCACCATCTCGGCTGCTTCTCCTGGCCTCCTCCACGTGGCCTTTCTTTGCTCTCCTCTCTAATGCTAATCTCAGGAACTGAAAGAGAGCAAGCTCCTGGTCTGTCCCACTTTATAGTGTAGAAACCAAAACCTTTAATCCAATATACAAACAAGGAAGTCTCTAATACAAAGTCACTTCTCTGGGGCATGATGGGATTGCACCACCCCACATCAAAAAAGGTGGGAAAGGATTAGTCCTAAAACCAAGCCCTAGGCTACAAAGATCCTGCCTGCCCACAGCCCGCCCCCAACACACATTAATATCACCTGGGCAACGGGTCTCTACGTGGGCAGCGCCATCTTTAACAAAGTGAGCATAATAAATTTTATCTGCCCAACAATCTACCCCATGCTCACTTTACTACTCACAATCTACATCACCGGGATCCCTGTGTGTAAAGCCAGTAGCCACGGCCGCCATCACAGCAGCCTGGCCCATGCAGGTTTGCATTGGATTCAGACAGTCGGTAAAGAAACAACGGAGCCAAAAACTGATGGGCCATCATCTTTAATCCTAGCTTGTACCCGGCGGACAAGTAAAAAACACATACTGGGCTCCAAAACCCACTCACATTCAGTGCTCACAAAGCTACTGACTTATCCAAGTTTCCTAGAATCAAAGGTTTCTAGCTCATCAGACTTATTCACCTCTGTTTCCCATCTCCTTCCTTCTCCCTGCACAAACTCTGCACAAACTGGCTTCTCACTCAACACTCCGCCATCTTGGCTGCTTCCCCTGGCCTCCTCCACGTGGCCTTTCTCTGCTCTCCTGTCTGCTCTCTCCTCTAATGTTAATCTCAGTGTAAGGCCAGGAGCCGCCATCGTGGCCATTCACATGCAGGTTCCCATTGGATTCGGGCAGACGATAAAGAAATGGCGGAGTCAGAGGATGGGGGGCCATCCTATTTATTGGTGTCTCACCAAGACAGGCAAACCACAAAAGAAGACAAGGGAAAAGCAGAAAACCAGCTCTTCCCATGAAGGGCCAGGGATCAGGGAAGCCCCTGCAATTGTGATAGCAGGAACTGTGTGTCCAAGCTCCTGGTCTGTCCCACTTTATAGTGTAGAAAACCAAAATCCCTTAATCCAATATACAAACAAGGAAGTCTCCGATACAAAGTCACTTATCCAAGGCATAATTGGATTCCTCATGAGAGTGCACCACCCAGATCATACAATCAGTCAAGGGTGTGGGGAAAAGCTTAGTCCCAAAACCAAACCCCAGGCCACAACGACCTGGCCTGCTCACAGGCTGTCCCCCACACCCAATATAAGTCACAAGCGAGCAAACATATATATCATATTTACAAACTTATTTGACCAACACTCAGGAACCAAGAGAGCAAGCTCCCTTTCTGCCCCTTTATAGTGTAGAAATCAAAACCTTTAATCCAATATACAAAATAGGGAAGTCTCTAATACAAAGTCACTTATCTGGGACATGATGGGATTCACCACCCCACATCAAAAAGGGTGGGAAAAGCTTAATCCCAAAACCAAGCCCCAGGCTACAAGGATTCTGCCTGCCCACAGCCCACCCCCAACACACATTAATATCACCTGGGTGACGGGTCTCTACGTGGGCAGCGCCATCTTTAACAAAGTAAGCATAATATATTTTATCTGCCCAACACTGTGCAAGGAAATTAGGCACATTACACAAATTACAAATACATGACAAATCATACAAAGTCAACAATTACAAAGGTACATTTCACCAGTCTCTGAGCACTTTGCCAAAAGTGCAAAATGTCCTCCACCTTTTTTATAGCCATGGGAAAAGCTTCCCGGGGCAGGGGAGTGCTTCCAGCAAAGCTGCCCTCCACCCCATCAGGGTATTTCACAATATCCAAAATCCATAAGTGCATCCAACAAAGGAGCCAGTGCCCATTCCGGTCATAGTCCAGGAAATCAGTCCACACACATGGGGCATCAGCCACCCCCCTCATCCCTGCTGTCCTGGCAGGTCTTACACTGTCCCAAAGAGGAGCACATGGCAATGGCAGTCAGCATTTCCATCTCTGCTCCAGAGAGCATGATGGCACCCACCCCTATGTCCCAAAATTGCAGACCTACCAGGGGCATAGTAAGTACTCCTTGCTGCTGGGCTCTCACCTTCTGGAGACTGCAGATTGCAACTCCAGCGTGATTCTCCTCATCCTTCAAAGAGGAACTGAAAACACCAGTTCCCACTGCCAGGATCGAGCCCCAGGCTGCAGCCGCCTTCTGCTCCACAGACCTTGCAGCCCCAGCCCTGGCCTCAGCTCTGGCCTGCTGCTGGCTCTCCATAACGTCCAGGGCAAGCTGCAACTCACGAACCTGTGATTCCTCCTCCAGCAGCTGCTCCATTTCCAGGTGAATCTCGCAAACCTGGTCGCCTCCTCCTCCAGCGCTTCCTCTAGCTCCAGGGTCAGCATCTCTTTCTCCCTCATTTGCTCCAGCTCCTTCCACTGCTCGGTTTGCAGGTCCCAGGCAGCCTCTTTCACAGAGCTCATGGTTTCCTCACACATGGCTGTAAAAGTCAGCCAGCCTACGGTTCCCAAAAGGACAGCCATGGGGAACCATAACAGCAACCAGTCCTCTACCATGCACATCAAGGGTGGTGGCTCCATACCGATCTCCAAATCCTGCCACAGACTATACCAAATGTAAAGCCAGTATCCACTGCCTCAGGGAAGCTTTCTCTGACTCAAGTCTATGCCAGATCCCTTTGTAAATATACCCATTCAGACCTTGGTGCTTGTTGGTCAAATAAGTTTGTAAATATGATATATATGTTTGCTCGCTTATAGTTTGCATTGGGTGTGGGGGACAGGCTGTAAGCAGGCAGCGTCATTATAGCTTAAGGCTTAGTTTTAAGACTAAGTTTTTCCCCACACCCTTGACTGTTGCATGAGGTGGGGTGGTACACTCTCATGAGGAATCCCATTATGCCTCAGATAAGTGACTTTGTACTAGAGACTTCCTTGTTCGTATATTGGGTTAAAGGTTTTGATTTTGTTGGGCAGATAATATATATTATGCTCACTTTGTTAAAGATGGCGCTGCCCACATGGAAGCCTGTCACCCAGGTGATATTAATGTGTGTTGGGGGTGGGCTGTAGGCAGGCAGGATCCTTGTAGCCTGGGGCTTGGTTTTGGGATTAAGCCTTTTCCACCCTTTTTGATGTGGGGTGGGGCAATCCCATCATGCCTCAGAGAAGTGACTTTGTATTAAAGACTTCCCCTATTTTGTATATGGGATTAAAAGGTTATGAATCTACACTATAAAGTGGAAGCAGAACGGGAGCTTGTTCTCTTGGTTCCTGAGATTAGCATTAGAGCAGAGAGAGCAGAGCAGAAAGCAGAGAAGGCCACGTGGAGGAGGCCAGGAGAAGCAGCCAAGATGGTGGAGTGTTGAGTGAGAAGCCAGTTTGTGTCGAGTTTGTGCAGAGAGAAGGAAGGAGATGGGGAACAGAGGTGAATAAGTCTGGTGAGCTAGAAACCTTTGATTCTAGGAAACTCGGATAAAGTCAGTAGCTGTGTGAGCACTGAATGAGTAGGTTTTGGAGCCCAGTGTGTGTTTTTACTTGCCCGCCCGGTGCAAGCTAGGATTAAAGATGATGGCCCACCAGTTTTTGGCTTCGTTGTTTCTTTACCGTCTGTCCGAATCCAATGCAAACCTGCATGGGCCAGGCAGCTATGATGGTGGCCGCTGACACTGGCTTTACAGATTTCTACACTATAAAATGGGGTAGAGGAGCCCATGCAGGGGGAGAACAGAGAAAGGCCACGTGGAGGAGAGGAGAAGCCGCTAAGACAGCGGAATGCTGAGGGAGAGGCCAGTTTGTGCAGAGAGAGGAAGATGGGGAACAGAGGTGAATCAGGCTGGTAAGGTACAAACCTTTTGTTGTAAGTTACGAAAAAGCTGAAAATTAATATTAATATTCTGGGAGAGAAGGTCAGGCTTTCCTGTCCTTTCTTTGGAAAATGAAGGTGTTGGGCAGATAAAATGTATTATGCTCACTTTGTTAAAGATAACACGAGGAGGCCATCGCCCAGGTGATATTAATGTGTGTTGGGGTGGGCTAAAGGCAGGCGGAATCCTTGTAGCCTGGGGCTTGGTTTTGGGATTAAGCCTTTCCTACCCTTTTTGGTGTGAGGTGGTACAATCCTATCATGCCTCAGAGAAGTGACTTTGTATTAGAGACTTCCCTACTTTGTATATTGGATTAAGGGTTTGGACTTCTACACTATAAAATGGAGGCAGAACGAGACTTGGCGCTTGGTTCCTGAGACTAGTATTAGAAGAGAGAGCAGAGGAGAGCAGAGAAAGGCCACGTGGAGGAGGCCAGGAGAAGCAGCCAAGATGGTGGAGTGCTGAGTGAGATGCCAGTTTGTGTAGAGTTTGTATTTGGGATAAGGAAGGAGATGGGGAACTGAGGAGAATAAGTCTGGTGAGCTAGAAACCTTTGATTCTAGGAAACTCAGATAAGTCAGTGGCTTTGTGAGCACTGAGTGTGACTGGGTTTTGGAGCCCAGTGTGTATTTTTACTTGCCCGCCGGGTGCAAGGTAGGATTAAAGGCTATGGCCCACCAGTTTTTGGCTCCATGGTTTCTTTACTGACTGTCTGAATCCAATGCGAACCTGCATGGGCCAGGCGGTGGCTGTGATAGTGGCCCTGGCCGTGCCTTCTGGCTTTACAGAAGGAAAGGGAATATAGAAGTCTCCTGACTTACAAGGACAACTAGGGTCATTTGGTTTTAAGTTCTCTGAAAGGATTAAGGTTATCTGAAGAACTCCCTTTCTTCCTCAGTAAGAGACAAAATTAATGTACCACCCTACAATGATTTTAGCTCTCCCTCCCTTCCTGGAATCTGAGATTAACGTGTACCTCTAGGCAAAGGAGGAGAGATAGATACTAAAAGGATTTGTAAATGTCTTTGATTGTATTACCTTGAAAGTTAATGTTTCTTGTAAATCCCCTAGAACAATGTTATAATCTTGTTAATGATTGTGTCATGCTGTCATGCCCCCCAACCTGTATGTGGTCAAAGGGTATATAACCAGCCCCTGAAATATACTCGGTGCACACGACTTGGGTCTGCAATTGCTCCGTGTTAGCCATATGCGGCCGGCATATTTAACAAATCTCCTCCTTCAATAAAACTCTTCAAAATTTATCTGGAGTGGGTGTCTCTACGTGGACTCGATGAAGTGAGGTATAGTGCATTTCAGAATCTGGGGTATGGTACTTTATAATACTTTGTTTCTAGGAAAAATCAGATAAATCAGTGGCTTTGGGAGCCCTGAATGGAACGGGAAGTGTTTTCTCACTGTGTGTATTTCTTGCCCGCCAGGTGCAAGCTAGGATTAAAAGGTAATGGGCCACCAGTTCTTGGCTCCAATGTTTCATTACCATCTGTCTGAATCAAATGCGAACCTGCATGGGCCAGGCGGCTGTGATGGTGGCCGTGACTACTGGCTTTACATTTAGCGTAGTCTGTGGCAGGATTCGATACAGATCAGTTTATAGCCTCCACCACCTTTGAGCAGTGAAGTAGAGGACTGGCTGCTGTTATGATTCCTGTAAAGCCAGTATCCACAGTCACCATCACAGCAGCCTGACCCATGCAGGTTCTCATTAGATTTGGACAGATGGTAATAAAACAATGGAGCCAAGAACTGGTGGGCCATTACCTTTAATCCTAGCTTGCACTCAGCAGGCAAGTAAAAACACACACTGGGCTCCAAAACCCACAGCTACTGACTTATCCAAGTTTCCTAGAATCAAAGGTTTCTAGCTCACCAGACTTATTCACCTCTGTTCCTCATCTCCTTCCTTCTCTCTGCACAAACTCTGCACAAACTGGCTTCTCCTTCAGCACTCCACAATCTTGGCTGCTTCTCCTGGCCTCCTCCATGTGGCCTTTCTCTGCTCTCCTCTCTAATGCTAATTCCAGGAACTGAGAGAGAGCAAGCTCCCAGTCTGCCCCACTTTATACTGTAGAAATCCAAACCTTTAATCCAATATACAAATAGAGAAGTCTCTAATACAAAGTCACTTATCTGAGGCATAATGTGATTCCTCATGAGAGTGTATCACCCTACATCAAAAAGTGTGGGAAAGGCTTAGTCCTAAAACCAAGCCCCAAGATACAAGGATCTTGCCTGCCCACAGCCCGCCCCCAACACACATTAATATAATTACACCTATTCCCAAGCAATCACCTGGGTGACGGGCTTCCACGTGGGCAATGCCATCTTTAACAAAGTGAGCATAATATATTTTATCTACCCAACTGTTCCCGATGGCTGTCCTTTTTTTCAGCCGTAAGCTGGCTGACTTTTACAGCCATGCATGAGGAAACCGAGAGCTCTGTGGAAGAGGCTGCCCGGGACCTGCAAACTGAGAAGTGGAAGGAGCTGGGGCGAACATGGGAGAAAGAGATGCCAACCCTGGAGCTGGAGCAAGCACCGGAGGAGGCCAGCCAGGTTCGCAAGATTCACTTGGAAATGGAGTAGCCACTGGAGAAGGAATCACAGGTTCATGAGTTGCAGATTGCCCTGGACATTGTGGAGAGTCAATCGCCATGGGAGGCCAGGGCTGAGGCTGGGGCCAAGGCTGCAGGGCCTGCAGAGCAAAGGGCGGTGGTTGTGGTGGTCTGGGACTCGAGCCCTGCAACGGCAGCAGGAGCTGATGTTTTCAGTTCGTCTTTGGGGGTTGAGAAGAATCGCAATCTGCAGTCTCCAGAAGGTGAGAGCCCAGCAGCAAGAAGTATCTACTACGCCCCTGGTAGATCTGTGATTTTGGGACATAGGTAGGGGTGGATGCCATCATACTCTCTGGAGGAAAGATGGAAATGCTGACTGCCATTGCCACGTGCTCCTCTTTGGGACAGTGTAAGACCTGCCGGAATGGCAGGGATTGTAGTAAGGTACCAAAAAGCTGCAAAAATAATATGGATATTCTAGGAGGAAAAGGTCAGGCTTTCCTGTCCTTTCTTTGGAAAGTGGAGGAAAAAGAATATAGAAGTCTCCTGACTTACAAGGACGACTAGGGTCATTTGGTTTTAAGTTCTCTGAAAGGATTAAGGTTATCTGAGGAACTCCCTTTTGCTTCCAATCAGAGGCAAAATTTACACACCACCCTGCACTGATCTTGGCTCTTCCTTCCTGGAATCCAAGATTAACGTGTACCTCTAGGCAAAGGAGGAAAGATAGACAGTAAAAGGATTTGTGAATGTCTTTGTATTACCTTGAAATTTTTAACATTCTTTGTACATCTCCTAGACAAATGTTATAATCTTGTTAATGATTGTGTCATGCTGTCATGCCCCCCAACCTGTATGTGATCAAAGGGTATATAACCAGCCTCTGAAATATAGTCGGGGCACATGATTTGGGTCTGTTATGCCCCATGTCAGCCATATATACTTGGCATATTTAATAACTCTCCTCCATTAATAAAACTCTTCAAATTCATCTGGACTTCGTGTCCCTACACAAACCCAATTGTAAAGCCAGTTGCCACGGCCACCATCACAGCAGCCTGGCCCAGGCAGGTTTGCATTAGATTCAGACAAATGATAATGAAACAATGGAGCCAAAAACTGGTGGGCCATTAGCTTTAATACTAGCTTGCACCTGGCGGGCAAGAAATACACACAGTGGGAAAACAATTCCCAAAGCCACTGACTTATTCGAGTTTCCTAGAATCAAGTGTTTCTAGCTCACCAGCCTTATTCACCTCTGTTCCCCATCTCCTTCTCTCTGCACAAACTCTATACAAACTAGCTTCTCCTTCAGCACTCAGCCATTTTGGCTGCTTCTCCTCTCCTCCACGTGGTCTTTCTCTGCTCTCCTACAGCATCAGCTTCTCCTAGAACATAATCACTCTTCCTCCCCTCCCCCTCAACAATGTGTTCTCTCTTCCTTTTAAAACCTTTTGGTGCAAAAGTCCTCCCCCAACATATATTAACATAATCACGCCCATCCCAAGCAATCACCTGGGCAATGGGCTTCCACGTGGGCAGCCCCATTTTTAACAAAGTGAGCATAATATATTTTATCTGCCCAACACCAATGAAGTGAGGTATTCAGAATCTGGGGTATAGTACTTTATAACAGGATGAGGGGGGTAGCTGAGGCCC
Organism: Saccopteryx bilineata; assembly: GCF_036850765.1. Lineage (NCBI taxonomy): Eukaryota > Metazoa > Chordata > Mammalia > Chiroptera > Emballonuridae > Saccopteryx > Saccopteryx bilineata. Next base: position 135,945,957 of record NC_089494.1, read on the forward strand.
CATGTGCATGGACTGATTCCTGGACTATGACCGGAGTGGGCACTGGCTCCTTTGTTGGATGGACTTATGGATTTTGGACAATGTGAAATACCCTGATGGGGGTGGGGGACAGATTTGCTGGAGGCCCTTCCCCTGTCCCGGGAAGCTTTTCCCATGGCTTCAAAGAAGGCCGAGGACATTTTTTTTTATTATTAAATTTAATGCAGTGACATTGATAAATCAGGGTACATATGTTGAGAGAAAATATCTCTAGATTATTTTGAAATTTGATTGTGCTGTATACCCCTCCCCCAAAGTTAAATTGTCTTCTGTCACCTTCTATCTGGTTTTCTTTGTGCCCCTCCCCTCCCCTAACCCCTCTCTCCTTCTTCACCCCAGACCCTCTCCCCCCACCCCCCACCCCTGTTGCCATCACATTCTGTTCATGTCTCTGAGTCTCATTTTTATGTCCCTTCTATGTATGGATTCATCTTAGTTTTTTTTCTGATTTACTTATTTCACTCCGTATAATGTTGTCAAGGTCCATCCATGTTATTGTAAATGATCCAATGTCATCATTTCTTATGGCTGAGTAGTATTCTATAGTATATATGTACCAAAGCTTTTTAATCCACTCATCCTCTGACGGACACTTGGGCTGTTGTGAACAATGCTGCCACAAACATGCGGGTGCATTTCTCCTTTTCGAGCCGTTCTATGGTGTCCTTGGGGTATATTCCTAAAAGTGGAATAGCTGGGTCAAAAGGCAGTTCGATTTTCAGTTTTTTGAGGAATCTCCATACTGTTTTCCACAGTGGCTGCACCAGTCTGCATTCCCACCAGCAGTGCAGGAGGGTTCCCTTTTCTCCACATCCTCGCCAGCACTTATTCTGTGTTGTTTTGTTGATAAGAGCCATTCTGACTGGTGTGAGGTGATATCTCATTGTGGTTTTAATTTGAATTTCTCTAATGATTAGTGATGTTGAGCATTTTTTCATATGCCTATTGGCCATCTGTATGTCCTCTTTGGAGAAGTGTCTATTCATCTCTTTTGCCCATTTTTGGATTGGGTTGTTTGTCTTCCTGGTGTTGAGTTTTACAAGTTCTTTATAAATTTTGGTTATTAACCCCTTATCAGATGTATTATCAAATATGTTCTCCCACTGTGTAGTTTGTCTTTTTATTCTGTTCTTGTTGTCTTTAGCTGTGCAAAAGCTTTTTAGTTTGATATAGTCCCATTTGTTTATCCTGTCTTTTATTTCACTTCCCCGTGGAGATAAATCAGCAAATATATTGCTCCGAGAGATGTCCGAGAGCTTACTGCCTATGTTTTCTTCTAAGATGCTTATGGTTTCACGGCCTACATTTAAGTCTTTTATCCATTTTGAGTTTATTTTTGTGAGTGGTGTAAGCTGGTGATCTAGTTTCATGTTTTTGCAGGTAGCTGTCCAATTTTCCCAACACCATTTGTTAAAGAGGCTGTCTTTACTCCATTGTATTTCCTTGCCTCCTTTGTCAAATATCAGTTGTCCATAGAACTGTGGATTTATTTCTGGGTTCTCTGTTCTGTTCCATTGGTGTATATGCCTGTTCTTATGCCAGTACCAGGCTGTTTTGAGTACAATGGCCTTGTAGTATAACTTGATATCAGGAAGTGTGATACCTCCCACTTTATTCTTCTTTTTTAAGATTGCTGAGGCTATTCGTGTTCTCTTTTGGTTCCATATAAATTTTTGGAATATGTGTTCTATATCTTTGAAGTATGTCATTGGTATTTTAATTGGTATTGCATTGAATTTATAGATTGCTTTGGGTAATATAGACATTTTAATGATGTTTATTCTTCCTAACCATGAGCACGGTATATGCTTCCACTTGTTTGTATCTTCCTTGATTTCTTTTATCAATGCTTTGTAATTTTCTGAGTACAAGTCTTTAGTCTCCTTGGTTAAGTTTACTCCTAGGTACTTTATTTTTTTGGTTGTAATTGTGAAGGGGATTGTTTCCTTAATTTCTCTTTCTGACTGTTCATTGTTGGTGTATAAAAATACCTCTGATTTCTGAGAATTGATTTTATATCCTGCCACTTTGCTGAATTTATTTATCAGGTCTAGTAGTTTTTTGACTGATTTTAGGGTTTTCTATATACAATATCATATCATCTGCAAATAACGATAGTTTTACTTCTTCTTTTCCAACTTGAATGCCTTTTATTTCTTCTTCTTGTCTGATTGCTGTGGCTAGGACTTCCAGGACTATGATAAATAAGAGTGGTGAAAGGGGGCACCCCTGCCTTGTTCCTGATCTTAAGGGGATTGCTTTTAATTTTTTCCCATTGAGTATGATGTTGGCTGTGGGTTTCTCATAGATGGCTTTTATCATGTTGAGGTATGTTCCCTGTATTCCCACTTTGCTGAGAGTTTTGATCATGAATGGGTGCTGGATTTTATCAAATGCTTTTTCTGCATCTATTCAAATTATCATATGGTTTTTCTCCTTCTTTTTGTTTATGTGATGAATCACATTGATTGATTTACGAATATTGTAATATCCTTGCCTCCCCAGAATAAATCCCACTTGATCATGGTGTATGATTTTTTTCATATATTGTTGGATCCGGTTTGCTAATATTTTGTTGAGGATTTTAGCATCTATATTCATCAGAGATATTGGCCTATAATTTTCTTTCTTTGTGTTGTCTTTGCCTGGTTTTGGAATCAGAATTATGCTCGCCCCATAAAAGGAGCTTGGAAGTCTTCCTTCCTCTTGAATTTTTTGAAATAGTTTGAGAAGGATAGGAGTTAGTTCTTCTTTGAATATTTGGTAGAATTCCGTTGTGAAGCCATCGGGCCCCGGACTTTTCTTTGTTGGGAGTTTTTTGATAACTGTTTCGATCTCATTTGTTGTAATTGGTCGGTTTAGGTTTTCTGATTCTTCCAGATTGATTTTTGGAAGATTGTATGTTTCAAGGAATTTGTCCATTTTATCTAGGTTGTCTAGTTTTTTGGCATACAGTTCTTCATAGTATTTTCTTACAATATTTTGTATTTCTGTTGTGTCAGTTGTTATTTCTCCTCTCTTTCTAATTTTATTTATTTGAGTCCTCTCTCTCTTTTTCTTGGTGAGTCTCATTAAAGGTTCATCGATCTTGTTTACCTTTTCAAAGAACCAGCTCCTAGTTTCATTGATCCTCTGTATTGTTTCTTTAGCCTCTATGTCATTTATTTCTGCTCTGATCTTTATTATTTCCTTCCTTCTACTACATTTAGGCTTTACTTGCTGTTATTTTTCTAATTCTTTTAGATGCAGGGTTAAGTTGTTTATTTGAGCTTTTTCTAGCTTCTGAAAGTGTGCCTGTAGTGCTATGAACTTCCCTCTCAGCACTGCTTTCGCTGTGTCCCATAAATTTTGAGTTGTTGTATGCTCATTGTCATTCGTTTCTAGGAATTTTTTTATTTCTTTGATCTCATTCTTAATCCATTCATTATTTAACACCCTGCTATTTAGTTTCCATGTGTTTGAGAATTTTTGAGCTTTTCTGCTGTGATTCATTTCTAGTTTCATGCCATTGTGATCGGAGAAAGTGCTTGATATGATTTCAGTCTTCTTAAATTTGTTGAGAGCACTTTTGTGCCCTAACATGTGGTCTTTCCTAGAGAATGTACCATGAGCACTTGAAAAGAATGTATATTCTGCTGCTTTAGGGTGAAAGGTTCTGAAGATATCTATTAAATTGAGTTGATCTAGTGTTTCCAATAAGTCTGCTGTTTCTTTGTTAATTTTTTTCTTGAGGATCTATCTAGTGATGTTAGTGGGGTATTGAAATCCCCTACTATTATAGTATTATTATAGTATTGCTGTTGATCTCACCCTTTAAATCCATCAAAGTCTGTTTTATATATTTGGGTGCTCCTATATTAGGTGCATAGATATTTATAATAGTTATATCTTCCTGCTGGATTACTCCCTTTATCATTATGTAGTGGCCTTCTTTATCTCTTACTATATCCTTTGTTTTAAAATCCAATTTGTCTGATATAAGTATTGCTACCCCAGGTTTTTTTTCATTTCCGTTTGCATGAAATGTTTTTTTCCATCCTTTTACATTTAACCTATGTGTGTCTTTTGTTCTAAGGTGTGTCTCTTGTAGACAACATATGTATGGGTCCTGTTTTCTTATCCACGCAGCTACCCTATGTCTTTTGATTGGATCATTTAATCCATTTACATTTAAGGTTATTATTGATATGTAGTTGTTTATTGCCATTTTCTTCTTTAAAGGTGTATTCCTTTTTTTGCTATATTTTTTCCCACTTTGATCTGTTTACAACAGGCCCCTTAAAATTTCCTGCAGCATTGGTTTGGTTGTAATGAATTCCTTGAGTTGTTTTTTGTCTGGGAAGCTTTTTATTTGTCCTTCGATTTTAAACGATAGCCTTGCTGGATAACGTAGTCTTGGTTGTAGGTTCTTGTTCTGCATTACTTGAATATTTCTTGCCCTTCCCTTCTGGCCTCAAGTGTTTCTGTTGAGAAGTCAGATGCCATCCTTATGGGGGCTCCTTTGTAGGTGATAACTTTTTTTTCTCTTGCAGCTTTTAATATTTTCTCTTTATCGCTTAGCTTTGGTATTTTAATTATGATGTGTCTTGGTGTAGGTTTCTTTGGGTTTCTCTTTAATGGAGTCCTCTGTGCTTCTTGGACTTGTGAGAGTTTCTCTTGCATTAATTTAGGGAAATTTTCAGCTATGATATGATTGAACAACATCTCTATTCCTTGTTCCTTTTCTTCTTCTTCAGGAATCCCTATGATGTGGATGTTATTTCTCTTCATGTTGTCACAGAGCTCTCTAAGAGTTTCCTCTGACTTTTTGAGGAAACTCTTTTCTCTTTTCTTCTCTGCTTTTATGCCTTCATTCCAGTTGTCCTCTAACTCGCTGATTCGATCCTCTGCTCTATCTATCCTGTTTTTAATTCCTTCCATTGTGGTCTTTATTTCTGATATTGTATTTGTCATCTCCGACTGGTTCTTTTTTATACTTGCTATTTCTTTATTTAGGTTTTCATAATGACCATCCATTGTTGTTCTAAGATCCCTAAGCATCCTTACAATCATTATTTTGAACTCCGCATCTGGAAGTTTGATTATTTCCATATCACTCAGTTCATCTCTCAAGCGTGTCTCTTGTGGTTTCATTTGGGTTGCACTCCTTTGTCTTCTCATCATGGTGTTTTATTTGTAGAGTTGGTTGAGTCTAGGCTTGGTGTTGTCTGCCTCCAGTTTTCAGTTGTGTTATTTCTAGGTCTTCTTGGGTTGCTATCAGCTATTATTTGTAATCCACTTTTGGATTTGGGCAGCTTTGAAGTCTTGATTTGTTTGTTTTCTTAACAGATGATAGTCTTGTTAACTGATCTCAGCAGGAGGCTTCCTTGAAACTGTAACCAGGAATGCTGTGGGTGTAACCTGAGACGCTGAAGGTCTCTTCCACCAACTAATCTCACTGGGGGCAGGGTTTTTTCTCAGCTTCAGTAGGGGGAGGTGTATCTCAGATCTCCATGGAGACCTGAGTTACTGCCCCTCCTCCCCACTTCTTGTTTTCAGCTGTGTCTTGTTGCGCTGATTGAAGCTGGATAGATGTCCGGAGATCTCTGATCCGGAAGCACTTCAGCTCTGTTTTGTGAAAGGTTCAGTCCCTCCTCCAGCTATGGCCACCTCCAGCATGAATGAGTCAGCTTTTTTATTTTGTTTCTTGCATTCCTTAGCCCCTCACAGTCTGTCCCTCTCCCTGTCCTTTCCACTTGGGAGATAAGCTGGTCTTTTCAACCCACCTTGCTCTCTGGTCGCCAGGTAAGTGGCTGTGAGCAGTAGTTTCTGCTCTTTTTCCTCTGTGAAATCCTCTCTGGGCTCTCAGTCTAACCCCCCCCCCCCCCGTTCCTGTAAGCAGAGGAGATTCAGGCACTCCTTACCAGGATTATTGTGGCTTCCTATTTGCTCCTTGGTTATTGGGAGCTGTTCTTGTAGTTCAGTGTTGGTTTTTCATGCTGATTTTTCCTAAATTGATTTGTATTCCAGTTTGGTGTTGAGAGCTGGGTGTCTGTGCGTCCGCCTACTCCGCTGCCATCTTGGAGCTCCCCCCGAGGACATTTTGCGCTTTTGGCAAAGTCCTCAGAGACTGGTGAAATGCACCTTTGTAACTGTTGAAACTGTATGATTTGTGGTGTTGTAATTTGCGTAATATGCTTAATTTCTTTGTGCAGGAATACCTGTGCTTTAGATTGTGAAGCAATCAAAAGGGGTGGAATGTTGGTCAAATAAGTTTGTAAATATGATATGTAAATATATGTTTGCTTGATTATAGTTTATATTGGGTGTGGGGGACAGGCTGTAAGCAGGCAGGGTTGTTATATCCTAAGGCTTAGTTTTAAGACTAAGCTTTTCACCACACCCTTGAGTGTTGCATGATGTGGGGTGGTGTGCTCTCATGAGGAATCCCATTATGCCTCAGATAAGTGACTATGTGTCAGAGACTTCCTTGTTCATATATTGGATTAAAGGTTTTGATTTCTACAATATAAAGTGGGGTTGAGGAGCCCATGCAGGGGGAGAACAGAGAAAGGCCACATGGAAAAGAGAAGCAGCCAAGATGGCAGAGTGCTGAAGAAGAAACCAGTTGTGCAGAGTTTTTTCAGAGAGAAGGAGATGGGGAACAGAGGTGAATAAAGCTGGTGAGGCAGAAACTTTGATTCTAGGAAACTCAGATAAGTCAGTGGCTTTGGGAGCCCTGAATGGAAACGGAAGTGTTTTCTCACTGTGTGTATTTCTTGTCCACTGGGTGCAAGCTAGGATTAAAGCTAATGGCCCACCAGTTCTTGGCTCCATTGTTTCATTCCTGTCTGTCTGAATCAAATGCGAACCTGCACGGGCCAGGTGGCTGTGATGGTGGCCGTGGCTACTGGCTTTACAGTGCCCTACTTTCAGAGCACTTAAATCCGTTTTGAGTTACTCATTTATTAGTAACTCATTCCTCACTACACTATAAACTCACCAATAGTAGGAAATATATTGGTAACGTTCATCATAAACTCAACTAACACCGCTTACTTGTGCCCTTTATCAAGCATTGATCTTTTTGAAATTTAGTTTCTCTTCTTGTATAATGAATAGTAAGACCTACCTACCTACCTTCTAGGGTTCTTAAAAAGACCAAATAAAAGCCAACATATGAAAAGTTTATGAGAGGATGGTAGCTGGTATAATATCAAATTCTGCTCTGTGACTAACACTGGGTTCTTATAAACTAGGCTCGATTTAAAGTGCGTCAGATTCTGTCATTTAATTCTTATTTTAAAAACTGCAAAGAAGGTATTATTGTCTGAATTCTACAGATGAAGGAACCCAAGTTCTAAAATGTTCAATGTGCTTCCACTCTGATTGAGCAATCTGGGACCTGAACTCAGGCCTCTTTGACCCCAGCACACTCTTAACCCCTTTTCCTGGCCTCATCCCAGAGCTCCACTCTCCCAGGCTGCTCTGAGGAGCAACGGCCCCTGGAAACATCAGAAGTCTCCTTTTCCATGTTCTTCCCATGAAATACATTTAGAGTCACAGAAGCACAGCATCTCCTGGTAGAAAGGCAGTTTGGTCAGAACCTGCATCTGCAAGGGAAACCCAGTTCCATGAAGCATCCTGACGCCTGCCACCCCAGAGTCCTCCCTGTCTTTGGTGATGGAACCACCTGCCCCGTCATGCCCAAGAGCTGTGTCAGCTCATGACAGCTTCACAATCACCCTCCACTCACAGGCAGCTCTTGAGAGTCTAAAACATCATTGGAGGAAGGGATGACACCAGAGGATGTTCTTTTTCAACAAAAGGTTGAAAAAATGATCTTGCAACCTTAAGACCAAAGCCCACTTTAAATTTCTACCACTGTCTCCAGATCCAAGTCCTGTTCCCTAAGTCCATGGAGAGAACTGCACTTCAATGTGCGTTAGAACCAGTATGCCGTTTCCACTCTGTTTTTTGGAAGGCCATCCTGTATTTATGGCCAAGTTGTTTTCAACTTCAGGCACTCATGGAGCAGCCTTTGTCTTTGGTGCCAGCCTAGAAATGGACACAGGTATGCCCCTCAAATCTCTCTGGTGAAAAGATGCAGGGTGATCACCACAGAGTTTCCACGATTGTTCTCTAGGACACTGAGATTAATTATTTTAAATAAGAGAAAAGTCAAAACAGTAAGAGCTTGATGATCATTTTTTGAACATCTATCTAGATCATGAGGTACATAACTATTTTATTTTAAATTTAAACATACTAAGTTTACTTTCTGCAAAGAGGTACTTCCAATGCCTACTTTAAGCTCAAGGAATTTAACCGCCCCCCCACACACACACACGCATGCATGTATACACAACCATCTCAGCCATATTTTCACCAAAAATAATGAACACAGCAGACAAATCCATCTGACAGGTAATTTACCATTGCCAGTTTGACTTTGTCAGTCTAGCCACCATGCATTATGAACCAGGAAAATGAAGTCAAGAGGATGATAGTATCAGAGCTTAATGTTTATTTTTTATTACCTGGCAGCACAATTTTTCTCAATAAAATATAACCATTTTCTAAGAGAAAAACTTGAAGCAGCTCAGTTAATAAAATAGTACTATTAAAGTTTCAAGCAGATTCAACTACCTGGAGAAATAGACCGAGTGCCTTTTATTGACGACTGGTGTGAGAACTGAAAAATCATGCAGATTTCTCTCTCTGTTCAGGTGAGATGAAGGAAAGCAGGGCATTCTCCAAACAAACAACTTCTACTTCACTAAATGAAAGATGTTTTTCTCCTTCTCTCTGAATGACATACAACATGTAGTCATTTATACGATGAGTTGAGTTTTGTTTCTGTTACCCCAACCCAAAGCAGCATAGGACAAGCTGTTGAAATTCTTATGCCAATATGAAGTAGATCAATAATGTCACACACAAATAACGTCACACATACACATTCTCTGCTGCCCTAAGCCCAGTAAACTCATCCAAAAATGATCAATACAAGAGTCTTAATAGAGCCCACCACCTAGCAGAATTTTCAGAAATTGAGTTTTCAAAAACAGGTAAGTTGTTGGAGATTAGCCTTAGACACAAATACCTCGTGTGGGAAAATTTTTCTTCCCAATGATGCTTTGAAAATAAGGAACACAACTTTAAAAAATTTAGATTCCTTACACTTCAAATGTAATTTAGAAGTTCCTAATGTTACTATTACGTCTCCTTTAACTGGCCATCAAGGAGAGCAGCTAAGAATCCAAGAACAGCTTCAGTTTCAAAATCGTGTCTTGAAAGAGGAAAGATAACAATGACAAGAACACCACTTTTACCCCTAAAGAGGGTGAAAGGCAGTGTCTGAAGTTTATAAGGTTAGCCTAGCTCCTCTACCACAAAGAATAAACTGGGGGTCCACATAAGAAGAGGAGGAGGTAATGAAAGGGTGTGATAAGGTGTCAGGGAACTGCAAAATTGTTGATACTGGTACTTCAAACAGAAGAGCCAGGCCCCCCTTATTCCTCCTTTCTGAGGAAGAAAAAAAAACAAGAAGAGGTTGCAGGTGCAAAAATCAGCTTGTCATAGTTTTATAGTTCTCTGGAAGGACTGACATGCTAGACACTTGCTAGACAGAGCAAAGAAGTGCCAGAATTCAATAAGCTTATCAGTAAACGACTTTTGTACCATGCTCCCCCTCCTTTTTCTCCTACAGTGGTTGGCACACTCATTAGTCAACAGAGTCAAATATCAACAGTACAATGATTGAAATTTCTTTTGAGAGTCAAATTTTTTAAACGTAAACTATATAGGTAGGTACATTCCTTATCAGGGTAGCGCCCACATGTAGTATTTTGTGGAAGAGCCACACTCAAGGGGCCAAAGAGCTGCATGTGGCTCACAAACCACAGTTTGTCGACCAGAGCCCTAGCCACTTGTGAGGTTGGCACTGGGGGAAGGTCACATGAGGAACCACCCACACCCATGACTGCCAAAAGAAATGGCCCAGGAGCATTTTGAAACTGTCAGCCAATGAAATTTTACCATGACCTATCACCCCACCACCACCCTACCAACACTACAAATTACCCTCCGGGCAGGAGAAGCTGTGCGACTTCCCTGGCCCCTGTCTTGTGGACCAGCGAACCTCGCAAAAGAGCACTCTGAATAAAGTTTTGCTTGTCCGCACTTGGTGGCTACATCCTTCTTTCTTCCTCGGCAGAAAATACCTTACATTTGGTGCCAAAACGTGGGAGGAGCTTGAGTTCATAAGGGCCGCTCTTCTCCCCTTCCCTCCCGAGGAAGACCAGGACCTCTGACCTCCCACCCACTTCAGCACATGGTGTGGTAAGTCCCCTGCCTCTGGCCTCCCCTCAGTTCTTTCCGACTCCGAGACTCCCTGTCCGTAATCGCAGCTGTGTCAGGGACCTCCTACCCTCCATGTGAGAGTGTGTGCACGTAGAGACATCCTGGACACTCCCACTCTGCCTGACTGTCCGGTGGCCAGAGATTGAATTGCAGGATGCCAGTTCTCATCTCTGATCACCCCAAGGATAAGGGTGGCCGTGGGGGCACAAGAATCTAAACCTGACTCAAAAACACCCCTAGGGTGCCTTATCCGGAATCTCTCAAACATAGATTCCCTCCTGAAAGAAGAAGAAACTGATCTTCTTCTCTGATGTGGCCTGGCCACAGTACCCACTGGATAACCAGACCAGGTGGCCTCCTGAAGGGACTTTTGACTTTAACATCCTCACCAATTTACGGAACTATTACCAGAGAACTGGGAAATGGTCGGAGACCCCTTTCATTCAGGGCTTCTAGTATTTGCGCTCCCGTCCTAATCTCTGTGCCGTCTGCTCTATGGCACAAGTCCTTTTAGCCAGAGAAACCTCAACTAAACCCTCTGCTCCTGATCTTTCCTCCTTTGCCGATCCCCTTGAGGAACTCTCTCCCCCTCCTGCATGACCCTCTCCGCCCTATCGGGGTCCTCCTCTTCCTTTACTGGATCCCATTGCTCATTCACCTGCAGATACCAGTCCCTCTCTCTCCCCTGTCAGTGCTCACACCAGATTTCACTCTGAGCCACAAGAGGGAGACACCTTCTCTGCCCTCTCCGTGATGTGGCCGGAGTGGAAGGAGTTGTTCAGGTTCATCTTCCTTTTTCCCTCTCTGATCCGTCTGCAATCGAAAAGCGTTTAGACTCCTACTCTTCCACTCCTACTGCCTATACCAAGGAATTCCAATATCTCACTCAGGCATATGACCTCACTTGGCATGATCTCTGTGTTATCATGTCTTCTACCCTTACCCCCGACGAATGGGACCAAATCCAGACAGTGGCACAAACTCATGCCCATCAGGTTCGCCTCACAAACGACCAAATGCCAGTTGGAGTACAGGACCCAACATGGACCCCAACTGGGATTACCAGATGGGACAAACAGGTAGTAGGCAACGAGACCAAATGATTGAATGTCTTGTAGCTGGCATGCAAAGTGCAGCACAAAAGGTAGTTAACTATGACAAATTGAGAGAAATCACTCAAGGGCCTGAGGAAAACCCGGCCCTCTTTTTGAACCGCTTCACTGATGTTATGGTCCTCTATACCCATCTAGACCCTGCCTCCGATGCCGGGGCCACTGTATTAGCTACTCACTTTATTTCCCAATCGGCCCCAGACATTCGGAGGAAACTTAAAAAGGCAAAAGAGGGCCTCCAAACCTCTATCTGAGACCTGATGAGCATGGCATTTAAAGTTTTTAATGGTCGGGAGTTAAACGGCCTAGGCTGCTCGCCAGGCCCACATGCAGCAGATGGGTAACGCTCCAAACCCAGGCTCTTGTGGCAGCTCTGAGGCCAGCAGAGCAACAGGGGCAAGGCACAGGAGGTGCCCAACCCAAGTCCAGGTTGCAAAGAGGAATTCCACCAGGAGCTTGCTTTAAATGTGGCAAAGAGGGTCACTGGGCCGGCAGTGCCCCTGCCTGAGGTTGCCCACTAAGCCCTGCCCTGATTGCAAGCAGCCTGGCCACTGGTGAAGCATTGCCCCCTTCGGCTAACAGGCTCTTCTTTGGCGCCTCCACGCGGAGGATAAGCCACCCAAATGGGAGGCCAAGCCAGCCAGGTGGTCCCATCATTTGAACTTCTCAGCCTCATGGACGACTGACGTGGCCCGTACTTGAAGACCCCCCTCACCCTCACTGAGCCCAGGGTAATGCAGCAGGAAGCAGGTAAGTCCATTTCATTTCTTGTGGACATGGGGGCTACCTTCTCTGTTTTGCCATCACACTCTGGACCTTTAGTTCCCTCACAGGTCTTGGTTATGGGAGTGGATGGGATTTTCCTCTTCACACGCCACTCCTGACATGCAGTTTGGATGGAATCCCCTTTTCACACTCGTTCTCAGTCATGCCATCGTGCCCTGTGCCCTTTCTGGGTCGGGACATTCTACACAGTCTCGGAGCCACTATGCAGCTGACAGCATCTTCCCACCTACTCCTACCACTCCTGACTGAAGACTCTCCCACTACCACAGATCTCCCTAACCTGATCACACCCCCTATTCCACCAGATATTGTCAACCCCCAAATTTGGGACATCTCAACCCCAGTGGTAGCGACCCACCACCCACCTGTACACATACGCTTGAAGAATCTTTCCCAATTCCCATCTAGACCCCAATTCCCCATTGTGGTGAATTATCGACAGGGCCTTAAACCAATAATTACCTGCCTCTTAAATCAAGGCTTACTCATCCCTATGGACTCCCTCTGTAATACCCTTATCCTTCCTATTCGAAAACCCTCAGAGGGCTTACCGCCTCGTACAAGACTTACACCTAATTAACGAGGCGGTTGTCCCCCTCCATTCAGTGGTCCCTGATTCATATATGTTACTGTCACACATTCCCTCAGACACCACACACTTCATGGTCCTAGACCTCAAGGATGCCTTCTTTACCATTCCTCTACACCCTGACTCTTTCTGTTTACCTTCACCTGGACTGACCCGGCCACTAATGCAGCCCAGCAGCTTACATGCACCATCCTGCCCCAGGGATTTAGGGACAGTCCACACCTGTTTGGGCAGGTGGTAGCTCAGGATCTAGCTGCATGTGATCTCGAGACAAGTACTCTCAATATATGTAGGTGACCTACTCCTCTGCAGTCCCTCCCTGTCCTCAAGAAGACACACAGCCACCCTTCTTAACTTCCTCGCCGTGAAGGGATATCGTGTCTCCTCTACTAAGGCTCAACTTCATTCTCAGTCCGTAGTCTATCTGGGCATCACCTTAACCCCCACCACCCAAGGTCTCACCCTAGATTGAACTCAGACCCTCCACAGTCTCTAGCCACCTACCACCACTAATCAGATTCTTTCCTTGGTCTAATAGGCTTCTTTCGACACTGGATTTCCCATTTTGCTCTCTTAGCCAAACCCCTCTATGAGGCTGCAAAAGAGATTCCCACGGGACCTCTCACATCCCCAACACTGTTAAAAGAGCTTTCTACCTTTTGAGATGCTCTCATCTCCTCTCCTCCTCTCACTTTACCTACCCAGACACCCTTCCACCTTTTCACTGATGAAAAAGCACGGTACCTCAATTGTCGGGTAAGATGGAAAGGGCCCATGGCATCCTGAAGGGTCAACTAACTAAACTTTCAATTGAGACAAGACTCTCCTGGCCAAACCTCCCCGACCCCGCCGGCACTCACCAGAATCAGAGCAACCTCATGAAACCCCACTAGACTCAGCCCCTTTGAGCTGGTTTACGGTAGACCATTCCTAATCGATCACAACTCACCTGTCAACCCCCCTCCTCTTGCTGCATACCTCCCTTTCTGTCTTTACTCCACCATCTTCTCAAGGAACACGCGGACCGGACTCTCCCTCCCATAGGGGTCCAGATGAAGCTCGTCCAGCGGTCCCCCTCCAACCAGGGGACAAAGTTCTTCTAAGGAAACTTCAACCCGGCTCCCTACAGCCCAGGTGGACGGGACCCCATATGGTAATACTGACTACTCCTACTGCAGCCAAGCTTCTCGGGCAGCGGTTCTCAACCTGTGGATCGTGACCCCGGCGGGGGTCGAATGACCAAAACACAGAGGTCGCCTAAAGCCATCAGAAATACATATTTTATTTAAAAATGTATTGTCTAATATGTATTTTCCGATGGCTTTAGGAGACCCCTGTGTTTTGGTCGTTCGACCCCCGCTGGGATCGCGACCTACAGGTTGAGAACCGTTGTCCTAGGGCAAACACCTTGGTACCATGTTTCCTACCTCAAGCTTGCCCCCATGCAGGACCACTGGCAATCGAAACCACTGGGCCCCAACTGTCTCCAGCTCACTAAAATGTTAGGCCCCACAGATCCTCCTGTACTCCTGTCCCTCCCACGAGGAACCTGCCACCACCTTCTGACCTCCCCTCCCCACCCCAGCAGGAAGTATCCAGATGAATAGCGGAGCCCCTATCTAACATAAAAGGTCGGAATGTGAGGTCAGTTGGCATTGGGGGAAGGTCACATGAGGAACTACCCACACCCATGACCGCCAAAAGAAACAGCCCAGGAGCATTTTGAAACTGTCTTATCAGCCAATGAAATTTCACCATGACCTATCACCTCACCACCACCCCACCAACGCTATAAATGACCCCCCCCCCGCCCCCTGGGGCAGGAGAAGCTGCGCAACTTCCCTGGCCCCTGTCTTGCGACCAGTGAACCTCACCCGGGAGCGCTCTAAATAAAGCTTTTGCTTGTCCACACCTGGTGGCTACATCCTTCTTTCTTCCTTGGTGGAAAATGCCTTACACCAGTATGTGATATTGTCCCTATAAAAGCAGCATGAGGACTATGAGCTGGGCTGCATGATTTAACTATACCCCGTGTATGTTGCCAGCTTAATAATAATAAAACTCCTTCTAAAATTTCTTCTGTAACCTGCCTTGGTGGCTCTATGTAATCCGTGGATTACTCTAGTTTATAACAAGTGGAGGCATTAATAATAATAATAATAATAATAATCTGTATGGAGGGCTACAGTCTACTGGGAAAAAAACACTTACAATTGGAACAATCAAAAGAGGGTGAAACAGACCATATTATTTCTCATTCAACTTCCACCAACTAGTTTAGCAACTACTAGACGATTCTTGCCTGAACCACTTTAACCACTTATTACTTTCATGGTTGCTATTCTCTTCCTTTATTTGTTCAAAAAAATTTTTTACTGTACGATTGGTCTTCTATTTATTATTTATTTATTTATTTATTGAGGAAGGGAGGGAGGGACAGACAGGGATAGACAGACAGGAAGTGAGAGACATGAGAAGCATCAACTCAAAGTTGCAGCACCTCAGTTGTTCATTGATTGCTTTTTCATATGTGCCTTGACCAGGGGGTCCTAGCCGAGCCAGTGCAGTAACCTTGGGCTTCAAGCCAGCAACATTTGGGCTCAAGCTAGTGACCATGGAGTCATGTCTAGGATCCCATATTCAAGCTGGAGACCCTATGCTCAAGCTGGATGAGCCTGTGCTCAAGCTGGTGACCTGGATTGAAATGTGCTCAGCATTTCAAACCTGGATCCTCAGCATCCCAGGACAAATCTCCATTCTACTGCACCACTGCCTGGTCAGGCTGGTCTTTTACTTAACTTCTTAGAGCTCTTTAAATATTAGGGAGATTAGTCCTTTTTTATTTTTTATTTTTTATTTATTTTTTTCTGAAGCTGGAAACAGGGAGAGACAGTCAGACAGACTCCCGCATGCGCCCGACCGGGATCCACCCGGCACGCCCACCAGGGGGCGACGCTCTGCCCACCAGGGGGCGATGCTCTGCCCATCCTGGGCGTCGCCATGTTGCGACCCTCCTGGGTGTCGCCATGTTGCGACCAGAGCCACTCTAGCGCCTGGGGCAGGGGCCACAGAGCCATCCCCAGCGCCCGGGCCATCTATTGCTCCAATGGAACCTTGGCTGCGGGAGGGGAAGAGAGAGACAGAGAGGAAGGCGCGGCGGAGGGGTGGAGAAGCAAATGGGCGCTTCTCCTATGTGCCCTGGCCGGGAATCGAACCCGGGTCCTCCGCACGCTAGGCTGACGCTCTACCGCTGAGCCAACCGGCCAGGGCATTAGTCCTTTTTTAAATAATAGATTCTCTCCTTTGTTTCTTTTGTGTTATTCTTGGTTAAGCCCCACCCCCGGACTTTCTCCATTGTATCTAAATTTTCAAGTTTATTGGCATTATTTCCATAAAATCCTTATTACCTTTTAGCTATTTCTAGAATTTGTGATGTCTATCTCTTTTTATTCTTGATAAGGGTTGTTCATTCTCTCTCTCTCTCAGTATCTAGCCAAAGATTTATTATCAGCTTTATTTTTTTTTCAAAGAATCCTTTGACTTTACCAAATCCTTCTATATTACATTTACTTTCAATTATTTTTTAAACTTCATTTTCTTCTATTTCTTTGGATTTCATTTGCTATTACTGGCTGATTTATTTATTTTAAAATATTTTATTTTCTTGAATTTTTAGAGAATGAATACAGAGAAAGAAAGGCAGGGAGGAATGGGAAGCATCAACTCACAGTAGTTGCTTCTTGTATGTGCCTTGACCCAGCAAGCCTGGGGTTTCAAACTGGCGACCTCAGCATTCCAGGTTGATGCTTTATCCAGTGCACCATCACAGGTCAGGCGTTACTTGCTGACTTACATGATATGAACTGTCATTCAGTTAAAATATTTTTAAATTTACATTTTATTACTTCTTATACCTATTGAGACAGCATAGGGATTTGGACCTAAGAACAGAAAATACTGGGTAACCAGGAAGTCAAGTTAAGACCAGGTGGTCAGAAGGAATTCAGACATAAACCTCACAAACTTTCCACTCCCTACTCAAAAGCACTGGGTTAGCTTTTATCTCCTTTCTAACCGCCAGCTTAAACTACTGACCCTAATCCACAGCTAATCAAGTTCTGACCACTGTATATTCTAAGGGTGATGGTAATGAGTAGTCTACCAACTTGTCCTCACAACACAGGGGCAAACATAGTTACCAGGCAACGTGGCTAGGAAAGGAAATTATCCAAACCTGAAATGAGAAATTCTGCAAGCCTGCCTTTTTCGAAAGAAGCCACCTTTTCACACAAGCCTGCTTTGTCCCCAGCTATAGCACTCTCAAGCAGAGCCAGCCCCCAAACCAGTTCAGAGGACCTTCCTTCTCTCTGTGCTGCCTCCCTTGTGCTCAAGCATAAGCTTAATAAAATCTGTCTGGAAATTCCTCTGGGGTTTCCTCTCAATTTCTATCTTGTGGAATCCAATAACTCAACCTGCTAGCACTATGCATTATTTAAAAGTGTGTTGCTTTGCCTGACCTGTGGTGGCGTAGTGGATAAAGCATCGACCTGAAATGCTGAGGTCTCTGGTTCAAAACCCTGCACTTGTCTGGTCAAGGCACATATGGGAGTTGATGCTTCCTGCTCCCCCCTTTCTCTCTCTCTCTCTCTCTCCCCCCCCTCTTTAAAATAAATAAATAAAAAAAATTTTAAAAAGTGTGTTGCTTAATTTCCAGGCATATGTGGCTTTTAGAGTTATAATTTTGATACTGATTTCTTAACTCCACTAGTCTTTATCATTTGAATCCACTGAAAATTGTTGAAATTCTATTACCCAACCTATGGTCAAGTTTGTAAGTTTACTGTGCACTTTAATATGCATTCTAATATTGTTGGGAGCAGGGTTTAAATTTTTACCACCTTGCCAATATTTTGTAAGAATGTTCTACTAACTATTGAGAAGTATGTTAAAATTTCCCACAATGATCATAGATATGTCTATTTCCTCTATTACTTCTGTCACTTTTAGCTCTCCATATTTTAAGGCTATGTAAAACAGTGCATACAACTAAGAATTTTTGTGTCTGGCCCTTTTATCAACATGAAATGTCCCTCTTTATCTATTGTAATTAGTAACTTGAACAGTTTTCTTTTATTAATGTTTACATGATATATTTTTTTGATTCTTTTACTTTCAACTTTTCTGTATGTGTATATTTAGGGTAGTATATTTGTAAGTTTTGGCTTTGTTTTGTCCAGTACAACAAACTTTTAATTGAAGCACTTAGGCTGTTTGCATTACATGTATTATTTTTATGTTTGAATCTTAGCATGTTTTGTTTTCCCACTCAACCTACATTACTGTTTCCCCTCCCTTCTATTTTTGCCTTTGTTTAAATATAATGCTTTTCAATATTTCATATCCCTTGCTAATTTTTTATAATTACCATAGATTACAAAATGCCTAATTTATTAAATCTAATATAAATTAGTACTTTCACCAATTCCTAAACCATGTCAATAACTCAGAAGACTTTGACTTTACTTACTTGCTTCTCATCATTGTAGCCCTGTGAGCACACACATACACACACACGCAATGGATCATCTTTCCATATTTACCTTTTAGTACTTTTCATTCCTTCCTTAATCTCCATTCTTTCATCTGTGATCCTTTTCCTTATGCCTAAATAACATTATTTTATTTATCAAGAAAGAAAATGACAAATTATCTCTACTTTCATTCTTCTGAAAATTGTCTTTTTCTTCCTTTGTGAAGGATGTTATTGTTGAGAATTAAAAGGATTCTGGGACACAGATCCAATTTGTGGGAAAGAGTTATCTCAGCACCAACAATTTTCAGACACCAACTAGCTGTCCTGAAGTTCAGCTCAATTCTGATACTATCCATTCACATATAGTAGTACATCCCACAGTTGAAGGGTTCAGTCCTACAAGATGCCTCCAACCTTGCTTCAGATGCCAGTGGCAAGCCCAGGTTATCAGCTGGGCTTCTGACAGACCAGCTTTCAGTGACCCCTTGCTTAAGTTCAATTAATTTGTCAGGACAACTCACAGAGGAACATTTTACTTGTTAGACCACTGGTTTGTTATGAATGGAAAGACTCAGGACAGGAAGGTGGAAGACATGCATAGAGCAACGTATGTGGGAAGGGGCACAGAGCTGCCACACCTTCTCTGGGTAATCACTCAGCATCCCCAACTGCTCACCAGACCAGAAGTTCTCTGAGACCTGTCCTTTGAGTTTTAAGGAGACTTCATTACATAGGCATGATTAAACCATTACATTTATTAACTCAATGAAGGGTATAAAATAGGTAATATTTTTTAAATTAGTTGGAATACTTCTATAGAGAGATAGTTTCCTTCATCTGCCATTTAGTTACCTGAGTGCATACAGAAATACCTATTTACCAGCTTAAGATAGTTTGTCTGTTATGTTTTTTTAAGTATCATTATTCATGGGTTAAAACATATTAATGTCTCAATTCACTGCAATCCTTCTCAATATTGTAATTCTATCTTTGGCCAGTTGGAATCCTTTTCATGTTGCCTCCAAGTCTCTTTGACAACACCCTTAATAACATCTGATAGCTTCCTTACTATCTGCTCTAAGAATACCAAGTGTCATCTTGTACAATTCCTGTCGAACACCTGCAATCAGTCATCTCTCTAAAAACCTTTCTTTTCATAAGAAATTACATGTCAAGGTCAAAATTTAGGTACTAGAAATATCTCCGGGGTTGATAATTTTTCTAGGTCTTTTCAGTAGACAGAGTACACATATGTACATATAAAGATATAAACTATCTCATGACTTTATAGATATTCCCAATTCAATTAAGAGCAGAGTTTTTACTTTTTACAGTTGTGACTCCATTCTTCCCTTACAAGAATCCTGATTCTCAAGGGCAAAGGGGACAAAATATCACAACCAGAATATCAACACCAATGATTGCTGAAGACATTAAATTTTTTAGATACATGCTCCCCATTCTTCCTGTAGAAGTTGTATCAAATCTTTATCTGTAAGGGCATATTTGGCCATTACAGACTATATATTCTCTTTGTTGTCCCTCATTTAGTCTATTTCTGTAAGCAATTAAATATTTAATGCTCAACCAGCAGTCCATATGCTGGTTTATTTAGGCTATTTCAATAGCCTAAAATTCATTCTGTAATAGGTTCTTCAAGATCAGATCATGAGAAGTATTTTTTTGAATCCATAAATGCAAGTAATAATCCATGCCTTTTATGCTTGTGAAGGTCTATTATGTTGGACAGAAAATCCTTGACTGATTTTAGAATCTTAAATATATTGCTCCATTTTCATCTGATATGGATTATTGCAGTTAAAAGTTGTCCTTTCTCTTACAAATCATAATCCCTTTTTAAACAGATGCCCAAGATTGGCTTTTTTTTCTTTACATTTCAGTAATTTCACTAGAATGTCTTGGTATTAGCCATTTTAGGTCAATGCTCATTACCGTGTGTCCGTAAAGTCATGGTGCACTTTTGACCGGTCACAGGAAAGCAACAAAAGACGATAGAAATGTGAAAGCTGCACTAAATAAAAGGAAAACTCTCCCAGTTTCATACCTATTCAGTGCATTTCAATGTGGGCTCACGCACAAATTCTTTAGGGCTCCTTAGGTAGCTATCCTGTATAGCCTCTACAGACTCATCACTGACTGATGGCCTACCAGAACAGGGTTTCTCCACCAAACTGCCAGTTTCCTTCAACTGCTTATCCCACCGAGTAGAATGTTATTCCTATGTGGTGGCACTTCGTTATAAATGCACCCATATTCACATTGCACTTTGGTCATGGATTCAAATTTAGCGAGCCACAGAATACACTGAACTTTCCTCTGTACTGTCCACATCTCGACTGGCATGGCCGTGGGCTGCTCTGCCGTATACATGGTGTTATGTCATCATCTGCGCATGCACACATGCTGCCACATCATCCTACAGAAACTGGGAGGGTTTTCCTTTTATTTGGTGCAGATTTCACATTTCTATCATCTTTTGTTGCTTTCCTGTGACTGGTCAAAAGTGCACCATGACTTTACGGACACACTGTATTTGTTGTGCTTTCTCAATACATAATTTCTAATTTCAAGAAAGCATTTCTCAGCCCTGGCAGGCTGGCTCAGTGATAAGAGCGTTGGCCCAGTGTGTGGATTTTCCAGGTTCAATTCCCAACCAGGGAACACAGGAGAAGCGCCCAACTGCTTCTCCACCCTTCCCCCTCTCCCTTCTCTCTCTCTCTCTTCCCCTCCTACAGCCAAGGCTCCATTGGAGAAAAGTTGGCCTGGGCACCAAGGACAGCTCCATGGCTTCTGCCTCAGGAACTAAAATGGCTCTGGTTGCAACTGAGCAACTCCCCAGATGGGCAGAGCACCACCTCCTAATGGGCATGCCAGGTGGAGCCTGGTCAGGCACATGCAGGAGTGTGTCTCCCTGCTTCTCACTTCAGAAAAAAAAGCATTTTTTTTCCTAATGTCTTTTGCTTGCCTTTTCTTCTTTGTGAAACCCTATTAATCCTGTTTTCCTTGCCTATGTAAATGCCACTTTAATATATATCTTTAAAGCTTCCATTTAATTTTTTTTTACTTTTTAAGGCATGATCTATTTATTTTTTTACAATTCTAAAATTTATTTCTAATTCTTTCCTGTTTTGCCATCTAAA
Organism: Saccopteryx bilineata; assembly: GCF_036850765.1. Classification (NCBI taxonomy): domain Eukaryota; kingdom Metazoa; phylum Chordata; class Mammalia; order Chiroptera; family Emballonuridae; genus Saccopteryx; species Saccopteryx bilineata. The sequence continues at coordinate 135,967,521 of NC_089494.1, forward strand.
AAATTATTTCTTAGATTTATTTTTTTTCATATCTTACATTTCTTAGAGACTTTGAGCTCATTTTGGAAATGTTATAGTTATCTTTTGTGGGCTTGTGTCTCTGGGATGCTTCCAGTTTCCATAGGAGTATTGTTCTATTTCTTGTTTTGTTTGTTTTTTTCTTATAATTTTATATGGAATTTGGCCTTGGTATTATTACTTTACTCCTTTTTATGTTAACTTCCCTAAACTTTTGGAATAAGACAAGATTCAGGAAAGCTTCTCTAAGTTCAGTGATTCATTGTTTTTTATGATTAAAAAATATGGCAGCTTCATCCGGGGACTTTCTGGCTCTAATTCCTCTTTCCTATTGTCCCTATCCTGTCCAATTTTTATTAGACTCAGCAACTTTTCAATGTGAGGTGTCCTAGAAGAGAACTCTGGCAAATTCGTTTTGAGAATTCCTAGTGGCCAGTGTCAGCCACCTTTTTTTTTTTTTTTAACAGAGACAGAGAAAGGGATAGATAGGGTCAGACAGACAGGAACAGAGAGAGAGACAAGAAGTATCAATCATTAGTTTTCGTTGCAACACCTCAGTTGTTCATTGATTGCTTTCTCATATGTGCATTGACCATGGGGCTACAGCAGACCGAGTAACCCCTTGCTTGAGCCAGCGACCTTGGTCCAAGCTGGTGAGCTTTGCTCAAACCAGATGAGCCCGCGCTCAAGTTGGTGACCTCGGGGTCTCAAACCTGGGTCCTCCGCATCCCAGTCCAATGCTCTATGCACTGTGCCACCGCCTGGTCAGGCAGCCACCTCATTCTTGATGGTTATACTGCAGTTCTTCTGTTCTTGGATCTATCAGATGATACCCTATTGCTTCTTGTTCCTCTCTGATACCAGTATCATTGCAGATCTCAGAGCTATTGGTACTTTGTCCCTATTTGCTCATATTTTGGGGGGTTGTGAGGATACCCTCTTACTTAGTTTTGCCGTCACTGTCACCATGTTGTTTTATGGTGGAAATTAAGAAACTATTGTCACCACCACCATGCTCCCAGAATCTTCCATATATTTAATTTTAATACAGGAAGTGTGATGTGGGTTATGTGACCATTACCAATGTTGTTACACCCATGCTTTTTCTGACACTTTACTGAGAATGTTCCACTTCAGATTTTACTCTCTAATGCCAGGATGCTCCATCTGTTGTTTAAAACCAGGCCTTCATCAACTAAAACCATGCTTCATCAAAGTCTTCAACATTTCTTGTATTTGACAAACCTGCCTTATTTCAACTCAATGAGTACTCAAGAATTATGTCATTTTCAACATGCTACACAACTGTTTAGCAGTAAATCTTTGTTCAGTCTCAGTAGGCAAGCATGACAACATGTATAGCTGACTGAAAAGGCACACTAACAAAATTACTGAGATTGACCATTTTGAGTTCACTTACTAAATATGGGTATGTGTCAAAATTAAATATATATTATTTGACATATTACCAATCTCGACTGTAAACACGAAAGAGGGGATTCTGTTTTGCTTACCACTGTATCCCTGGAAGTTGACACTATGACTAAACACCAGAACAAATTCAGTGAATTTGTTGAATAAATGGGATCTTGGTAGATTATCTTAAAGTCTCTTTTCAACCTCTTATTCAGTGGGAGATGTTTCAATACTACTCATTATTTAAAAGAGCAATTTCATATCTGATCCTGGCTTTCTGGAACAATCAATGCCAATGAACAGGCAGTTACGGGAGTGATAAGATGGGTAAGAAGGTTCAGCCATTGTTATTAGCAATGCTTAGGCAATCAATTTGGCTAATAGAATAGGTTGAGAGACAAGGACATAATCAAAATAGCAGTTAATAAGATGTAGAAATATCATATCAGATATGGTTCCCTAACTTAAGGGGTTGAAGTCAGGGAACCTCATAGTCACAACTATGTCATCCAAAGATACTGGATTCCCCTTTAGAAAAGATTTGGTTTTCTTCTCAGCAGAGTGGTGTTGGCTTCTGATTCCTCTTTAAGTCCACACTCTCTAAGACACATGGACACTTCGGACACAAGGGCCTTAATAAGTCCCACTACCATCTCTATGAGAAACCACTCATCTGATGATCTAATGTAAATACCGACTACTGAGACAGGGAGGGGAGGGAGGACAAAGTGAAGGCAGAAGACACAGAAAAAGTTTTTCATGTTTCAATGAGAAGATGAGAGGAGAATTTAGGTATTAATTTTACTAGATGGCAAAGCTTCTGCTAAGTCTTAACTGAAGCACTGTGACAATGAGAGCTATACACTTCCTAAGAATTTTAAGAGAAATTATTTTAGAAATAGAATTTTAATAGAAATTATCAATAGAAAGGCTTTACAACAGGGCTAAAAATACATCAGTAACATCTTCTTCAACCAGAGCATTATGTGTCAAAAATGCACAGAAGTACCAACTCTGAAAGAATTTGGCCTGGATGCCTTAGAATAAACAATTGTTTTGATCATCTTCTCTATGGGAACTATATACCACACCCATCCATCCTTTAGCAGGCAGCTGGTGAAATCCTATGCAGACCTGCCAACATGCTTTGAGACTATCAACTATTTCCCTGTATCCGTGGCTATATTTCAGCTCCCATTTAAAAAGAAATGTTTTGTGTAGTTCTTCAAGATCTCCACTTCATATAGGGCATCATTAAAAATCAAGAGTAAATACAAGGTGAAATAGCTTGGATTCCAAGAGAAAGCTCTAATTAGAACTACATCTTTTATTGTTTAGACACAGTTTCTAAAATAAGATTTCAGAAAATCTTTCCCATCAAATTGAAAACTCCTATTTTTTTTTTTAGGGTCGGGGGGGGGGGAGATAGACACACAGCAAGGGAGAGAGATGAGAAGCATCAACTCATAGTGGCGGCACTTTAGATGTTTACTGATTGCTTTCTCATATGTGCTGTGACTGGGGGGCTACAGCAGAGCCAGGTGACTGACCCCTTGCTCAAGCCAGTGACCATAATGTCATGTCTATGACCCCATGATTAATCAGTGACTCTGCACTCAGGGTGGTGAGCCCAAACTCAAGCCAGCAACCTTGGGGTTTCAAAACTAGATCCTCAGTGTCCCAAGCCACCGCTCCATTTGTGCCACCACCTGGTCAGGCAAAAATTCCCGAAATCTTAAGGTAGTAAGAAGACTATGGGCCTGGCCAGTGGTGGCGCAGTGGATAAAGCGTCGACCTGGAACGCTGAGGTCGCCAGTTTGAAACCCTGGGCTTGCCCGGTCAAGGCACATATGGGAGTTGATGCTTCCTGCTCCTCCCCTCTTCTCTCTCTCTCTCTCTCTCTAAAATGAATAAATAAAATCTTTAAAAAAAAAAAAAAAAAAAAAAGAAGACTATGACATAAACCTCAGAAATATTATCTCACAGTACAAAATTCCTAAATTTCCCAGAGAACAGTATCAACCGAGGCTTTTATAAGGCCAGTTTTGACCTGGTTTGCAACAGACTGCAAGCATTTTGATAGAAGTGACATTGAAAGTCCCACTGCATTTACCACCCTCCCGACCCCCAATGTGAGAGCATACAGCAGGACAAATATTCTAAACTTTGCAGACCTGTAATAAAAATGTATTTCTCTTTTTGCTTTTACTCTCCTCTAGTGTCATTTACTTAAGAGATAAGCATGAAAAAGATTATGAAATATGGCATCAGACTTATAATAGGTCATGCATTTCTTGAAATAATTTTGCATTTTGCAATTGCTTATTCTTCATAACCAGCCTTCTAAGACCAGTACTGTCCAGAATTTTCTGTGAGGATGGAAATGTTATTACATAGCTGCTTTATCTGATATGGCAGCCATTAGATCCATGTCACTACTGAACATTTGAAATGTGGCTACTGTGACTAAATGGGTTTTTATTATTTAATTTTAATGAAATTTAAATTGCCACAAGACAATAGATAATTGTTGCTGCAGTAACAAACACTTGTTCTAGAACACAAATGAAAGCAGATATTCATATTAAACAAAAATTAGTGTATACAATGGTCTGTCCAGGAATGTCAGGGAGTAGAAACAGAACCACTGAAGTCTGGTTATTGGCCAAGGGAGGGAGAATACTGGCTTATTATCTATATACCTAGAACGACAACAGAAAGAAATATCAACCCTCTGTCAACCTGTTTCATTGTAGATTTATATAATATATAAAAAATTAGAAGTTTCAATGTCACATAAATACACTTGATATTAGCCAAAAAGCCGAGAAGCGATAATATACCACATAAATAAAAATTAGCTAACTTGAAAGTAGAAGCCCATAATTTAAGATAAACAAGTTACTTGCATCTTTTTCAAATATTTGAACATGCCAGAATGTTTTACTTACTTAAATTGATCACGAGCTGAATATAGAAATAATGAAATATAGAATATATTTGAATATAGAAATCAAGGCATTTCTTCCTGTCAGCCTTCAGTTTATCATTTGGTGCCACAAACTGACCATATAGTCTTAAACATTCACAGTAATTCTGGCCTCCCATAAAACAAAACTGTGAATGGGAGGGTCCTTATTGGTCCTACTTTATCAGGCGATGAGACTCAGTTTCACATCAGTGTCTAAGACTCCCACTTCTCTTGCCTAAATATAAACCATCTCTCAAAATGCCAGGGAGAAGAAAGGAGTCCTGGAATGCTACACTGAACCCCCGCCAGGTCTTCCACCATGACCTCACAGTGGTTTGGATTCTTCCCACTGCACAGGCCCTGCTACAAGCTTCTACACAGCATCTGGTCGTTCTGATGGCACTGCAGAGTTCATCAGCATTACCCAGCTCATGACATTACATATTTCAGTGCAAGCCACAACTATTAGAACCATGGAAAAGGTTAGGCTATCAGAATTAATAATTAAAAATATTAACCAAAACTCTTTTTCTGAAAATATCAAGGAAGGAAGTAAAATAAAGGGGGGAAGGGTTGATGAGATTTAAAAAAGTGAGGAACCAGACGTTTCTAAATCCGTATCATAGTGGTATGTGAAACAGCCACCTTGTCCTACAAGTGCTCTGCTATGAGCGCACCATGAAAGTGCTCTTTTCTTCCCTTTCTTCCTGTTGGAGAAGGGAAGCAATGAAGGAAATGAAAGAGTTCTTTTACTTGCCATATTCACATAAAGCTAATTGGTAAAAAGCTCAATCCAGCTGAATATATATACAGCCACCACTGGTCCACAAAACTTCAACTGAGAAGACTAATTGAGATTCCACAAGAGAATTGCTTTGTCTTCAGCAGTTACAGAATGCCTCACCAGGCACTTGGTGCCTCCCTCTTCCTCCCCAGAACACGAAAGTCTGACTGCTCGGCTGCGTTTACACTGCGCACTTGTAATAGAGCTAACACACCATTATTGTAAGAATGTTGGTTTTGTTTTGCAGCACTCTTTACACCTTTTCTGTTTCAAACAAAAGTTGCACTTAACAGGACTGATTTAGTTATGTTGGAATATTATTTAAAAAAAAAAAAAAACAGCTTTGCCCCACATCCAGGATTGTAGCATACAGGCTGCAAAAATCCCTATTTAAAACCTATTCTAGACTGCACCAGGGAATTGCTTTCTGTAAGAAAAAATCATTAAAGCTGATGACTAGAGTTCAGAGGCTAGTAAATTCCATAAAATTTTAGTCCCCACCCATTTTCAATTCTATATTTAGATGCAATATTTGAGTATTTGACTTTTATTACATCATGAGAGTGACAGCCATTTAAATATTTTTTTTTTGCCAATTTGGCTATACTTATTTTCTTTTATTAATTTTAATGGGGTGACATTATTAAATCAGGGTACATGTTCAGAGAAAACATCTCCAGATTGCCATTTGATTATGCTGCATTCCCATCACTCAAAGTCAAATTGTCTTCTGTCATCTACTATGTTTTTTTTCTGCCCCTCCCCTCCTCTGACCCCCTCCCTCTCTTCCCTCCCATCCCATATACCCCACACATTTGTCCATTTCTCTGAGTCTCATTTTAATGCCCCACCTATGTATGGAATCATAGTTCTTGGGTTTTTTTCTGATTTACTTATTTCAATCAGTATAATGTTATAAAGGTCCATCCATGTTGTTGTAAATGATGCAATTTAAACATTTCTTATGGCTGAGTAGTATTCCATGGTATATATGTACAAACGCGTTTTCATCCACTCGTCCACTGACGAACACATGAGCTGTTTCCAGATCTACACTATTGTGAACAATACTGCCATAAACATGGGGGTGCATTTCTTCTTTTCAAACACTGCTATGGTGTTCTTGGGGTATATTCCTAAAAATGGGATAGCTGAGTCAAAAGGCAGTTCGATTTTTAATTTTTTGAGGAAACTCCATACTGTTTTCCATGGTGGCTCAAGTGTCTGCATTCCCACCAGCAGTGCATGAGGGTTCCCTTTTCTCCACATCCTCGCCAGCACTTGTTCTGTGTTTTGTTGATGAGCGCCATTCTGACTGGTGTGAGGTGATATCTCATTGTGGTTTTAATTTGCATTTCTCTAATAATTAGTGATGTTGAGCATTTCTTCATATGCCTATTGGCCATCTGTAAGTCCTCTGTGGAGAAGTGTCTATTCATTTCATTCGCCCATTTCTTCATTGGACTGCCTGTCTTCCTGGTATTGAGTTTTACAAGTTTTTATAAATTTTGGTTATTAACCCCCTATCAGACATATTGTCAAATATGTTCTCCCATTGTGTAGTTTGTCTTTTTATTCTGTTCTTGTCTTTGGCTGTGCAAAAGCTTTTTAGTTTGACATAGTCCCATTTGTTTATCCTGTCTTTTATTTCACTTACCGTGGAGATATGTCGGCAAATATATTGCTGTGAGAGATGTCGGAGAACTTACTGCCTATATTTTCTTCTAAGATGCTTACGGTTTTACGGTTTACATTTAAGTCTTTTATCCATTTTGAGTATATTTTTGTGAATGGTGAAAGTTGATGGTAGTTTCATTTTTTTGCAGGTAGCTGTCTAATTTTCCAAACACCATTTTTTGACGAGGCTGTCTTTACTCCATTGTATGCTCTTACCTCCTTTGTCAAATATCAGTTGTCCATAAAGTTGTGTATTTATTTGTGTTCTCTGTTCTGTTCCATTGATCTATATGTCGGTTCTTATGCCAGTACCAGGCTGTTTTGAATACAATGGCCTTGTATTATTACTTGATATCCGGAAGTGTGATACATCCCACTTTATTCTTCCTTTTCAAAATTGTGGAGGCTATTCGTGTTTTTTGGATTCATATAAATTTTTGGAATATGTGTTCTATATCTTTGAAGTCATTATTTTAATCGATATTGCATTGAATTTATAAATTGCTTTGTGTAATATAAACATTTTAATGATGTTTATTCTTCCTAACCATGAGCACGATATATACTTCCACTCGTTTGTATCTTCCCTGATTTCTTTTATCAATGTTGTACAATTTTTCTAAGTACAAGTCTTTAATCTCCCTGGTTAAATTTATTCCTAGGTACTTTTCAATGGTGAAGGGGATTACTTCCTTAATTTCTCTGACAGTTCATTGTTAGTATAAAAATGCCTCTGATTTTTGAGTATTAATTTTATATCATGCTACCTTGCTGAATTGATTTTTCAGGTCCAGTAGTTTTTTGACTGAGACTTTAGCGTTTTCTATATACAATATCATATCATCTGCAAATAATGATAGTTTTACTTATTCTTTTCCAATTTGCGTGCCTTTTATTTCTTCTTCTTGTCTGATTGCTGTAGCTAGGACTTACAGGACTATGTTGAATAAGAGTGATGAAATGGGGCACCCCTGCCTCGTTTCTAATCTTGAAGGGATTGCTTTTAACTTTTGCCCATTGAGTATGATGATGGCTGTGGGTTTGTCATAGATGACCTTTATCATGTTGAGGTATGTTCCCTGTATTCCCACTTTGCTGAGAGTTTTGATCATGAAGGGGTGCTAGATTTTATCAAATGCTTTTTCTGCATCTATAGAAATTATCATATGATTTTTATCCTTCTTTTTGTTTATGTGATGAATCACATTGATTGATTTATGAATATTATACCAGCCTTGCCTCCCCAGAATAAATCCCACTTGATCATGGTGAATGATTTTTTCCATATATTGTTGGATCCGGTTTGCTAATATTTTGAGCATTGTAGCATCTAAATTCATCAGGGATAATGGCTTATACTTTTCTTTCTTTGTGTTGTCTTTGCCTGGTTTTGGAATCAGAATTGTTTGCCTCATGAAAGGACCTTGGAAGTCTTCCTTCCTCTTGAATTTTTTGAAATAGCTTGAGGATAGAAGTTAGTTCTTCCTTGAATATTTGGTAGAATTCACTTGTGAAGCCATCAGGCCCAGGACTTTCCTTTTTTGGGAATTTTTTGATAACTGTTTTGATCTCACTTGTTGTAACCGGTCTGTTGAGGTTTTCTGATTCTAACAGATTAATTTTTGGAAGATTATATGTTTCAAGGAATTTGTCCATTTCATCTAGGTTTATTTTTTTGGCATACAGTTCTTCATAGTAGTTTCTTACAATATTTTGTATTTCTGTTGTTTCAGTTGTTATTTCTCCACTCTCATTTCTAATTTTATTTGAGTTCTCTATTCTTCTTGGTGAGTCTACTTAAACGTTCATCAATCTTGTTTACCTTTTCAAAGAACCAACTCCTGGTTTCACTGATCTCTGTATTGCTGCTTTAGCCTCTGTATCATTTACTTCCACTCTGATCTTTACTATTTCCTTCCTTCTACTACCTCTGGGCTTTACTTGCTGTTCTTTTTCTAGTTCTTTTAGATGCAGGGTTGTTTATTTGACCTTTGTCTAGCTTCTTAAGGTACACCTGTAATGCTATGAACTTCCCTCTCAGGACTGCTTTTGCTGTGTCCCATAAATATTGAGTTGATGTATGCTCATTACCGTTCATTTCTAGAGTTTGTATTTCTTCTTTAATCTCATTATTAACCCATTCATTATTTAATAACATGCTATTTTCCAAGTGTTTTTTTCAGTTTTTCTGTTGTGGTTGATTTCTAGTTTCACGCCGTTGTGATCAGAGAAAATGCTTGATATGATTTTAGTCTTCTTCTATTTCTTGAGACCACTTTTGTGCCCTAACATGTGGTCTATCCTAGAGAATGTACCATCAGCACTTGAAAAGAATGAATGTTCTGCCGTTTTAGGGTGAAAGGTTCTGAAGGCTCCTTTGTACATGAGCGCCTTTTTTTCTCTAGCAGCTTTTAATATTTTCTCTTTACCACTTAGCTTTGGTATTTTAATTATGTGTCTTGGTGTAGATTTGTTTAGGTTTCTCTTTAATGAAGTTCTCTGTGGTTCTTGAACTTGAGACGTTTTCCGGCCTTAATTGAGGAAAGTTTTCATATCTATTAAATCCAGTTGATTTAGTGTCCTTTAAGTCAGCTGTTTAATTCTTTCTTGAGAATATATCTAGTGATGTTAGTGGGGTATTGAAATCCCCTACTATTATAGTATTGCTGTTGATCTCGCCCTTTAAATCTATCAAAGTCTGCTTTATATATTTAGGTGCTCCTAAACTAGGTGCGTAGATATTTAAAAGGTATATCTTCCTGTTGGATTGATCCCTTTATCATTATGTAGGGACCTTCTTTATGGCTTACTATAGCCTTTGTTTTAAAGTCCATTTTGTCTGATATAAGTACTGTTAGCCCAGCTTTTTATTTTTCATTTGCGTGAAATATTTTTTCCATCCTTTTATCTTCAGTCTATGTACATTTTGTTTTATGGTGTGTCTCTTGTAGACAGCATATGTATGGGTCCCGTTTTCTTACACTTGCAGCTACATGTCTTTTGATTGAATCATTTAATCCATTTACATTTAAGGTTATTATTCATATATAATTGTTTATTGCCATTTTATTTTTTGAAACTGTGTTCCTCTTTTTTTTTCTTTTTTCTTTTTTTTTTTTTTTTTTGCTATTTCTGAAGCTGGAAACAGGGAGAGACAGTCAGACAGACTCCCGCATGCGCCCGACCGGGATCCACCTGGCACACCCACCAGGGGCGACGCTCTGCCCACCAGGGGGCGATGCTCTGCCCATCCTGGGCGTCGCCATGTTGCGACCAGAGCCACTCCAGCGCCTGAGGCAGAGGCCACAGAGCCATCCCCAGCACGCGGGCCATTTTTGCTCCAATGGAGCCTTGGCTGCGGGAGGGGAAGAGAGAGACAGAGAGGAAGGCACGGCAGAGGGGTGGAGAAGCAAATGGGCGCTTCTCCTGTGTGCCCTGGCCAGGAATCGAACCCGGGTCCTCCGCACGCTAGGCTGACGCTCTACCGCTGAGCCAACCGGCCAGGGCCTACTCTTTTGCTATATTCTTTTTCCCTTTTGATCTGTTACAACAGGCCCTTTAGCGTTCCTTGCAGCATTGGTTTGGTTGTAGTGAATACCTTGAGGGTTTTTTGTCTGGAAAGCTTTTTATTTCTCCTTCAATTTAAAACGATAGCCTTGCTGGATAAACTAGTCTTGGTTATAGGCTCTTGTTCTGTATTACTTGAAATATTTCCTACCATTCCCTCCTGGCCTCAAGAGTTTATGTTGAGAAGTTTGAAGTCATCCTTATGGGGGCTCCTTTGTAGGTGATAGCCTTTTTTTCTCTAGCAGTTTTTATTATTTTCTCTTTATCACTTAGCTTTGGTATTTTAATTATGATGTGTCTTGGTGTAATTTGTTTAGGTTTCTCTTTAATAGAGTTCTCTGTGCTTCTTGAACTTGTGAGAAATTTTCCTGCTTTATTGAGGGAAGTTTTCAGGTATGATATGTTTGAACAAAGTCTCTATACCTTGTTCTGTCTCTTTTTCTTCAAGAACCCCTATGATGTGGATGTTATTTCTCTTGATGTTGTCACAGAGCTCTCAGTTTCCTCAGACTTTATTCATTTTAGAGGAAAGAGGGGGGAATGGGAGGAGACAGAGAGAGAAGGCTGGAGGAGCAGGAAGCATCAACTCCCATATGTGCCTTGATTGGGCAAGCCCAGGGTTTTGAACCGGCGAACTCAGCAGTCCAGGTTGACACTTTATGTAGTGTGCCACCACAGGTAAGGCCTCCTCAAACTTTTTGAGTCTCTTTTTTCTGCTCCACTTCCCTGCCCTCATTTATCTTATCCTCTAACTCGCTGATTTGATTCTCAGCTTCATCCATCCTTATTTTTTTATTTATTTTTTTGTATTTTTCTGAAACTGGAAACGAGGAGACAGTCAGACTCCCACATGCGCCCAACCAGGATCCACCCAGCACGCCCACCAGGGGTGACGCTCTGCTCACCAGGGGGCGATGCTCTACCCCTCCAGGGCGTCGCTCTGCCTCGACCAGAGCCACTCTAGCGCCTGGGGCAGAGGCCAAGGAGCTATCCCCAGCGCCCAGGCCATCTTTGCTCCAATGGAGCCTCGGCTGCGGGAGGGGAAGAGACAGAGAGGAAGGAGGGGATGGGGGTGGAGAAGCAAACGGGCGCTTCTCCTATGTGCCCTGGCTGGGAATCGAACCCGGGTCCCCCGCATGCCAGGCTGACGTTCTACCGCTGAGCCAACCGGCCAGGGCCATCCTTTTAATTGCTTCCATTGTGCTCTTGATTTCTGATATTGTATTTGTCATTTCTGATTCTTTTTTATTTCATTGTCCTTTTTTATATTTGCTATCTATTTAGGTTTTGTAATGACCATCTATTGTTGTTCTAAGAATTTTGAGAATCCTAACAATCGTTATTTTCAACTCTGCATCTGGTAATTTGGTTATATCTGACTCATTCAGGTCCTTTTCTGGGGATTTCTCGATGCATTTGTGTTGCATTTCTCTGCCTTCTCATATTGTCTGTGTAACAAGTTTTGGCCACTAGAGCCCACTGGGTGTGGCCTCTGTGTTCCCAAGGTGTGGTCTGTCTGCAGGCCCATTACCCACTGTTCTGCTGCCTAGGGCGTTTGGGTATGGGCGTAGCCAGTGCCAGGCCACTGGGGCTGTTGCTCTGGTTTCCGCCTCTCCCTCACGAGAGGGGCTATGATCACGTGCTCGGGTGTACAACCCTCGGTGGTCTTGACCTTTGCCCCGCACCCATGGATGGGGTTATGCTCGGCCCTAAGAGCAGGGATAAGCACTTTTGCTTAGCTGTGGGACTCCGCCTGATTCCGGGCTTTTGCCCCGCCCCTGCAGGAGGTGACCGCTGGCGGAACTGCTACAAGCCTTGGCTCCTCGGGCCGGGCAGGGCTGCGTGTCCTTGTTCAGTCACGGGACACCGCCTGTTCTGGGCTTTCGCTCCACCACCGTGGGAGGAGCCAGCTCCTGCGTCAGGCCACAAGCCTCGGTTCCACGGGCCCGGCAAGGCTTGGCTCTTGCTTCCTTGCTCAATGGCAGGTCTCTGTCCCTTCCAGGCTCCTGCTCTTCCCCCACAGGCTAGATTGCAGGCGGCCTACAACTGGGCTTGACCATATTTGTGCATCTCCCCCCCCACACCGGGCAAGACCAGCTCACACCTGGGCCTCAGTTGTGGCCAGCTGGCTTCTGCCCTTGCTCACAGAACCAAGCTTCCGCATCCCGCCGCCACCCACCCTCGGGTGAGCCATCAGCCGTGTGGGTGGGGGCGCTGCAGCTCAGACCCTACTGTAGTAGTGCATTACTAAAAACCTCCCTCCTTCTAAGCGATTCTGCTCTAAGTACCATGGGAAAGCTTGTTTGGCTGATGTCCTGCTTCTCTTTGCTGGTATTGCTGTTTCCAGGAGAAATATTCACTTCAGATTGAGAGAGTGACTCGTCCCAGGGGATAGGGTGGCTGTCTCTCAAAGTGTTTCTCCCTGTGCCTCCTAGACTACACTCTCTTCCCGCTGCTCCAGTCCTCTCCTCTCTCCCCAACCCCCGGGGCCCCAGCTAAGTGGTTGTGAGAGAGGTTTTCTGTGCATTCCTGTTAAGATGAATCCTGGGACTGAGATATCAGTCTTTCTCACAAACGGTATCCTGATTTGTTTCCAGCTAAATACTGTCTGTACGCCTCTTTTAGGCTCTGGGGCTGCAGTCTGGGGCTTTGTTCTTGGGACTCAGGACCCTCCCCTGTCTGCTAAACTCACTTCCTGCCACGCAAGTCTCTCCCGGCTGCCGTTCGCTCCAGGGGAGCTGGACAGCACTCTCCGCGTTTCTGCTTTTCCTACCAGTCTTGGTGTGGCTTCTTCAGTGTTCCTTGGTTGAAGAGTCCTCTTAGTTTAGTCCAAAGTTGGTTTTTGTAAATGATGGTTCTTAAAATTAAGTTGTAATCCACTTTGGTTCTGGGAAGTGGAAGTTGTTATGTCCGCCTACTCTATCGCCATCTTGTCCGCCTTACTTTTCTTAATAAAATTACATGTGATAGACTCTTGTGTATTTTTTTAATGCATAAAGATTTTGGAGGAATTAGCGGCATGGGAAATTGTAAGTTTACTTTTAATACTTAATTAGAAACCTCTCCCATGAACCTAAAAAAATATTTTGCCCTAGCCGGTTGGCTCAGTGGTAGAGCGTCAGCCTGGCGTGCAGAAGTCCTGGGTTCGATTCCCGGCCAGGGCACACAGGAGAGGCGCCCATCTGCTTCTCCACCCCCCCCCCCTCTGCTTCCTCTCTCTCTCTTCCACTCCCGCAGCTAAGGCTCCATTGGAGCAAAGATGGCCCGGGTGCTGGGGATGGCTCTGTGGCCTCTGCCTCAGGCACTAGAGTGGCTCTGGTCGCAACATAGCGATGCCCAGGATGGGCAGAGTATCGCCCCCTGGTGGGCAGAGCGTCGCCCCTGGTGGGCGTGCTGGTTGGATCCCGGTTGGGTGCATGCGGGAGTCTGTCTGACTGTCTCTTCCCGTTTCCAGCTTCAGAAAAATACAAAAAAAAAAAAATCTCTTGGCATAATTACAGAATAACATTTCTCCCTTTCACTGCTGTTATCTAATATCTAATATTACAAGCTAACAGAAAAGCATGCAAGAAAACCAACAGTATAAATGTCTATAGGTCTCTGCAATTACTATTACTGATGAATCTTCATTTGCATAAAAGCAATGGCATGCATACACATGCATACATTTACACACACAGGGTTGTATGTGTTTGTACTAGATCTGTGTAAGCCTCAAATTTGGTTGCATTATTCCATTTGTGCTTTACACATAAGAACAAAGTATGTAAAGGTTTGCCTCTGTCTAAATGTAACAGTATTTTTTTCAGATATTTCATAATTATTTTTTCAAATAAACGGTAAAATTTCTCTCTGCTTTAAATTTTAAACATTTTCTTCTAATTAGAATGTCATAACATATTTGAATATATTCTTTTCATTTCCAACTACTTTTTTTAATGGCATGCTGAAGTAAATTTAGTAAATGAAATTCCACTGACTATTTCAACCTTTAATATATTTTCTGCTAAAACTCAAGCTATTAAGACAGGAAAGTATTACTGGTTTTGTTATTACAATAAACAAAGTGAGAAATTTTAATTCACAGAAGATGAAAACACAAGACACTGATCTTACTGTACATACACTATTACAACAAACTGATTAGCTGTAAACTATTAAAACATTTAAGACTTCACATACACTTTGAAACAACACAGGACAATATTAATCACTGATATATCCATAACTACCAAGAGAAAAACATCATTAAGTTGAGTCTAATTGTCTTCCTGGTACATGATCACAATATAGGCTATTCCTAAATCATGTTGTAGTGCTAGGATATTTTTAGGCAAATACATACCTTTTCATTTGGGGGTTTATTCTCTCTGTCCTAAACAATTTGCTTTCCCATAGACATCAAGTAGCTTGGTTTTTCATCAGTTTAACAAGATCACAACAACAAATAATAGTTTTACCACGAAACTCAGGTGAGAGGTTTTAGACAGATCATACAAAAAATATTTGTTCCCAAAGAAGGAAAGCTATAAGTTATAAATGTAACTCTATGAAAAAGAGACATGATTACAAAACATTCACTTTCAAATACTGATGAAGAAATTAAAAATGGGAGGAGGGTAAAGGAGGTATTGACATGGAGCAAGAAGATGTGAAATGAAGAAAACATATCTGCCTCAGAAAATAGACTCAGTTGACTTTTTAAAATGAGGTATACCAGTATATGCAAAAAAAACAACCCACAAAAAATTAAAAACCAAAATAAACATTTCCAATGGGAAAAAATATCTCTAAACCTCTTATAGTTTTCTTTATTCAGATTAGACATTTTATATACAGCAGTTAATCTAGAAAAATACATTTTAAAAAATCTTCAACAGACCATGCTCTCTGTAACAAAACCTTCTAAACCCTGTTTTATGATACAAATCAATCTACATTAGTAATGTAAAAAGAAATTCTCAAATTTAGCAATGTCATTTTCTATCTGATATCCATCTAATTTACATATAGGTTTCCACTATTCAACCACAGAGTTAGAATTCTGCAGTAATTTTCTAATGTATTCTGTACATATTAACCTGAAAGACTCCTCTTGTAGTGCATTTACCATTTAGCAAGTCTGTTCAGTATTTTTCCAGTACCATTTGCATTACAGTGATCTGCCTATAAATGTAATTAAAGTCTAAAAGTGTACACAGTTAACTTTAATAATGACCTATTTTGGGAGGAAACCTATTTTCACAGAAAAGATTACCAATATCATGATTAGAAATGTAGGGTTAGAATGTACTCTGAGGCTATACAACACAATTATATACAAAAGCTGAAGGACATTACATCTTCAGCCTATATTTACATAAAATAATGTCCGTTTCCATAGGGTCATACCAAGAACTCTGTATGGCACTAGATATAATTAGGATTGTTAGCTAAATCAGTGTAGCACAGACAGCCCCAAAATACCCTGAACCGACCTATGCTGAACTAAACTCCAGTATATCACAGTGTTTTAAGTAATATTAGTGTGCTTCCCAAACAAGCAACTAAGATATCCTGTAAGGATGCTGTGCCCAGAGCAAAAGACAGCAAGCCTCTGTCCAGGAATTCTATCTAGGTTATATAATCTTTAGCACTTAGACTGCACTGCATGCAAAAACCCTGAAAAAAAATACACAGGTTTCAAAACGGATATACTTCATTTTGTTTAAAATGCCAAGAGCAATTTCAAAATAACTGATAGCAAGTATTGTTCCATAAGTGATGAACCTAACAAATCATGAGTTCTACAGTACCCAGTATGAGGGGGGAAATGTTGTTTTCTAACCAAATTATCCAGTGTATATGACTGGTTATAACGGCAAGTTTTAATTTTTACTGAAATTCAGAATATGAAATACAAACATTCAGGCTAAAATTAATTCATAATTATACACAGATTTATCATCTGGCAACAAAGCAGCAAATATGAGGGCATAATACCCATCTTGACTCTTCCAGTCCCTTTTAATCCCTCAAAAAAAAAAGTGCAAAATCAAAGAGTCACTGCTTGGTCCAAAAACAAAATACATGTCTAATGATTTGAAATCTGATGGCATCCGGCTCCTATTCCACAGGTTATCTTCATTAAGAAATCAGCGTCCGAAGATGGAATTTATTTCCAGAAGAATTAACTCTACAATCTGGTTTTGGTAGACAGTATGAACTGCAATATTACCACTCTCTTTCTCTGGCTTTAACAGAGTGGGACCAAAAACAATTGCTATACTCTGATATGTCATTCGATTTTTTTCTCCATTTTCTATAACTCTAAGGGGGGAAAAATACATTGTTAAAAGAGAAAATTTAAAAAAAGACAAATTCTTCAAATTGTATTATAAACATAAACAGTTTGCATTTAGAAAGGAGAAGTAATGCTGACTTTCCTAAGGTACATAAAAACTATTTGGCCAAGGAGAATTCAGTCCAAATGCCATGTGAAGTTCTCCACTGGATAAACACAGTGGGAAGGTATAACTACATACTCTAACAAACTTAAATATGAGTCACAACTCAGGCAACAATGATAACTCCACGAGGTTGTTAGAGGGAAAATTTCATTAGGGCACAGAGATTAAACTTTCAATTTTACTTATTTTACGTTTTGTTTTGTTTTCAAAATCTCTGAGTCATTTATTTTAGTATTCTCAAGGTCTTTCAGAGGAAAATAAAAATCAGTTATCAAGGTAGCTATGTAGTAACTTAGAGCAATGATGGCTTTATTTTATTAATAACCAATCTCATCTTCATATTAATTTACTTTAGCACAATTTTTGAACACCTACTACATGCTTGGTAGGCAATATATAATTATTTCACATATAATATCTACTTTAATGTATTCTTTATACTAAACCATTTTACCTATGAGAAACTGAGGCTTCAAGGAGCTATCTTTTTCAAGTTGCAAAGACAGTAAGTAGCATAGTTGGGATCTAAACTGGGTCTGAGTGACATGGCCCCAAGGGTACACAAAACCGCGCCCCTTTGCTGTGCAGTGCGATTTTTTGTTTTTCTCATTACTTCTTCTCTTGTGCTGAGACTCTTACCTTTTGAGATGTCTGAAAAGGACCTGCATTGTATCTTGATTTGGCTTTGGCAATTGTCTGATTAGGTCCTTTACAGCAGCGACTCGCTGTCTTGGTTCTTGTTCTGAAAAAGAAAGTTACTTTCTTTTCCATACAAGTACTGCATGGAACTGAAAGCAGAAACAGGTTTGGAACCTGATATTTGGTGATACACAGTGACATCTGGTGGTCACATTTTATAATTTCTGGAGTAAAACAATCTAAAAAAACTTAAAAAGATAAAACAGAATACAGTGACTTAATCTGTAGAGAGGATTTTCAATATCTAGGGGAAAAAAAGTAGTATCACATACTTACTAATTGCATTCACAAAATCATTAAAGTGATTAAATGTAAAAACTGGTTCTGGTAATTCTCGAAAAAACATTTTGAGTGCTCCAGTGATGACATGAATATCTTCCCATTTACTATCATTCAAGTCCAATTTCTCATCTGAAAATAACAGTCGAAAGAGAAAACAATTTAAATACTTTACACTAATTCTAACAGTTTATAGTGATGATTTTGGATATAACAACAGGGAATATGATCTTACCATGATTGACTGCAAACCTCAGTTTCTGAATCACTGCGAGGTTGCCACTTACTCTGTATATCCCATCGACATCCAGACCTGAGGGACAAATAATATTTGTATGTTTAACATACTTGTTTGCCTCTTCTAAAAATGCCCGCATGTCTCAGAGTTCTTATTCATTAACATTAGCCTAAATCAAATGGGCAAATACTCTTTTTCTCTAACCAGCCTTTCATAGATGCTGGGCAGAGAAAGAGGAGTGGCAATGCACTCTGAATTCTGTTTAATAAACAACAACAATTCTATTTTATCAAGTAGCCTGTGAATTATCTCAACGAAGATAATTAATTATCTCATCCCATTCACCTTGAAATACTAACAATTTACAATAGATTTCTACAAACACCTGAGGATAGTCAAGAAAGCCAACTGATAAAATCAGCCCACCCATTTTTATATGCCATCTTATGTGAATGCACATATTAAAGCCCTCTCCTAAAAATGTTTATCATATTAATAATATGGGCTTGTAATAAATAAATTTAATACAAGTTAGCAACTAAAATAATGGTTCCATAAAAACAACTGATAATTTGATAATGTACTAATTTCTTTTATATGTGGAATAGAATCATTTGAAATTCACATTAAGCCTAAAATTCATTAAATGATAATGCTGTACACATTAAACAAAGCTATTCATTTAGCTTCAAATAAAGTCAAGTAGCATTGTGTCTGCACTGTCAGGCTGACTATCAGAGTTAAAGAGATGAGATCTGTAACTGGCAGAAATGACCAATTATCAAATATTTTCATTGTACAGATATTTTCTGATGATATACAGATATGTTAATGTAATTAGTCAAGATATGGTAATTTATATAAAACTAGTAATAAATATTATAAACATGTTAAAATTAACCAAAATAGAAATTAGTTTGTCTTACTTTACAGGAAATGACATAAAAAGGATCAGATAACTATAGCTGATTTAAATTTTAAAATATTATCTCATTTTTATTAAACAGAAGAAACTTTCTCTTAGTAAATAAACACAAACCTCCCATATCTTCTATACTGTCAAGTCATTGTTTAATAAACTGTTTCATAATCACTACTTCCTTCATTTTAAGCAAATGCCAACTCCAAATGACTTCAAAGAATAGCATGCAACCATACAAGCTGAACATTAATTAATAGATGCCTACAAATGTCTTAATTTAAAACAAGTACAAGATTTTTGCAAACAAGATGCTTTCAACATCTTCTAACTATAAGGAACTTTTGGTTGCATCACTCAAAATCATAAACCCTAGGGCTGGTGTGTTCAACAGTTAAAAAAAAATCATTTTCTTACCGTACTGTTCAACATGTTCAATGCATAATTTCACAAATTTTGGCACTGTGCTGTTCTCTCTCTGACACAGATTAGCAAGATTGGCTCCAAATACCTGATCTGAAAGAGATTTGTTTTTAAAAATGAACCACTTTGCTAAAATTTAGCTCAGAAAACAGCTAAACCACTCTTGGTGCAACAGAAGCCATTCAGTGCATCCAGAACAGCTTACCACGCCTTATGCTTTCTGTCATCTGCACTCCGCCTACTCCTTCCACTTTCATGTCAGTTTTCCTTCTTTTCTAAACCCACGAACACCCCAACTTATATTTGCTTAAAAGCCTTATTAGTTTCTACTCCATCTGCAGAAATCAAGATTCCTCTAAATTCGGCTTCTTCTCACCTCATCACTCCTGGTCTCAGCTAAATGTCATCTACATAAGAAAATCCTCTGAACATCCTATCTACCATAACCACTTCCAATCACTCTATTTTATTATGATGTTAGATTCTTCATAGTAGACATTACTCTTAAATTATATTGTCCATCTATCATTTTTTTTCCATCTCTCATTTTTATATATTGTTTTATAAGGGCAGAGACATTCTTGAATACCAATAGGTAGGTATTCATGCCTAGCACTTAGTAAATACTCTAGTATTAAAACAAGCATGTATATGCAGACCAGGTGCCAACACTGATTTCACAAAATATATTTTAAAGACCATTTTTCTCATCTTTCAATCCAAAATGCCACATTTATGGTAACCATTCAGGAAAACAAACCAAATATCTGAAGTAATGAGTAACACCATAAAATGGCAAGTTTATATTTCTCAATGAAAAGACCTGGTGAACAAACAAGTGGCCATTTCAGTTCATTTATTTGTCAGCATTTTTTAACCTCAAAATGCTAAATTCATGTGCATTATCTTGGAGTACTTGTTTGTCTGTAACTCTTAAGGTTGTTAATCTGAACCACTTAGTTACCTGAACTCTTCCTAGAAGTTGTAAATATCTTTTCAAAGAAACCCATTTATGTATTTTAATTTAGATGCTTTGCAAACAGATGTTCCAGTGATGGTCTTTGTCAGAAACTTCATGATTGGAGACAAACAACACCCACCCATCACCCTTTACCTGTATCTTTATTTACAAGTAACTATAGATATAGGTATAACTATAGATATACCTATATCCAGAGTTTGGAGTCATGTATTTAAAAAACTTACCTTTGGAATTAAACATGCTTGTAAAAACTAAAGGTAAATACAGGAATATTATATATTCTTTAAAATCATATTATGTGATTCTAACGAATGCTTTCTTATGAAAACACAATATTGTGCATTATGGTACTTTTAATGAAATAACAAATGTATAAATTAAAGAAGAACACTTTAATTTTTAAATTACCTTAAATGAACACTGAACACAATCAAGAATAAAATTGCTTGTTCAACATTTTTCTTCTTTCTACTGTATTAACGATTGTCTCTTCAAAATTTCTTCTGATTTGTACAACTCAAAACTAAAAGTCTGTCTTCTAAAACTCTGCCACCCACCTGATCAGATGGTGCAGGTAGTTCCTCTGAGATAGGGTTGCTAAAAACTTAGTTTAGTATTTATGTCTGCGCTCAATGCTTTAATTAAAATAAATTCTTCATTGAAAAGAGCCATTTTAATTACTCAAATGTATTTTAATCACTGAACCTAAAAAGCTTTATGAATAAGAATTAAGAACATTTTTATAGTTTGAAAATTTTTCAGTTTTTAATTTACAATGTCTTATTTCTGATTTTGGTCAAAGTTTATTATTATAAATATCACTTCTACCTACCTTTAATATAACCTTTTTCACGAACAGCTTGCAAAGTGGGGCGCCGTGTAAGAAACTTCTTTAAGTTTTTCTTTGTTTTTTTCTGTTCTGAAGAATCGATGCTGGACACTTTCATGGCTTAAATAGATATTAAGCATTTCATAAAATGAAAACCTTTTTGAAAAAGTTTTTTTTACCTAACACTCAAGACATATTAATCTCATATATAAGAATCACAGTATAAAATAAATTCAGTTATTTTAACTTAAATATGGTTTAAGAGTAACATCAAACTAGCACAGACTCAATTTCAAAGTGATAAACCAAACAAAACATTTCATTTTTATAACTAAGCACTGACCACAAACTGTAACTTCTTTGGTATATGTATCAAGGTATTCCTAACTTATTCTAATTTATAGTCACTATTTCATAAATGATAAAACATTTCTTCCTTGACCTTCCATCCAATTTTAGAAGGTTAAAGAGGTACAGCAAAACAAACAAAGAAACCCAAAACACACAAAAACTTATAAAACATAAAAAAAATCCTTCCTCCCTATCCTTACTGAACTGGGGGCAAGGGAAGAAGAAGGAGAAGGGTGGGGGCTCATAATTATCTATAGTTTTGGCTCTCATTATAATTATCTGTACTCTGAACTAGGAGTACTCTGGAAGATGTTCTATATTGCCTTTGATACTGACTTCTATTTTCCTTAATAAAAAAAATTCAGAAAGTAAATTTCTTTAAAAATAATTATATTTGAGGAAACAGTATATTAGTAAAGAATTACAATAAAATTTTTATCTACTTAAACTGTTATACAGTGACAATCAATGTCAGTAATAGGCCTAAACTTCACTGGAATATGAGAGAACAAAAGTAAAACTGATTTTCTAATCATTCAGTTAATTTGAAGGCCCCCAAAATGATCAGTTATATGTGAATTTGTGAAAATAGATTTAACAATGTTCAGAGCCATAACGAATGGCCTATTTGGCAATGTACTTCACAAGGGGCTGCGTTAAGACAATGCTCGCCTGTATCTATAACCTGGAGAGTGAAATAAACGCAGCTGCACGTGCACAGACGTATCCAAGGTGTCAGTATGAAACTATAGTATCTATCCCAAGACTTTTGACTTTTTAAAGTATAAGATTCTATCTAGAATCAGAAACAGTAATTATATATTTTTAAATCAATAATGTTCAGTTTCCCATACACTTTTTTTTGTCTTGAAGTTTCACAATATCTCAAAATTAATATGATGCTCTAGAGATGCCTATGATGAGGTTGAAAAACAATCAGTTAACAAGGAGTACAAAGATGTTGAGATTGCAAGTACTTAATCATAACTTTCTTGAAACATTGGGAGATTTCACTCAGCTTTTACATACTTATTTAAAATCTTTGAAAAGCAAAGAAATTACGCTCATCCAAAACATTAGCCAAACAGAGAAAAAATAACTTACAACGAAGTTTCTTAGGATCCTTATGATCCTTTTCTTTATCATGCTTTTCTATTCCTGGTGACTCTGGTATCTCTTCTTCAACTGCTTCATCAGTTTCTACTGTCTATGGGTTAGAGATTTCCCAAACAAGTATTACTTTTGGTATTACTTTAGAGGTAATGGCATAACTTTCAGAATGACGAGTGACTGACTCTTCTGAATGATTTTAGGGAACCAAATAGTATATGTAGTAAGTGTTATTTAAAGATTTTTATTTTTTTATTTTAGAGAGAGGAGAGAGGAAGGGAGGAAAAAGTGGGGGAGACGGGGAGATGGGGGGACGAGAGGAAAGAGCTAGAAGCATCAATTTAGAGTTGCTTCCTATACATGCCTTGACCATGCAAGCCCAGGTTTTTGAACCTACAACCTCAGCATCTCAGGTTGATGCTTGATCCAGCGCACCACCACAGGTCAGGCAGCAGGTATGATTTACATATTTGATAAATCATTTCAAAATACTTTACCCCCTATATGGCATTAATTCTAAATTTCCAGAAAGAAAAAATTAGATAATTCACAGGAAAATGGATTTACAATGACAATGATGCCATCTTGCCTCTTTATAATCAACTGCATTGAGTAACAGTATTAACAGTTAAAGGGTCAGGCAACAATCTGTGGTACTAGAACAGGATGGAGCTACATTATGATAAAACAGTACAAAATAAAGCTAAATAGTCATTGCTGTATTAATTTTTCACACCAACAGGCTTTTAAAATTATGCTTTGTGTTAATATACTACTGACAGACTCATAGACTTTAGGAATTTTTTTAAACCTTACAGATCTTCATTTACAGCTTAACCATGATCACTTTTACAGGTTAAAAAACTTGACTGAGTTCTCAAACTTGATCTTATTTGCTTTTCACACTGAGGTCTCTACTCCACTGAGAATTTATTTTTGTGTATAATGCAGGGAAATGTTCAAATTTCTTCTTGGATATCCATTTGAGCCAGAATCATTTACTAAAAGGTATATTCTTTCTCATTAGTCTATAGTGCCCTATCTGGACTGAAGTGTTCAAAGGTACAGGGGTCTGCTCTATAGGTGTTTGTATCTATCCCAGCATGGACACCACGCTGTACAGCTTTACAAAGTCCTTACATATGACAGAGCAAGTCCTTGCACTTACTTCTTCTTCAAGAGTGTCTTGAATATTTTTATTCCATTAATTTTCAATATGAATTTTAGAGTAAGCTTCTCAAGTTCCACCAGAAAACCTAATTTTGAACGAGATTCAAAAATCTCAAATCTGTAAATTTATGAATCATTTGGAATTATGGGGGGGGGGGTTACTAGAAAGGTGTCACTAGGAAAGAAACAGTGCTAATTAAGAGACTATAGTCCATTAATTTCACAATTTTGCCTAGGACCTGTTTCCATCAAATAGTACTATTTCCAACTCACTCTGTCATTGAATAAATACTATGTACTAGGCACAAGCTGACTGTTTCTTTGTGTGTCTTTTTTTGGAACTATTTCTTTTTTGGACCAATGCCTCATGTGAAAATTATTTAAAATAATTTAAATATTTTAAATAAACACTATATAAATGTGAATGTTAAATCATCATTCACTAACCCCTGGGAATTACTAAAGTTACCACTGTCTTCTCCACGTCTGTATAAATATATATTAAAAATGTGTTTTTTCACATATAAATTGGAATCTATATATGTAATAGCCAATTAGAAAGTGAAAAAGAAAAGATGCTCTGAAGTAAAAAAATATTCCTAAGTCAAACACATACCTGATTATTGATGGTAGTACTAAGCACTTTAAACCAATCATTAATAACACTATCATTATCAGACTGAATTAGCAGTTCTGTTCCTTGACGGGTTTTCAGCTTTAGAGAAAAGGAGAAAATAAAACAAAGTATGGTTAGTGCTTTCAACCAAATGAATAAATACATTAAAATAATACCAGTTGAATTACTTTATAAAACATGAAGTTTTTCTCACCATAAAGTCTCAGTGTAAATCTAATAATTTAGGATCCCAAACTCCACAACACAAATGCCATAAAACATCCTGAAATCTAATACACTTTACCATTAAAAAAATACGTTCAAAGCTATACATTTTAAATTAGAACTGAAACAATTCATTTGGAAAGAAAAAAACCCTAAAAACCTGTGACATTTACACATAAATCTGAGAAATTTTTCTAAATCTGGTTTAAAAATGTAGTAAAAGAATGTACAAAGAGTCATATTTCATTATTTCCTATTCAACAGGCAAATATAATGGCTCAGTACAGAGCACAGATGATAGATATATGTCACATCCCTTTTGGGCAGAAATATTACTAAAGTCACTAAACATTACTAAACTCTCAAATCATGAATTAAGGATACTACTTTATTATACATAGGAAGACAATACCAAGTTGTGTATAATTTCTTTGGTTCAAAGTTTCTTACACTTGATTGAGGAAGAACTTTAAGAGACTTGGATAAAGCACTCCCCCTCTTTTCTGGTTGATACTCTTTTTCCTACAAGAACACATGGCAACGCTTCCCGAACATTCTGAGACATACGCCTCAAGCACAGTTCCTAAAGTAATATTAAGAAAGGTATTTGACCATGGAATCTTTTTCATTCTGGAATCAGTATTGACATTGCAAGGCTAATTTAGAAAACAGTGACTTCCTTCCCTGCATTTCTTTAGAAAGAGGGTTAAGTCAGTCAACCAATTCTGAATTTACAGCACATGTAAAATATTCTATTATAGGCTCTTAAAGATAAGGGAAAATATAGTTTCTCTGCTAAAGATAACAAAAACCAACTATCATCTAGTGGGGGCAATAACTTACAGATGATCATAACCCAGGTTACACTAAAATGAATGATACTTTAAAAGCACAAAGAAGCAGCGTCAGCATTGTGGCAACTGTTTTTATGGGTCTTAAAAGATTGGTAACATTTGACAAACAGAGACTGGGTCAGTACCCAAGGCAAAATAGTAAAGAGTGAAAATCATAGAGGCAGGAAAACAGCAACTAATCTAATCTGTCTAGACAACAAGATAGGAAAGGACTAACACATGAGGTTATAAAGGAAGACTGGGATCTGAAAAACTGTTTGCAAAGGTAGCCCCCAAAATTTCTCCTACCTCTGTACCCACAACACTCTACTGCAATATGACTTTACTAGTTCTCAATGAACAGGTAGACTCTAGTTCCCCACAACCCTAAATTCTTGGCTGGTCTTCTGACTTATTTTCACCAACAAAATACAGTAGTAGAATGTGAGTGCTATATCTAGGCCTCTAAGAAGCCTTGCAGCTTCCACTGCCCCCCTCTTGGAACCCTGATAACAACATGTACCATGTAAAGAAGCCTGGAGCAGCCTCGAGAATGAGAGATTCTGTGGAGAAAGAGGCTTAGCAAACAGCTGGCACCAACGCCAGACATGTGAACGACAAACCAGATCACCCCAGCCCAGTCAAGCCACTAGATGACCGAAGCCTCAGGAAAGTTTCCACTTGAGATCAGAATTATTCAACTCAGTACGTGCCAAACTGAGCAAACAAAATGATTCTTTTCTTAAGCTGCTGAACTGTGGGTAGTCTGATATGGAGCAGTAAATAACTGATGCAGAATCTCACATTACTGTGGCAGGTTTTTAATGATAAAATGAAGTCTTTATTTCTTAACATTAGATTTCGCAAGTAAAAGAAATCACACCCTTTTTATTTTTGCTGGGGAAGGCAAGATTGTGGAACAAAGGCTTATATATACTGCTCACAAAAATTAGGGGATATTTAAAAATAAAAATGAAGTGATAAAATATCCCCTAATTTTTGTGAGCAATGTGGTAGTCTGAGATATAATAATTATGTAAATAAAGGCCAACTTCTTTTGTTTAAATTATGACACAAACTGACTTAATGATCAAATCTGCCAAAACTAATCATATTGAAAGACCATTTCCTAAATAACTCAAAAAGATTCAAATTACTACAGTTAAGAATGTGAATTAAGAAAAAAAAAAGATGGCAGCGGAATAGAAGGATGCACAGACGCCCTGTTCTCACCACCAAACTGGAATACAAATCAATTTAGGAAAAATCAGCATGAAAAACCAACTCTGAACTGCAAGAACGGCTCTCAAAAACCAAGGAGCAAAGAGGAAATCACAGAAGTCCTGGAAGGGAGCCCTTGAACCTCCTCTGCTTGCTGAATCGGAGGGGGGGGGACTGAGAGCCCAGAGAGGATCTCGGAGGGAGGGGAGCAGAAACCACTGCTCACAGCCACTTGCCTGGCGACCAGGGAGCGAGGTGCATTGAAAGGACCAGCTTATCTCTCAGGTG
Organism: Saccopteryx bilineata; assembly: GCF_036850765.1. Lineage (NCBI taxonomy): Eukaryota > Metazoa > Chordata > Mammalia > Chiroptera > Emballonuridae > Saccopteryx > Saccopteryx bilineata. The sequence continues at coordinate 135,994,586 of NC_089494.1, forward strand.
GAGAGGACAGGGAGAGGGACAGACTGTGAGGGGATAAGGAATGCAGGAGAGGAGCTAAAAGGGCTGACTCATACGTGTGGAGGTGGCCATAGCTGGGGGAGGGACTGAACCTTTCACAAAACAGAGCTAAAGTGCTTCCGGATCAGAGACCTCTGGACATCTCTCCAGCTCCAATCAGCGCAACAACACACAGCTGAAAACAAGAAGTGGGGAGGAGGGGCAGTAACTCAGGTCTCCATGGAGATCTGAGATACACCTCCCCCTACTGAAGCTGAGAAAACACCCTGCCCCCAGTGAGTCTAGCTGGCTAAAGAGGCCTTCACAGTCTCAGGTTATACCCACTGCATTCCTGGATACAGTTTCAAGGAAGCCCCCTGCTGAGATCAGTAAAAGAGACTATCACCTGTTAAGAAAACAAACAAATCAAGACTTCAAAGCTGCCCAAATCCAAAAGTGGATTACAGATAACAGCTGATACCAACCCAAGAAGACCTAGAAATAACACAACTGAAAACTGGAGGCAGACAACACCAAGCCTAGACTCAACCAACTCTACAAATAAAACAAACAAAAAAAAGAAGACAAAG